>NW_020185328.1:13930984-13968479 GCF_003031525.2 Neophocaena asiaeorientalis asiaeorientalis
GGAGGGGCCTGCGCCCCCAAAAAAAAAAAAAAAAAAAAAAGATGAGAAATATAAAAAGAGAAATGGATTTGATGTGTAATTCGTGTAGTCAGTTTAATAAAGTTATTACCATCAAAAACATAAGTAATGATAGGGAGCTGAGACTTAGACAAACTTGTCAGTGGCCCATGCTTACAGAATTTTAAAAATATAAGAATTAGAAATTTAGTATTAATATTTCATATGGCCTTAATATTCCATAATTTATAATAAGCATATAACATGAAGCTTGCTTTAATTATTAAATAATAAACATGAATAAAGTTTGGAAAACTTTTGTTATAGATACACAGAAACAATTAGTATTGAATTTCTCTCCCTAATTTGTACTTTTAATTTAAAACTAAAAGCAGTGGCTGTCCTTTGTTGGCCCTGTACTAGATATCAAGGACTGTGCTAGGTGTTTTCTCTTCATTGTCCTGGGTAATGCTCCCAGCAGCTGTATGGCGTTTGTATTACTTTCTCAACTTTATACCTGAGGAAACTTATGTACATTAAATCAATAGCATTAAATCAATAGTAAAGGCAGAGATGAGATTCATTCATCCCCAGGACTGTCTGATACAACATTCTTGATGCTCTTTAGTTTGTGTAATAATGAAAATCCACTTTAGGTTTCAGTTTTGGAATGTTTCCATATGTATATAGCATGGTGCCTACAATTTAGCCATCCATAATTTAAGCAATGCATACGTGTAAAAAGGAAATGGCTTTTAAAAAGGTTCATAAATGAACATGCACTATTCACACTCAGGCTATGTCTGTTTGATGCCTGACAGCCTATTGAGAAAGTGGAAGATGTAGGCATTTACCATATGCTTTTTGTCTCTGGTGCCAGAGATCTTACTTAGCTCTGTTTTTTCACTGCATTGACTACATATTTTGGCATTATGTCGACAATCAGTAGAAAAGCCTGTATCAGCCCACAGATGGTTCCTTCTGGTGGCAACCTTCTTCACTCAGATTCACTATCCATTGACAGCTTCTGTGCTGTGCTTTTGTTCCTAATCAGTAAACATACAACTGAAAGATTGTATTTGATTTGAATATATTACTATTTTTTAAATGTGTGCTCTGGATATATGAGAGTATTTAAATAGTTAATGAATAAATGAATAAAAATTTAAAAAATCCGTGTTGTGACATATTTAGAGAGAATATCATTGGCCAGATATGCCTTTGATGTAACCATCTTTGGACCCCTTAGAAGAACTTTTCTTGCGTTTATACAGCGATCAGTCTTTTTTCACTCTCACTGCTGTCATCTAAATCTTTACTGTTATATTGGTATTTTGAGACTGGCCCTTGATAATGTATGGGAATGGTAAAATTAACGGTTAGTTTGGAACAAGGAAATAAGGAAATGTAAAGATTAATATGACTACATTTAGACTTAGGGAGATGAAACTGGAAATCAAGGAGGATGAAAGTTTGATATTATAATACTCTGTGAGGTATAAGCAGTTATTTTTAACCACTGAAACTTACTATTATTCTACTGGAATAATAGCAGTGTTGGTTTAAATGAGGCTACATATAGGAAATTTGAAATTCAGTACATGATATGTCAGAATGGAGAAACCCAGACCTAATAACATTTAGGACATAGAACAAATGCCATTGAACCAATAGTACAACTACTCCTTAACTTGATTTATTCATAAAGTCATTTGTTATTTGTTTAGCAAATGCTGTATTTATTGAGTTCTTACTATGTGCAGCATACTTTTGTGGTTGGTGGTGTGAGGAACTGAAACTAAGAAGAATAAACCTCATTTTTCCTATTTTTATAAACTTACTCTTAGGGCAAGGACAGATGTATTATAAAAATACTTAGAGCTAAGACTTAAGACTACATATTCCTTAATCTTTTCTTTGCCACCTTTCAAAGCATGGCACATCCTTACCCCTTTTCACCCCTTTTGAGATTCAGCTTGAATAGATGGGAACAGGGTCAGTATTTGACCTAGTGTTCTTATTTCTTAAATTACTACAATTGGGGATGATTACTTATATCAGGGCCAGTAAAATTTTAGTACCTTTGAAAATGATAGCAAGTGTACAAAGACCTGAAAAAAAAATCATTTACAAAGTTTAAAAGCACATTTCATAAACTATAGACACATTTAACATTTTTTCCCTGAATGTAATGTAGAATGAGAGTGCTGTTTGTAATTGATTGCTTATTTTTTAATTGGATATGACTTAGTTTCAGTCTGCTATGGAGTTTTTATTTTAACATGCCATGGACTTTATAGGCATATAATGTTTATCATTGTTTGTTTTTCCACATGTTGGAATGTGTTGACTGAATAAATACAGTTTTGATATGAACCTCTGAAATTAATTGTCCAGAGTTTATTAAGTAATTATGTTTGAGCATTCAGATTTTGATAATTAGGAAGAATTGAAATGATGCTACCAGTAAAGTTGTAAATAATGGACATGATTTAAGACAGTAAAGTAAAATATAGTGACTGAGTTTTATGATATTTTAATAATTTGAACATCAAATTATTCAAAAACATTTGCTACTTTCTGACATGATTGTGCATAAATGTCCTTTTATTTTTATGAAAAGATACTGTGTTTAAATCATTTGTGTCCATTGAACAGCATTATTTTTGTTTCTATTGTGTAGAATTTTTGAAATGTTTCATTCTTCTACCCCTATGATTAGAAATTCTCTTATTAGTAAAAATGACCACAAAAAACAAAACTTTTAATATATTTTGATTAGTGCTCATTTTTTTGGTGGTAGTTGGTTTTTGGTCATTTGGACTGTAATACTGTGTGAGGCTTTTAAAAAATATAAAGTAAAAGTAGTTTAATGGTTTTATTGAATTCTAAGCAAATCCAAACTAGAAAACAAGAAAGAAAAAATTAAAAAGGATTTGAAATACTGACATCCAGAAACTAACATTTTCTTGGAACATGTTAGTGTTTTTTTATAAAATTTTAAAAAATACTTGGTTTTCAGTATTTTAAAGAACAAATGACATGCTATTACTTTGAACGCTTTTTTTTAACAGCATACATTAGAGTGTTAAATGTGCAATACATTTCTGTTAAAGGTGCAAAATTTTATAATCACATATTGTATGGCTTCAGTCAATAGGGTCTTTATGTTACCTGGAAAAAAAATGTCCTATGGTAACATGACAAAAGAGGTGGTTTGGGGAAAAAGATAATTTCTAGGAATCCAAGATTTTGGATCTTGGATCTGTGTCTATTAGTTAATTTCCCTGGTCCAGTTTCTTCATCTTAATAAGTTAGGAAATTATTAGATTGGAAGGAGGTGAATATGCTGAATCTAAACTATGAAGTAAAGGTGATTTCTGAGAGTATTTGTTTCTGACTTAAAAAATCTGCTTGCCTTTAGTGTACATTTTCTTTTTTTTTTTAATTTTGTCTTACAATACTGCTTTCAACATGTGATGGTGATGGTTAAATGTATGATTGCTTTCCAGTTGCCTCACTCATTTTTGTTACATAGCCTCATTAATTTTAGGAGTGCACATTTCACTGAGTAGTTACTAGGTAGCTACTCTTTTCATGTAATGAATAGATCTTGATTCAGAGCTCCTTTTTTTGTAGTTTTATTGTAGCCTCATGAGGGCAGGGACCATGTCTTCTGCCAGTGTGTATTCCTAGATCTCAGGAAAGTGCAAGGAACAGCAAATATTTTTAAATGAATACATATTTGATGAATGAATGGATAAATTAATGAATGAATGAATTTCCCAGGAGATGACTATATTAATAGAACATGAGTGAGTAAGCCTTTTTTAAAAAAGCTGGATTTGCTTTTTATAAACCCTAGAGAAAGAAAAGAAATATTTAATTTTTCATAGCACTTTTATTTTTTGACCAATCAAGGTCACCTTTCACTTTTCACTTCTACTGATGTCTCCCATGCAACCAGCACAGTGTATATATACATAGAGGAAATACAGAATAGGTATTTGTTGGAGAAGTGAATACATGAATGATCCTTTTTGTATTCACATTATTGTAAAAAAAAAAAAATCAGACCTTGTTTTGAAAACAAAAAAATTGCCCATAAAACCAAGTAACATAAAAACTATGCTGGGGGACTTCCTTGGTGGCACAGTGGTTAAGAATCTGCCTGCCAATTCAGGGGACACGGGTTCGAGCCCTGGTCTGGGAAGATCCCACATGCCACGGAGCAACGAAGCCCATGCCTCACAACTACTGAGCCCGCGCTCTAGAGCCTGTGAGCCACAACTACTGAAGCCCACATGCCTAGAGCCTGTGCTCCACAACAAGAGAAGCCACTGCAATGAGAAGCCTGCGCACCGCAATGAAGAGTAGCCCCCGCTCGCCACAGCTAGAGAAAGCATGCGCGCAGCAACGAAGACCCAACGCAGCCAAAAATACATAAATAAATAAAGTTATTTTAAAAAAAACAAAAAACTATGCTGGTTTCTAAGTACTAAGTCACAAAGAGAAATGAGCAAACACTCGAAGGCTGGGAATATGATTTTTAATGTCATGTTTGCACTTTCTCATAAACAATATTCTGTATAGGTTTTACGAAGGCAAGGGGTTTCTTCATTTTATGGAGGGTCTAACAGTGAATTTAGATGATTTGTTTGTGATCAACAGCTAGGGCTAGCTGGTGTCAGAACATGAATTTGGGATTAACGTGTACATACTACTATATATGAAATAGATAACCAACAAGGACCTACTGTATAGCACAGGGGACTATACTCAATATTTTGTAATAACCTATAAGGGAAAAGAATCTGAAAAAAAATAGATATGTATGTATAACTGAATCACTTTGCTGTATACCTGAAACTAACACAACATTGTAAATCAATTACACTTCAAAAAAAACCAAATTAGTTTGTATGGTTCCCAGGCTATTGATCTTTGCCTTGTGTAGGATTGATTCCTTTTTGGCTGTAGGCTCTGTCACATATGAATTGAGGATGGGCAACAGTCAGCTCATGTCAGTCTTCATATTGTATTGCAAGCTGTTGAGGTTTCCAAACCACAGGAACCATTGGATGGGACTCAGGGTTGCTTGATCATAGCATTTTCCTGTTGCCTCCTAAGTATTGCTTAGTGCCTGAGAAGCCTCAGGTTTTCAATGATAGTCCCAGAAAGGATCCTCCTCTAGAAAATGAAAAATCAACCAAAGCCCTGCTGACAGTCATTTTCTTACCCTAGCTGCCCTCCCTCCCCCATCCCCCAATTTGAGGAATGTGATATTTTGCTCTAAACAACAGTGACACTCTCCTGTGATGATTCTCAAGTTGCTGAGAGTGGGTTGTAGTAAGCAGATTAAAAGATGGCAAGATGAGGGGGAAAACCTCAGTCTCTTGCTGTTATTTAAATTTGATGTAGTGTAAAGTGAGATTTAATTGTTTACATTAAGGCTAATTAAGGGGGGGGACCAGATATCATATGTTGAGAGCCTACAACAGAATAAACGAACATGTTTTCCCACACCAAAAGATTGGTAGTTGAGTTATATACATTAGTTGTAAAAAAAAATAATAATGAAGCTGTCTGAAAAGATTAGAAATCAATACATTTGATCCTAACTTATTGAATTATGTGTCACAAGTATTAAATCACCTCTAGACTTGTAGTTCCTTAGTACCAGGAATTAAATTTATCTGGAGAACAGTAGATATTTTATTTTTCAACAGTTTAAGTATTTATAGGAACAACATCAAAAAATAATTACAATTTTCTGATATAAATAGCAGTCTATCGTGGAGGAAGAGCTAAAAATGCTGGAATTCAATTTTTCTTTATTACAAGTTACTAAAGCTATGAAAACAGTGTTACATTTTTAGCACTTCAGATCTTTTAATTTATGTAGAGGAAGAGCTAAAAATGCTGGAATTCAATTTTTCTTTATTACAATTTACTAAAGCTATGAAAACAGTGTTACATTTTTAGCACTTCAGATCTTTTAATTTTATACTTTTACTATGTGCTTACTTACCATAGATAGGGGTCAACAATGATATGACAACAATTATAAACATCCTAAATGGTAGGTTGTTAAATATGTTTCATGGCTGAATTCCATATATCCTTCTAACAAAAAGGCCTTCAGTGTGAGCCCCAGAACTGTCAAGAATGAAAATTTTGTCATATGCAAGATTAATTGCTAAGTAATGTGTCTGAGGACAGCATATCATTTGGCAAATGTGTATATATTTAGTGAGGACCTGCTTCTGATTCAGAAGAATTTCAGTGTGATTCCTATAGCATTGATATAGGGTGTAGAAGAATTTTTCCTTTTTCCTCCAAATAGCGGTAATTGATACGTGTAGAATATTGCCCAGCAAATGCATGGATCAATGAATTGACCAGTAGCTTATTTTTTAAGGGTAAAATTTAAGTATATATTTATATATATATATAATTGCATGATTATTACACTCTTTCTGTTTAATTTGACATTTAGCCTTATTTACATCTTTGTTAATATGGAAGTTTCAATTGCTATAAATGTATTTATAGGGAAGTAGGACAGTGAGATTTCCCCATCCTTAGATTTGATTGTCCATTTTACTTTATTTCTAAAACTTGTGAGAGCTCCCATGTACTGCTTTACAGATAGCAGATTCTCCATATGTTAGCATCTCTACCCTTTTTCTCTATTCACTATTCATTCTAAACAAACAGGCTTAACTATTTAAAAGAGACATTAAGTTAGCTAAAGTGCTCTGTTGTCTTTCAACTTCCCATCTATATTTCTAAAATTGTAACCTTGAATTAATGTTTTTCTAAAGTTTAATGTAATTTTAACTGAACAAAACTAGTTGTGACACTAGCCAAAATTTTTTACTTCCATGCCATCATTCAGTTCTGACTTGTTAGCTAAAATGTTGAAATATTGAAAGTTGATGAGAATCCTGTATGATTCCCTAATTAGACTTTTACTGATATGAAGATAAATGTGAAGTATTAAAACTGGAAGCATTTTAGCAGCTTTCATTACATTGCAGCTATTTTTTGTCACTTTTATTTGGGAATATGGAACATTCACATAGTTTCTACTTTAAAGATTATAATTTATTCAACCTTCTTCTTTCTTTCCTTCATACCATCCTTCCAATATGAAAAGATCACTTTTCTCTGAGCACGATTGTTTAGAAGCTTCCTGTTCTAGGAATTAATCTCTGATTCTTCCTAACATATTTTTCTCAAATGTGAGATTTACAGTTTTAGCTACTATTCTTGAGCCATTGATTCATTCCTTTTGAGAGATAATCCACGGAAGTGAGGTAGCCTTTGTAAGTAACCTTTGCTGTATGCCCCACAGACAATACTGAGAAGAGAATTCCCAGGGTGACAATTCATCACCCTGAGGGAGGGGAAGAGAGGGCTTACATCATCACTTGCCGTGAAAACTTGATTGTGTTAAGGGACATTGAAAATTTTGTTTTAAGGGTCATTTTAAGAGACATTTGAAATAATTTTATTTAAAATGTTCTACATAGATAGTGAAATTTAAAGAGAAAATGGTATTTGTTTAAAGTTCCAAAAGATAAAAGTGACACCAGTTTTGGAAGAAGCAAGGAACAATTTATTGGGTATTATTTGTTTATCGAAGATATTCTTGTCAAGAGTCATAAAGCATGGATCTTATTTTCTACACTATGTGGATTAGGGAAAAGGGGCTTAGCATGTTTTGGTAACTTACTGCCCAAGAACATGCAGTTATTAAATTGGTAGAGCCTAGATTCAGATCCAAACTTATTTATTGCAGAGTCCATGTTCTTACTGTTAATTCATGCTGATCTTAGAGGAATAGGAAAGAAATGTTAACATTGCATGCATTTGCCTTCTTTCTGTTTCTGGAACATGTAGACTTTTTCTTTTGCCTGAAAGTCATTCCTCTGCTTGTCACATCACTGATTTTTTTCCTCATCCTTTAGGTCTTGGCTCTAATTAATGTCAGCCCCCCAGAGAGGCTTTTCATAACTATCTTATGGGAAGCACCTTCCAAGTTACATCATCCTATTTATTTTCTTTCTTAATAGTTCTAGTATCTGTAAATATTTGTATGTCTCTCCCCCTATAAACTCTATGAGGACAAGGACCTGTCATTTCCTCTTTTGTTTCCTCAAGTTTTGTTTCACAGAATAGTACTTGGCACACATTAGCATATTTAGCAGCTGTTGGTTCAGTGAATGAATGCAACTCTTTATGTATTTGGCTCCCATATAAGTATGTAGAGATAAACTAAACAAGTACTATTTCCTCAAAAAATTTCTTAAAGAGATAATTAAAACTGCACTTTGGTTTTAATTTCCAGTTGTTACAGTGGCAGTCAAAAGTTATTTGAAAGAAATAATGAGTTATATATAAATTTCCTTGAAAATTATTGGAAATTCTTAATTGAAACTGTGGTTTACTGATAAAAGCCGTTTTGTAATTTTTACATTCATCTCCCATACAAGACCCACTTTTGCAAGCATATCTTAATGATTGAGTTACTAAGTAGATTGTGTGTCTTACACAAAACAAGGTAATCTCTCACTGATTTGGGGGATTTATATGATTTTTAGTGTTTTATGAAATAGGTACTCTGAAGACCTGTGTATAGCATGCATCGGAATATTACGCATCTTAACATTAACCAAGGGTGAACTTAAAGTACAGAATTGTTAGTGGCTAGTAATGCTTCCATTGCTAGAATATAAATTGCTATCTGTGGCTATAAATAAATTATACCAAGTTATTTAAGAACTGCATTATGTTTCTAGATAGAAGAATTTGAGATCTGTGTTATATAGAATAGTGGTTACTTTTTAAACCTTGGGAAGCAGAAAAAAATTCCACTAATTTAAGTAGTTTTTCTTAGGTAAATTTAAGTAGGAACTTTTTCCCTTTTAGCTTAATAGAGAGGATAGAGGAGAGAAAATAAACCTAGTAAAATATTTTTAGTGATCTAATAGTAGCCAATTGATTCTGCTAGTATTTTCATGACAGAATTCTAATGCATCTTACTTGGCAATAAGTTACTATTATGATTAGTGTTTGATGATTACTAAGATCACAGTGTTTTAAAATGTCTACTTTCCAAAAATAACAAAAAATAGCCTGGATGTAATAGTGTTTTGCTATGCTGGGGGACAAAGTAGTGTTGTTGCTGAGCCCCCTGAGAAGAGGGGAGCACTGTTTTGGGTGTCTATAAAAACAAACCAAACTTCTTCCCTGGGGGGTTCTGACTTCCCTTGCTCTGTGCACATGGGGCCTGTGCCATGTAGCTCTTTTTTAGAAAGTCAGAGGCAGAGGCAGCTCTGTTGATGTATAAGAGAGAAATAAAAATGAGGCTGGTGGGTTTTTTATTTAATTCTACATTTGTAAGTAACTAGTTTGTAAAATACTATCTGTTTATTTGCAGATTAATTTTTATCCACGAACATTTAAAAGTATGATTGTACACTGCTTTTCCTTATGTGGAATTGCTAATACTAAGTATTCAAATGAAATACAGTCAGTCATAAAGGAAAACCAAATATTTAATTGAAAAGTAAAGAATAAGTAATGTTCTTTAAAATTTTAGTCCGTATGATATTTACACTTCATTTGAGTGAATGTCAGGAATTAACTTATCCATCTATGAAGAACCAAGATTCTATTTCATTCCTTGTTCTGTTTTAGATTGTTATCTCTCTATGTTCTGTGGCAACCCTACCTTCCAGATTTATGGTGAGATGTAGGCTTTAGTGGTTCTTAAAATTTGGGAGCTTGTAGACTCCTTGGAGAACCTGGTAAAAGCTGGGTAACAACTCCCAGGTAAATATGAAGGTTTCTGTATACCTGTGGAATCTACTTAATAAGAAAATTCAACTTTGGAATGGGGTGTGAGTGTGTGTGTGTGTGTGTGTGTGTGTGTTTGTGTGTGTGTATTATAAAAATTACTGACTTTGGGCTTCCCTGGTGGTGCAGCAGTTAAGAATCCACCTGCCAAAGCAGGGGACACGGGTTCGAGCCCTGGTCTGGGAAGATCCCACATGCCGAGGAGCATTTAAGCCCATATGCCACAACTACTGAGCCTGTGCTCTAGAGCCCGCGAGCCACAACTACTGAGCCCACGCACTGCAACTACTGAAGCCCACGTGCCTAGAGCCCACGCTCCGCAACAAGAGAAGCCACCGCAACGAGAAGCCCGCGCATCGCAACCAAGAGTAGCCTCCGCTTGCTGCAGTTAAAGAAAGCCCACGTGCAGCAACGAAGACCCAATGCAGCCAAATAAATACATACATACATAAATTTACAAAAAAAAAATTACTGACTTTTTTCTTTTATTCTGTAAGGGTTTCATTGGTAATATTCATCTCTGCCACTGCTATATCCCAGAAACTGGTGGTTTTGTTGAAGAAAAGCTGAACAAGGTTTAACTCACACTTAGTTAAAATGTGGGGGAGACATGCATTAACTAAAAAAAATGACAAATGGGACTGGTTTTACAATGATGGTGCTTCGTGCAGTGGTCACTTTCATCCATGTCCCCCCCTTTCTCCATTTATTCTCCACAGTTTGACAAAAGTGAACTCAGTAAAAAGTAAATTAGGTCACTTTCTTTTCCTATTAAAAACCCTCTGATGGCCTCGATTGGTATAAACCCCTAAGTGATCTAATTTAGGATTCTCTCTCCAACTTGCATGAGGCCGGTCTTCAGTAGGGTCCCTTGGCTTCAGGCATACTAATCTTATTACAGTTCCTGTAAACATCTGCCTTTACACCTGTAGTTTCTTTGTCCAGAATAATTTGCCTCTCCCCTACTCACAATTGCTTCTTTTCTTCCTGTTTTAGATTAAAATTTAACTGTTCTTATCTCAGAGAAGGTACCTACCCTTGTGACCTTCAAGCTACATTACTTTAAAATACAGTATAAAGATATACAGATCAGTTTTTTTTTTAAATGGAGACTGTAATCTTGCTGTTTCTTAACAAAATTCAATTAATATTGGCCACCTCTATTGTTAATATTAGATCACTATGTATAATGACTCTACCATGTCCAAATTGGACAAGTAGGAAATGCACATTTTCCTTTATGAAATGATAGCAAAAAATTAGTAACACTCATTATGAGATTTGTATGAAATTAAAGACTTGGCTTGTGCCAGACAATTATTGAGTTAATTTCATACATATCAGTGTGTGTATCTGCACATAAAACTTTTTATACATATTCATGAGAGTTTTTATTCATGTGGATAAAATGTAGTTAATTTATTAAAAATATATTTTTGATATTCTAACATTTGTTGAAACAGAAGACTTGTACAAAAACTTTTATTTACTCCTAATTATCTAAATTGGAATACTTGGATTCCTTACTCAATCCAAAAAACAAGGAATAACCAGTGTTCCTTTTCTATTCATATTTGAAATGCTCTAAGAGAAAAACTAAATACTCCTGTTTATCCTTTCTTGAAACATTTTGATATATAAATACAATATGACTTTATAAAGTAACATTTCTAATTATAAGAATCAGTTTTCAAGTAAAACAAAGGTAGAAATAGGTTTTTCTTAGTCATTTCAAATAATAGTTTCATATTTTAGAAAATACCTATAATGATAATCTAATTTTAGCTTATCTGAAAATTATGGACTATGAAATTATTTTCAAGATACAGGAATATAAACTACATTTTAAGTAGTTTGTATTCCTATATCTTCCAGAACTAGTTCTAATGAAGACATTCTTGCATTTATTTGCAGACAGAGAATGTTATTAAATGATCAAGGTTCAGGTTTTTATTGGTGTTAATACTGTTAAAATAAAAAAGGATTTTGTCTGTGCTGTACTCATTTACATGTTAGCATAGATAAAACAACCAAAAACACATACTTTTTTGGGAGGGTTTTTCATTTTTCTGGTCATGAAAATGTTTATGTTTATATTGGTTGGCATTTATATAAAACTACTGTACTTTTAAAAAAACTTTGTACCCCTTTATTTAGTTAAAGCATTAGTAAATGATGATCTTCCCAACCTTTTTTTTTTTAAGACGTTGGGGGTAGGAGTTTATTAATTAATTAATTTATTTTTGCTGTGTTGGGTCTTCGTTTCTGTGCGAGGGCTTTCTCTAGTTGTGGCAAGCGGGGGCCACTCTTCATCGCGGTGCGCGGGCCTCTCACTATGGCAGCCTCTCTTGTTGCGGAGCACAGGCTCCAGATGTGCAGGTTCAGTAGTTGTGGCTCACAGGCCTAGTTGCTCCGTGGGATGTGGGATCTTCCGAGATCAGGGCTTGAACCCGTGTCCCCTGCGTTAACAGGCAGATTCTCAACCACTGCACCACCAGGGAAGCCCCCACAGCCTTTTTAGAAGGCAATATTTTTATCGTCTGGTTGGGTGAGCTATACAACATAAATAATAAATGACTATGTTATTGGTGGAGATTGAAAAATAATGAAAGAAAACTGTACTTTTCAAGTTATGTTTCAATAAATCTTACTTTATTTCCCGTTGATTTAAAATATTAATTTGTCACTAGACACTGATACCCAGAGAAGTTAGAATTGTTTATATATTTAGCATCTTTTTTTTAAGATTAGGATGTAGGTTGGTTTGTTCCCTACCTATTTTGTAATTTCAAAGGAAATGCAGGTGCCACAGTAGTAATGAAAAACTTAGGTCACAACCTGCTGAATTTTAAGTTCTCTTGGATATGGAGACAGTGTTCTTTAGAAGTCTGACTTTAGTCTGAAAAATTTCAAGTAGTATCACCTCTCCTCCCTGAAAAGATTCTTATCAACTTATAAAATATGTAGTTTTAGTCTTCAGTATTTTTATTTTCAAAGTGCTTGTACTGCTGGTGATTTGAATAGTCTCTGTAACCTTTTTGAATTGACATATTCCTCTCACCAAGATTTAATTTATTCACACTGTATTAAGTATTGGATGTGATTGACTTTCATGTTTCAGTCTGGCTCTTGTAATACACATGTCAGGCTAAGTAGCAGGAGGCATATGTCCCTGGAAATTATTTTAAATATTAAGTATTTTTATTTCTGAAAAGTCATTGCCAACAGAAGACATGAAGATATTTTTATACATATATCTACGTAGATATATTCTGGACATCGTAGGGCTAGTACATAGCCAATATAATAATGACTTCCCCATTGTGATGGTGTAAAAAATGTTTTAGTGTTCATCAGCATAAAGGAGTACCGACAGGTCTATGGTGTGCAAAAATAAATAAAATAAGAATATAAGAAATGTAATTTCTTACTGGATCATTTGTTAGCTCTATTAGCTTAAATGCTTAAGTCTTCAGAGAACATGCAGGATTAAAATAAGCAAATTTATGGTATGAAACCAGTATGTGAAATGTAGATTAAAATAACAAACTAAGTACTATGTTTATTCTGTATTACTGCATCTTGTAGAGAAAATGATGAAGTTAAAGCTCAAGTTTATTTTTAATTCAGGGTCTTGACTGAAAAGTAGAGGCATTTTAAGCCACCTACCTGTTTCAAAGGTGGGATGGATAGATGCCTGCTGGTAACACGCTGTAAGGAAAATGGAGATGTATAAATGAGTTTTGGTGATTTGCCTGCCTCTGAATATAAATGAAGCTGAAAATCTGTCCTGTGCTCTTAATAGTGAACTACTAGAATGTTCAGATTTTTGTGCAAAAAGTAAAGGTTGCTGTAAGGTATGACTATTAGCTTATTTTAATTTTTTTTTATTATGTGAATACTTGTTAACACTGGATGATTCAATATAATTCAGTTACAATAAATATTTATATAATCTTTTTTTTTTTTTTTTTTAGGCCCAGCTGCTCCGTGGCACGTGGGATCTTCCCAGACCAGGGCTTGAACCCATGTCCCCTGCATTGGCAGGCAGACTCTCAACCACTGCGCCACCAGGGAAGCCCTATAATCTTTAATATTTCTCTAAATATAGTACTTTGTGAAAATGCTTTGACACGTTCTGATTGAAATGTAGAAAAACCTATTTTATTTGAACATCATAAATGATAGGTCAGAGTTATGACTAAACATTAGAGAGAAAATAGAGTAGCCATTACAAGGCGTACCAAATCAACTTAGCTAAAGTAGTAAAAATGTTTTTAGAATTCGGATGTCTTCCACATGACCCAAAATTGGTGAAACTTGTCAAGTGTAATTAGATGGCAGGAAGCTGGAAATTTTCAAAAACATGGATAGTATATTTTATGAATAGTATTGAAATCTTTGAGTAGAGAATGAGGGAACTTGAGATGGTCATATGATTCTTAGTTTCCCCCCTCAGTGTAGCAATGTCTAATTCATATCAGTGGACACATCCAAAGTGCCAGTGTTGCTGAAAAGAGTTTCAGTTTTGTTTTAGTTAACCCTTAATAAAGTTTGCTATAGGCTCACATTCCTTGTGATGGTTGTATATCAAGATGAGAAAAATATTCAAAACTCTGTAATTTTAAATGTAGGTAAAAAGATATAGTAATGAGAAATTATATTTTTGACTAATTATTTAACTCGACTTCTATTGACATTTGGATGGTTCAGTCTTAAGAATGTACAAAGAGTTTCCTAGATCGTTTCCCACTCATAAACTTTCAGAACCACAAAGTCATGATTCATCTTGCGTGGTGGCTGCTCCAACATGCCCTCTCTGTTTTTGTCCATGGCATTGAAAACTGGCCATTCCACCCTTGCTGCCTGCCTCTATTTGGAACCAACTTAATTGTATTATATTGTCCAAAGTAGCTTAGCCCTTTTGAAGATCATAGTTCAAGCTGAAAGTTAGAGGTGAGCCTTGCTTTATAGTGTCAGTTATACCTTTTGGAGCATTGGTGGAATATTGGTCAAATATTTTAATAAGTTTCAGTCCAGATTAATTTACATTAAAGGTAACAATCAACACAGAATGAAATTGTGAAGTGTTTGATCCTGGAGGTTCCTGTCTTTTACCCTTGCTGAAATTAGTCATAAACGTTAAAATCAGGGAAAAACTATAAGATTTTATCCTCAAGTTTCCCTAGAATGGTTCTCCACTTGCTATCTTCCAGATCTGAAGTCTCTCATTGTAAAACAACAGAAGAGCAACATCTTAGTATTTATTAATATGTGCTTGTAAATACCATTTTGTGATTAAATCTGTCTTTTATACAATGTCATGTAGATTCAAAGGAAAGAGGATCAACAGAAAAGTCATTTGCTTTTGTGATACAGCCTTAGATTTTAAAATTAGTATTAAAGGAAAAACATTTGACTTAGTGAGCAGAAAACTTTAAGTCCTGATTTGCTCAAGCTACCAAAAGAAAACTACCTGCTTGCCTATGTTCTAAACTCTTAATTTTGTGGGCCGCACACACTTTCTTCCCCAAATCTCTGTAGCAAGTGACCTTGTTAAACGGAAGTGGGGAATAATGGGAGGCAGCCCAGGGAAGGTGGCTCATTTACAAGCAGCTGTTTGCTACTGTCAGAACAAAGGCAAATCAGAGTTGCATTAAGGGAATGTGACAGGCAGAGTGAACAACTGTCCAACTGCCAGCCCACTTCCCTAATAATACTTATCTTCTGCTGTTTGGTTGAAAAACTGACTGGCTTGAGTAGTTATTTCTCAGGGTATGGGATGAAAATGTATAAGAAGATAAAGATCCATTTTTATCATTAAAAAATACAGAATTATGAAGTATAATTTATTAAAGCACCTCTCTAATGCTTTTGAGTAACAGAAACATTGTGAATAACATTACTTCCTGTAGACTTTTAATGCAGTATTCATTGTTATGTAGTTTTTGCACTATGTTGTGATTATTGATGTACTTTTGGAAGTTTGGAACAACAGTTAAATCTTATTCTTTAAAATAGTATTTGAGTGCAGTACCCTTCTTACATGTTCACATGGAAAAAGATTTGCCTTTTATTTGTGGCTTGATATATGATCTGCCCTTTTGTTACTGTTTTGGACGGGGACTTAGGGTTTACTGTGTGACTTATGTGCTGATGTGAAATGGAGAGCATCACCTGTATCTGGCATTTGCATTTTTTAAATATTGCTTTTAAAATGTTCCAGAGAGGTACACTTTCTTCCAACCAGCCTCTTTTATTCACAGTTAATAGTATGTCCTTCATTTGAACTTCCCCCCATAAATCAATTATTCATTTGCTGTAGTAGTTCAACTTTTTAAAGTACATAAAGGAAAATACTGTATATCAAGTGCTTGTGTCTTTATTCATTTGAGTAAGAATCTAAACCTTGAGAATTTTCACGTTTTTGTGTCTTTCAATGAACAGTTAAGGTAGTTCAAAAAGTTGACATTTCTAAAAAATTAGCATATTTGAGCTAATTTTTAGAATATTAAGAAAAGCTAAACTATCAAAATGCTTTCCAAATATGACTTTATATGATATAAATGCATTCAAAAATATGAAAAGTTTTAAATGACTGCTCAAAGTGGAATTCAGGTTGATTTTATCATATGCTTTGAATATGTTCCTGAAATATTTTTAAAGCAGATACTTGTATATTGATCTCTTTTCTCATTTACTCCTATCATAACTTTGTATGTAGTCTACCATGAAACTATTTAAGAATCCCAACATTTGTTTTTAAGGCTATAGCTTATACGTATTATTTTCTTGAAAAGCTCTTAGTAGTACTGAAGTGGACAATGTATGATCTTTTACACTCATTCAAATGTGCTATAAAATTACTTTTTCCGTTGATTAGACCATTTCAGATCATGAGAGAAATCCGTGATTTTCTCTTTTTTTTAATGGATTATTTTCCTTTTTAAATAAATTTTTGCTTATTTATTTATTTTTGGCTGCATTGGGTCTTCGTTGCTGCACGTGGGTTTTCTCTAGTTGTGGTGAGTGGGGGCTGCTCTTCGTTGCGGTACCTGGGCTTCTCATCGCAGTGGCTTCTGTTGTTGTGGAGCACGGGCTGTAGGCGCGCAGGCTTCAGTAGTTGTGGCACGTGGGTTCTAGAGCGCAGGCTTAATAGTTGTGGCGCACGGGCTTAGTTGCTCCGCAGCATGTGGGATCTTCCCGGACCAGGGCTTGAACCCGTGTCCCCTGCATCGGCAGGCGGATTCTTAACCACTGTGCCACCAGGGAAGCCCCCTGATCTACTCTTAACAGAGCTTTTTGTGTAATAACAAGTAGAGATATTTGACTATTAATAAATGCTTGTTTAACTTGAGTGACCAAGTTAAAGAATATAGAAGTTTAAAAGGGACTTTGGAGATAATTTAATCCACCACCTTCATTTTTGATTTGAAGAATGGTTCATGACTTGATGTTTATTCAGGTTAACATAGTAAATTAGTGGCAGAATCAGGATAACTCAACCCCTCAGGCTGAGAGAAAAATTATTTCCTGCCTTTGGTTTATACAGCTAATCTACTGATGGAAGGTTGGCTTCAGAAGCTCTCAGCCCTAGTTTCCAAGTTATGGACTGGTGGGATATGTACCACTAAGCTCAGTCTCTTATGTAGTAGAGTTGAAAGTGGAATTGATTCTTTTACTGAGACAGGATTCTCCAGATGCTCATCTTAACCACTCCTGCTCAACACCTGATCCTACAATGTTGAGTCTTAATTCCTACTCCCGTCTCTCTAATTATCACCCTTTAAAATGATTTTTTTGAGAGTGCCAGTGAAGTAACAACATTTTGTTATGATAGATATTCTCACTTTAAGTGACCTAAAATGGGATCATTCTCAGGATTCACTTCCAAACTAAAAAATGTTTGCTTTTATCTCTGTCCATCAGAATTTATTGCTGCAATTGACATGACTAAGGTGGCATGCCATAGTGCTTGAGCTCTAGGGGCCAGAGTAGTTGAGTGTGAATCTCAACTTGTTCAGTCTTTAATAGGAGTGTTCTGCTGTTCGTGACCTTGGGCCAGTTACTTAACCTCTCTGTGCCTTGTTTTACTTATCTTTAAAATGCGGATTATAATAGTACTTCTAGGAATATTAAAGAAATTAATATTTGTAAAGCACTGAGACCTTTGGTTTAAAAAAATAAAAACCACTTGCTATTTTGGGGAAAGAGGTTAGAGATAAAAGAAATTTTGCTACTGGCTTAAATAGATAGTTATATAGTTACCTTGTCCTTAGAAGTTGTTGAGCATGGCTTATCTGCTTAATAGCAATCAAAACCATTTAAAATGTTTGCCAGGTGTTAATCACGAGTCAGGCTTGACAAAGGCAGTTTAGTTGTGTTTGACAGAAAAAAAAAAAAATCCCTGTAAATCATGTTTACAGATTTAAAGAACAGATTGGGACTATTTATAAGAATATAATTTTCCACTTGTTTACTGTATTAGAATACTATGTAGTTTTTTTTTTTTAATTGGGGTATAGTTGTTTTAACCATTTATGTAGTTTTAATGAATAAGTATTTACAGTTCCTGGTTCCAAAATTGTACTACAATTTGGGGGGAAGTTTTATTCTCCTTTGGTAAGCTTCCCTAGAGATTCAGGGAAGCCACAGTTTTCCGAGTAAATCTCTTCTGGTCAAAGCCCATCCCTTAGGCACAGAAAGACTATCATGGTGGGCTTCCTTGCCCTTCTGTAACATAACCTAGCACGATGGAGTTTCTCATTAGGTACACAGCTTATGCACTTGCTGTAGATTCCACATTACACATACATAGATATTACTATACTAATTAGTACAATGTAGGTCAGAAATCTATTATTTGATCTGACATTCTTATAATAATTTATTTGTAAATAAACAAGTATCACTTTACCCAACTCATTGAATATTGACAACATACATCTTTGGAAAATGTTTCAGAATACATAAGAATGTAACAAACTGTGAAGTTTAAGTTACTACATGTGTGTTTTTTAAATTACATATTTGGAAGATATGTATGTTTGGACATAACCTATCTATGTATGAATAGATTTGAAGAAATCATGAGAAAAATTGATAGGAAGTTTGCATTTTAGTTGTTTGTTAATATATTTCTTGAATTAGTGTAAAAGGTAAATTGTAGAAGATTTATTTATACTTTTTTAAAAAGCATGCATTTACGACTTCCCCTGGACGTCCAGTGGTTAAGACTTCACCTTCCAGTGCAGGGGGTGCAGGTTCCATCCCTGGTCAGGGAGCTAAGATCCCACATGCCTAGCATCCAAAAAAACCAAAACATAAAACAGAAGCAATATTGTAACAAATTTAGTAAAGACTTTTAAAATGATCCACATCAAAAAAAAATCTTAAAAAAAAAGAGCATGCATTTAAAGGTTATTCTTTTGTTTGAAAGTTGTAAATAATAAATGAAGAATGCTTTTTACATGGCCCTATATCAATCTGTTTCATTTTTCTTTTTTCTGAATTTCCGTCATTTAATGGTCCCCTTCTCGGAGCAAAGGAGGACATTTACTCATTACTTTGCCCAAATAATACTACCACACTAGCAGATGGTCACTTTCCAACTGGTTTGTCTTCAAAAAAGAAATTAAAATATTATAGTACCAGAGAGAGAGAGAAATGTTAAAATGTGTCCCTTTTAAATTAACAGGTCATTCTTTTCAGCTATTTTGTAATTATAAAATAGCTCAATGTCACATAAAAGACTAAAAGCTAGAGTAAATGGCATCATGGGAAACTTGAAATAAATACAGGCCTATGTGGTTACAGTCTTATTCTTGAACACACTAGAAATTATGATTTTCTTAAAAAGATACATATTATATACTATGGTAGCATTTTGGTTCTGTTGGATTCTGGTACAATTAATTCATATCAAAAGTTTGCAGTTTTAAAACATATATATACATTCTGAAAGAAGTTGCCTCCCCCCAAAACCATTTAATTAAAACAAATCCGTTAGCCTAACAATGAAATCACATATTTATCTGCTTCTTCTTTTTGCCCACACCTCAACCCTCTCAAGAAGTGATCTGTTCCTCTGACTGGCTTTGAGACATGAATTATCCCCAGTGTAGGACCAGACTGAACGTAGCATTGTAGGTTTAGAAATGCAACATATCTAGATGAATAGATCTGGAGTCAGTGGGATTAGGAAATGTCTGGTGAAAATGAACTGTTCTTAAAACACAGAGTCATTATTGAACAAACTTGGGAAAATGTAAAAATACCTATGAGTAAATGTTTGAAAAAACTAGAATCATTACAGTTGAAAGTAAATCATTTGTTTTGACTTTTCTCTGCCACTAAATTGCCACTAGATATTTATCCAAGGGCAGAGATTTAGATCTGGTCTATCATTTCATCATTTAGAACCTAAGCCAATTGGATTAGATAAATCCTAAGGCCATTTTTTAAGCTTTGTAACTAACTGATGGGTGATTAATTACTCAATCCAGAATGAAATATTTAAAATGCATTTGACAAGTGAGCCAGGTATATCTGTAAAGGGGTGGGAGTTCTTACAAAGACTATTCTTTATACTTGTAGTAAAAAATCAAGTGTTACAGAAACTAAAATATGGAACAATTAAATTTGATTTCGAGTTCTAATTACTAGCACTGTGAACAAAACAAGTCCTTTAAATATGTTGAGATTTGGTTTCTCATCTGAACTATGGTAATAATAATACTTCAAGTTACCTCACTGTGTCTAAAGAGATACCGTGATGTTTGCTCTTTTCGAAGAGTGACCGTTTGAATATCCTTATGAGTGCTGTAGTTGGAAAGCTTTCTAGCATATCACTTGAGATTCAGATACTGTTGAGGGAGTTATTTCTCAAGTAGTTGGACATTCCTTGTCTCCCTAAGAGTAAAAGGTATGAAACAACCTTCTCTGATTTATACAGTCTCTCTTTACTCCCAGTTTTTACACCACACAGTTTATGCCATATAATTGAATATTTACTTATATATATTTCCTTGAATGGAGCTGTTTCTTTGCTCCCTCAGTAGACCTCAAACTGTACAAGATGAAGACACAAGACATTGTCTTCATCTTGCCCTAAAGCTGCCTCGGACAGTGCTAAAGCACCTCAGTGGTGGTCAGTGAATACTTGATTGATTCATTAGTTTGTTCCTTTTTCTCATTATCCATTTTCTTTCATTGAGTGTGAAAGTTGCCTAGTGATCCACACTCCCTTTTTTTCCTGAGTCCACCATTTCAACTGACCTTCCTGCTTTTCTGCTGTGTCAACATAGATGTACTACGGAAGCCTTTAGGTTATGCAGAATTTGCATAATTTATTTTATGATTTTAGGTATCTGAGGAGAAATGGGAAGATAGAGAAATGATGATTCATGACATATTGTTCTAACTAGAAATGAGAAAATTAGTTAAATATCCAAAAATCAGGTCTTTGCTAAGTAGTCAGAGGTGATTTTTCCGCATTATCCTTGTGGCTTGCAGGGTTTACTGCTTTCTACTGTCACTAAGAAACACTGCTTTCCAGCAAACCTGTTGAAGGATTTTGCCATGCCAAAGATACTACTAATAATTAAAATGTACTGTGTAGATTCTGAGCCCTTTTGGTATTCATCAGAGTGAAAGTCATTTTTATCTGAAAAATTACAGTTAAAAAACCCTTTTTTTATTTTGCAGTAAAAAAAACATGCTTTCTGCAAAGCATGTCCAAACAACCAGAGCTGTTTATGTGTATAATGACACAGCAAATGTAAAAGCAGTTTGAAAACTTAGAAACATTGTAAATATACAAGTTAGCTTTCTGGGTTAGAAGATGCCCCTGAGGGAGATGTTAAATGCCTTTTGTATCCACAGCATCACAAACTGAAAACTATGGAGCCTGTTCTCATAAGGTGCTCTACTAGCCCCTTTCAACTAGTTCCAGTAAAAAATTTAAATCTAACATATCCATTGTATGTAATGAATCAGTTTCTCTCCATTGTAGCTAGAAGAGCAGAGTTAGAAAAATAGACCCTCAGTCATTTTATGTAGAGCTTTATTCTTCTGTGGCATCCTCATTGAGAAAAACTATAAAATGATCTGTTTTAACCTTCATTTACATAAAACTTTATTTCCCCACATATATGTTTTTGTGAGCTTTCTCCTTCTACATTATTCTTATTTGACCCAATTGGTTAGTGGTTAAAATGTGTTGACTATACAATGTAGTCCAAATCTGGTTGGCCCTATTTGTTTTCAAAGTTTTAAATGTTGAAGCTGTGTTTTATTGACAGCATTTTTTCTACTTAATTATTTCTTTCGTTGGCAGCTCAAACTGTCTCTGTTTACTCTTATTTAGAATGCAGCTGGCAACAGCAGTTCGTTTGTGAAACCAAAGCACACAATTAACTTCCCCAGTTATGGTATGGTGTATTTCATTGGGAGAGTAAGGATTTTATGGGTTATGCTGCTTTAGTCTGAGAAGTTACACAGTTTATTTTCAGGATGATGTATTTTATGTGAAGAGAACTTAAGCAGAGAATAAAAAAAAAAGTGTAACGTTCTAATATTACCTGAGTACTAGTTAAAGTACTACAAAAGTACTTTAATTTTGTTTTTAAGTTAACAGTTGAATCAAGAAAATCAGATACCAATATTCAAAAGTCAGATTAACTTTATTGGAGCCAATAGGAAAACTGGGGAACATGTTCTTTTCACATCTATTTGCATGAATAATCAAGGTTTGACTATATTGCTTTGATGTCAGTTTTTGAAGAAACATAAATACCCTTCTCTTATTTTCAAGGACACTTTGTAGTTACTAATTCTAAAAAAAAAATAAGTAAATCCATTTATTTGAAATAAGATAAAAATGGGGAGAAAATATTTAAGCAATAAATTTCATAGTATGAGATTACTATGTCCTGGCAACTTACTGGGTTTCTACTGATATTTGAACCAAACTTTGATTCTAGATCTTCTTCCAGGTATCTGCCAGTTCAATTTTATTATTTTTTCCATTTCTAACACTCTACCTGAATTCCCATAATTATTACACTTTCTTTATTAGTTTTAACTAGTTACTTTCCTTACTTAGCTGCTTAGGCAAGACACAGGTTTTCTTTGCTTTTGAAAAACTAAGTACCATGGTATTTTGGAGATCAGAATTATAGTAGTAGTAGTGACACAGTACAAAGATTAAAAGAAAAAGTCTTTAGCTGTTATTTTTTATACTCACAAGTGTTTTGGATTGTTAAGACACTTTTTCTCTGTTTTCAGATGAAACTGTTTTCTTCATTGTTCATCCCAATTAAGCAACCTCATGTTTGTGAATGATTTGTTAAAGAATCTTTATACCTTTTTCTTCCTGGAACTGTATGTTGAGAGAATATAGTTTCCTAGAGGCTACTGTGGAATCTTTTTTTACTAACATTTTACCAAACTTTATGCTCTTCAGTTTACTCCAATAATAATAATAATAAATTGTACAATTTACTGCCTGATATTTTCATTTTAAATTAAAAATGTGGAAGTTGCTAATATATTGTTGAAAGCTAGAATTTATTGAATGCTTTCTGAGTAAACAGGTGTTGAACAGAGCTAAACACTATGTATGCGTTCTTTCATATAATACTCTATAATCAATATTATTATCTTTATTGCTGGTTAAGTACAACCAGCTCTAGAGAAATGCGGTTTGTGTGTGACCCAATATTGAGTTTAAGTAAATAAAAGAGAAAAGAATGAATACATACCTTGAATTTTGGAAGTTGTCCTGCTGATGAGGAAGATAGTTTTGATTTCAGTGTAGACAAATAGCATTAAGAGGTACACTGGTAATTTTACTTTTATACCATTTAGTACCTGAAGTGAGTAGAGAGAACTTCATGATTGAGTGGTCTGAGTATTCCAGAATACACAGCAAAATGAACTCAAGAAATACTTTTGAAAGCAAATTAGAATTATATTAGAAAACAAATACTTTAAAAAAAATCTAGTTAAGGAAGTCAAAATAATTAATAGAAAACAATGGAAGTGGTGTATGGAATTAGAGACATAAAACTGCCCATTTATTTCAGGATTTTATTTTATAATAATTACTAAAAATGACCAATATACAAAAATAGAAGTAAGGAGGAGAAAGTTAAACCATTTGAGCTGGTGATACATATTTGGCACTGCTTTTATTGTTTTATTTACAATATTTGGTTTATAAATATTAAATGTAATGTTTTGATGTAAATGTTTGTTGTATTAAACCTAATATTTGATCTTTATTATCAAAGGAATTAAAAAATTGATGTTTAACTTGAAAACATTAATGATTACTGGTTCACAAACACGTCTTCTGACAATAAATCAGTAACTTTGTAAAAACTTTCTACAAACACAGCTGCTAAAACCTGCCAAGGCAACACGGTCCCATTACTTATCTAAAGCTTGATAGAAATACACTGCTGCTTACTAGTTAATTACTGTCTCCAGATAGAAGAGGAAAGGCCTTGAATTCAGCATTTGTATGGTCGCATGGCCCTGTTCAGTCGAGTTCAATGCATGTTACATGATTGCCTGAGAGGAATAGAAAAGCTACTTTCTCAGTCTCAGTCTCTGACCAGAATGCATGATAAGGCTTGGTGTCAAAGGGGGCAAGATGGGGATCACAGCAATTATGGCAAAGGCAAAGTAGTTTCCTTGACAACCAGATTGAGGATTCATTGTTATTTATTATTTACTACTTCAAAACCTCATTCTGTGATTTAATTAAGCATTGGGATCTCCATAAATTCTGTTTTTTTCCCCGCAAATTTGAATACCCTATTACTGTTGTTAAAATGTACACTGAAACAGTCCCAAACTGATGTTACTTGAAAACAGGGACAAATTAGGCTTACCCTATAGCTTTGTGAATTTCTAGGCCGGTCACTTAGTTAGCAGTTAACTGAAACTAAAAGGATCTTGTGTTGGGTGATGTTGTTAATCAGCACTAACTAAAAACTTAATAATGACGCCCCTGCGGATCTTCAAAGGAGCGTGTTTGCAACAAGTGGATTTTACCTTTTTTGTTGAAAGCATTTTAAAATAGTTTGTACGTGATTTGTATTTCGTGTATCATTTTAGATGTAAAATACACATGTTATTTCTTTGCAATTACCTACATAATTACATACTTTTTATATTGCCCAAGTTACAGTCTTTGAAATTTGGTAATAATCAGGTACTTCTTTGCTAGAAAGCAAAAGTTCAGCTTCTTAGAAGAAATTAACCATCAGATAAGTTTGTATTTCCTCTGTTTTCTCTTCCCAAATACTCCTCAGATACTTATTACCTTTGCAGATGAAGCCCTAAGTTGACTAGTTGTTCTGCATTATTAATAATCAATGTGATAAGCTTTTTAAAATGTGGTTTTTATTTAAACAACAAAGCCTGCCAAATAAGAATAATTTTAAAACTCACTGAATTCCTATTCAAAATGAAATATTTGCATATACTCTTTAATTAAAATAGCATCTGCTTAGCTCATTTACATTCTTTCTGTCAGAATTTCTGCCTGAGGATTCCATATATAATTAATGTAAGAAAAACAACACAGTAATCCCTTGGTGAAAAACTGGTAATGGACTAAAAGACCATAGCTCTGAAATTCCAGGAATTTGACACACTTTCTCAGAAAGATGCACTTAGTCCTGAAGTCTAGAGATATTGAAAATTGCCCCCTACTGTGATTAGTCAAAGATAGACATTCTGAGTATATGTTTTATATGTTTAATAGGGATTATTTTATGTAAATTTGTAACTGGTATTAAATATGGTGAGAGGAGGATCATTACTTTATCCAGAATAGTTGAGTGTCCATTGGAAGCTTTAGATTTCTTACTGAACCAAGTGACAGAGTACAGAATGCATATTGAGAATGTGCAGAACAGTTGCCTAGGCAGTGTGACCAGTGTCTTAGAATATGGTGTCTGATGGTAGTTCAGGAACCTTTGGGAATTCACATAATGATCCTGGGCCCCCATTTCTTTATTTAAGGATTTGGACTAGATTGGTGCTTTTCAAATTGTAGAGTACCACCCATTATCAATTTGTGAAGATAGTATTTAGTGGGGTTATGATCAGCACTTAAGGAGAATAGCAAATGGAGGACATTATATATAATAAATACTTTTTCATGAGATTTATATTGATTATGTGTGAACCCAATAATTATATTGTTTTGATATAGAGTATCATGCCCGTGGGCATAGTTTATGTGTGTGTGCGCGTGTGTGTTTGTGTAAAGAAATACTGGATGGTTCATCCTAAAAGTGTCTCCCAGTTACAACGTCCCCACATGAAATTTTAAATTTTTCTTAGATTGGAATTTTTTTAAAAAATAGAACTTATCACTTGCAGATACTTTTAGTAATGAAAAGATAAATAAGGAAGATGCAAGTCTCGATATTCTAAGAGAAATAGTACCTATATAAACTGTAATTGTTCCTAATTATTAAATGTGATAATTTAGGCCTTTCTAAAAACTGTGAGAGCATAGAGAGCAAGTGATTAGTTCTGATCATCAAGTTCAGAAAATACCCCATGATGATAGAATATATCCTTGAAAGTTGAGTATGATTTTATTCATTTGGGGTAGAGAATTGAAAGAGATGAGTCTAGAAACTTTGAATGTGACTAGAAAGTCAAGAGGTCTTGCCTGCTGTACTTGGGCATTTGGAGTTTATTGTGAAGAACTGGGAGAGCTGTCAAACCTATTAAACCTGCTAGAATGAGATTGGTTTTTAGAAGGGTAAAGGTAAGCAGAGTGGTTGTTGAACTGAAGTAGAGAATGACTCAGAGTACGGAGATGATGAGTGATGAGAGAATTTCAGAAGAGCCATTCATGAAATGATGAGGGTGAGCACTGTAAACAGTGAGTCAGAAAGTCTTCTTTTGATAAACAGTAAAATAAAAATTAGTTGTACAGCCTTTATACACACATTAATTGAATTTCATTGAGTTTCTCAGTACATTGTTTTATTTTAGTGTTTTAGACATACTGAGCAGTTTTTGATACCTTTGCAAAATGCCCAAGTAAACTTACGTGAAATGTTGAAAGACTGAAATGAGCTTTGTTGATTAAGCAAAAGCTATAGTAAAAAGAAATGTTTTGATGGGATGCTTTCAACTATGCCTTCCATATATTGCAGTTTTGTTTAAAAAAATGAAAGTTCTTACAATTAAAAATAGTAATAGTTTAAAAAGTGAACTTGATGTGGTCTTTCTGTCATTTCACTTCTGATCAGATCCTACCTATTTCAGTTGGTGTATTCTTGATATTGGAGATTTTAAAACATTGCCCTACCTGAAGAACCTTCCTGGACACCGCCCTGTTGAGATTGCTTTCTATCTTTTGTGAAATCATTCACTTTTCTCTCACTGTATGAGGTGCTCTGTGTCATACTTTTAAGACTGAAGTGCTTAAAACTAGAAATGGAAAAATTTATTTTTAGTATACCGTGTCTTGTTTATTTAGCACATGGTGACCACTCAATAAATGTTTCAGTGATGTATAAGTGACCAAAATACTGAAATACAGTAAAAGCAGGGGAATTCATAGAAAACTGAGTTTAAAAGATTAAAAATGGAATTATTGCAAGAAATTTGATCTAACAGCATTTAGACATAGGTTATGTTTGCATGTTAACATATACAATATTTATTAAGTACCCACCTTATTGGGTGCTGTAATTTTGCTTGTGAACAGAATAGAAACTATCTATACCCTCATACAGACTTTTCCATCTTTAATCAGAAAGCATATGAACTCAATTTATAGTATAATGGACACTGGGAAGATATCGTGAAGAAATTCCTAATTATATCTGAAAAGGTAGTGGAGCTGCTATTAAAGATAGTTATATAATTTCTGTTACTGAAGTTATTGGCATTAGATTTTTGACATCATGGTATCCCAGTTTTGCAGATCATATAACATTTAACACATACTGAATGTGAAAAAGTGAATGGTGAGCATATTTGGAAACAGTGGGCAACATCTGATTATTTTGGTTCAGGTAAAATTGTTAGTGCAATATAGGAGATTAA
Organism: Neophocaena asiaeorientalis asiaeorientalis; assembly: GCF_003031525.2. NCBI lineage: Eukaryota > Metazoa > Chordata > Mammalia > Artiodactyla > Phocoenidae > Neophocaena > Neophocaena asiaeorientalis. The sequence goes on from NW_020185328.1 coordinate 13,958,939, forward strand.
GATATAGGGGTCTAGGAAAGATGACAACCCCTACCTAAAAATATAAGCGGTTGTTTTCCAGCTGCAGAAAGCACACTCTGCTGTGTTCTGTATGGCTTAAGAAAACAGTCTGTGGCTCCTTATGTAGCACGATCTCTCTCCAATTTCCAGAGGGCACATCCATACAGACTTCCAATATACACTTATTACAAAGTAATGTGTGGCCAAGCATGTTTCCTCAGACATAATGAAATGGAATTTTGGTAAGAGGATTAATTTATTCAACAGACTGCCTTTGTGCTGGACACTGAAAGCAAAGGTGAACAAGGCAATAGACCAGGACACAGAACCTTTTAGTCTATTTCCTTTGAATCCTACAGAGGTTTCTTATAGTCTTCGATCATTTGGTTTGGGTAATAAAAAATGTTGACATCTGAATGCTCAGAAAAAATTGTAATAATGTTACATGTAACGCAGTTTTCATCATTAAAATGTTTGTTACCAACCTTTGGCTGACTTTGAAATTTTGCCTATCAGATTTCCAAATAAAATTTCAACTTATATTAACACACGGAAGTGTTACTAGGTGAGAGAATTACGTATTCAAACACATAGTTTACAAAACAAGTTTAATGTAACCTCTGGAAAATCTATGCCAAAACTTGTTAGTGTGTCACTTTAATGTGCATTTGATGCGTTTATTTTAAATGCCTAGGAAAGGTTTTGAGGGATTTCTTAGAATTGCAGTGATGCCCATGGTAAAATAGGCTAAAAAGGTGCTGACGTGAAGTGGCCTCAAAGCTCAAAAATAACTACTGATAGGACTTGACAGAGGTACCATGGTATAGTGAGAGGAGCATTAAGGCCAGTCTTCATATTCCTTTTGTAGTAATGTGACCTTGGATAAATACCCCAGAGCCTCCGTTTTCTGAGCTGTAAAATTAACATGACATATGTATTAAGTGCTTACCATAACCAGGCACTGTGCTAGATGCTTGGGATAAAAACAGGAATAAGTATCCATTCCTGCCTTCAAGGAATATTTAGTCTTAAAAGGAGTGACATATAAACGGATACGTTTGAAACCATGTGATAGTGCAGAGAGTGTCCATGGACGTATTGTCAGAATTATGACACAGCTCAGGGGGTGAGGTGGGATAGCTTCAGAGAAAACTCGTCCGAGGAGGTTTTTCCTGTTTCTAATCTTAAAAAGGTATGTAAGAATCCACTAAACAGCCAGGATTCTGTGGATTCAGCTAAATCATAGTGATGATTGAGATAATGTACACTGTGTCTAGAATATTCTAAATCCTTGCAAGTCATGGTCCCTTTTCCTGACCTGTTTACTAGTGTACTGTGCCTGTACACATACACACACACACACCGTTGACAAATGAACTTTGTGCCCTCAAAGAACATATAGGAGAGACAGATGGGAACAACAGGGACTAGCTTATTTCTCACTACCTATAATTATGATTTCATAATCTGCAAATTATCTACATATAATGAGTTATTCAATTATATCTGGTTTTTAATTTAGCCAATTAGGCTGTTTCCTTCGTTTACTGAAGATGGAACCCAGAGCTTATGACCAGGTGTCAAATGCAACACTTTTTAAGAAAAGTATGTTGACAAAATTGAGTACTTTACCTTGTCAGGCACTCTTCTGAATACTTTACATGTAGTTGCTTATTTCATCCTCACAAAACCCTGTGAGACATAGGAGCTATTATCCTAACTTTACAGAGAAAGAAACTGAAATACAGAGTTTTACCAAATTGCCTGTGGTTAAGAAGTTCCTAGAAATAAGACTTCTTGTTCCAGAAGACTAAGACTTTCAAGATATATGTGCAGCCTCCCAACAACTAGGTTTTAAAGCACACAGGAAGCAAGCAAATTAGCCAGCCTATGGGATATAAGTGGGTACTTTTCTACAAGTGAATGTGGTTGACAAGCTTACAGAATACTGTTGCAGAGTAGAGCAGACACTGGAAGTCAGAAGTCCACATCACCAGGGAGATGGAGAGAGCATCTCTCTAAAGGGCAGGAATGGTTTTTTGTCTCTGCATTCTTGGGGCATCCTTTAGAATCTGGATGTGCTGGCTCTACTGTTTGCCTTTTCAGTAAGACTCACTGTACAAGAGCGGTGCATGTGGGGCACTGTGATAACCAGTGACCCCTCCTTTAATGCTCTTCTCCTTTGACAATACATTACTTTTCTTTGAAAAACCTAACATTTGTTAGCGTGATTTGCACAGTCTTATGCACATAATTTGTATAAGTGCAAAAGTATCATCCTGTCTTGAATCAAGTCTGCTTTTTGTTAGTTTCATGATAGTTTTATGCTGTATCTTCTGCTAGGGAAGGTTTTAAGAGAAGGGTGCTTTTGAGCCCTTAAATGAGAGGGAGGCCCTGAAGCTGAGCATATAGGAGACAATTCTAAGTGGGGAGAATGACATGCAGAAAGTTGCAAAAGTAGGTACACGTGTACTATATTTTAGATTATGAATAAATTATTGACTCAATTCCATAGTGTAAGCAGATTAACTATACATTTTAATAAATTGTATGAAAAAATAAATTATTGGAATTTCCTACGTAACACCTTGATGTCACAGGTATCATTTGCTTCTTTCTTTTATATAAATAGTTAATTCCATAAAAATAGATCGCTCACTCACCTTTCAACATGTAAGGGTTAACACAAACAATAGCAAAGTGGGGCTTCTCTGGTGGCACAGTGGTAGGGAGTCTGCCTGCCAACGCAGGGGACGCGGGTTCGTGCCCCAGTCCGGGAAGATCCCCACATGCCGCGGAGGAGCTGGGCCCGTGAGCCATGGCCAATGAGCCTGCACTTCCGGAGCCTGTGCTCCGCAACGGGAGAGGTCACAACAGTGAGAGGCCCGCGTACTGCAAAAACAACAGCAACAACAAGAAAAAACAATAGCAAAGTGACAACCATGGGATGTGCTGGTAAGAAGCCTGGATTGAGTTGGGGGAAATTTGCAGCAAACAGCAAGAAGGTCATTATGAGTTGGAAGAGGTGGGGAGGAGGAAACTCATGTAATCTATAGGAGACAGGCCTTGCTTTAGCAAAATATTTCTTTCCTTATTGAATCAGTGTGTTTGGGCACAGACCACCCCAGGAAAATGTATCTCAGATGCAATGAGGGAATTGATGTAAGGAGTAGGGATATATCCAGTCTTTGGGAAAAACCACCTTGTCCACATAGGCATCTGGTGTGCAGAGTCCGGTAGCTCAGAACCAGGAAGGTCTAGGAAACACTTTGATTCTCAGGATGAGAGATGGTATATTTTCAGATCATTCCCCAAAAGGGGAATAGGATTTCAATATCCTACTTGGAAGAGTGCCGTTTTGTTCACTTGCTCCCTTTAACCCAAGTTCTGCTTCTTGGTATCTCAGTTTTGATGGCCAGTTTTCATCACCTCCCCAATTGCTGAGCCCAGTTGGTTTTGATGAGCTGGTCACTGTTATCCCAAAAAAGGGTTTCTGCCTCCTGGGTTTCTTTTTTTTCCTATATATTCATGTATATATTCTTTTGCATAATTCTCTAAGAATACATTCCCAAATCACTAAATATTATTAAATTATTATTTATAATATTTATTATTACGTATTATTTATAATATGGTTTATTAGGATTGTATCATTCTATTTTATCAATGTACTTTTGAGCCATTTTACTATTTTGATTCTTTAGTTTGTCTCAAACTTATCATTATGAATATCTTTTTATCTAAATCTGTCAAATGTTGGATTATTTTCAGAACATATATTTACAAAAGAAATTTGGTAAGAGTCTTTTCAGAAATATTGTATCAGTTTGTAATCTTAGAAATGTATGAGGCTGTGTGTTTTACAATACTCATAGATATTTGGTAATTTGATAGAAGAAAATTTCATCATATTTTAATTTTTTGCCTCCTTTTGCTCTTACCAATTAAACTGAGCATTGTATATGTTTATTTTTCTGTTTTTTCTTCTTCACCTACTTTGAAATTGATACTCATGATTTGTGAGTACATCTTATATAAAGTATTTAAACTTCGTGGTATTTGTTTAGACAGTTTATCTTGGGAGATGTAGTTTTCTGAAACATGCCTGTTGTCATTATAAATCAGATTCACCTAAACTTACTCTCATTTTCTGATAAGAAGCACTTGTTTTTGAGACTCTTATCAAGCCTTTCTTCTTCTTTTTTTATAGTAAGGGAGTTTTTTTATCTGGCAACATTCAGCTTCATAAGGGTGAAATTTAAAGTATTTGAGATTGTAAAGGGAAATAAACATTTAAAGCAGCAGTGCCCAACCTTTTTGTCACCAGGGACCGGTTTCGTGGAAGACAGTTTTTCCACGGACAGGAGTGGGGGGGGATGGTTCAGGAGGTAATGTGAGCGAGGGGGAGTGATGGAGAGCGGCAGTTTATGAAGCTTCGCTCGCCCACTGCTCACCTCCTGCTGTGCGGCCCGATTCCGGTCCGTGGCCCAGGGGTTGGGGAGACCTGAGTTAAAGTAGAGGGAAGGGACATTAGAGTAGTACAATGAGACATAGCAACACGGGCTGAAACGGGGTTCCTAAGAGCCTTTTTTCCTTACAATTCCTTGTAATTCATTAGAATGTCTGAATCCAGAAGTTGGAACTGCTCTGTTGCCTCTGTGCTGTTGGTACCTATACAAGGCAAGTATGAAAGATGACACTGGGCTGTGTATGTAAGGGCAGGGTCTATACACTTGGATCTGCTACCGTGCTTTTTCTTGTTCTCTTGATGTTCAACTTGGCAGTTAAATACAAGAAAGGATAAAATTTTAACTGCAGGCAAGTCGTACTGTTTGTTTTTTAAGGCAACATTTTCACTGTGCAATGTCAGATTAAACTTATCCCTCCCACCTCCACCTCCCTCCCCGATGCTCTGGCGACACAGATTTGAGAATAGTTTGAGTGTGTTCTTTAAAACCTTACCGTTTCATCAAAAATTGAACAAACCTCAACATCACAATGCAAAAATAGTAACACCAAAACCACCCACGAAATCAAGGTCATTATATTGTCATTTAAGGAATTATATGATAACCTTCATACCATTTGGGGAAGCAGTTTCTGTTTTCAGAGTATCACAGTAGAATACTTCTACAAGTCATCTCTTTTGTCAGGGAGAACTTCTATCATTGAGTGGGCTTTCTGTAGTTTGTGGAAGTGGTGGAGTTGCCTCCAACCTGAGAATTTCAAGTTTCTTCTCTCCTTTTTTTTTTTTGTTTGTTGTTGGGAATTATGAGTTTCTGTGGCTTATCTCTGAATAGCCTGGTGGAGAAATTAGAATGTGCTAAGGACAGAAATACAAGTGGATGAATGAATGAGCAATAAATGTGTTTAGGTGGGGCTGCCGAAGATGTTAGTAAGAGATAACATTGAAATGCTGTTTTCCATTTGGAGGTGGTTTTGATTATTCTCAGTTTGCATTTTGAATTGAAGTTCACAAAAATGGGTTCACAACTGCATTTGGTTTCATTTATTTTGCAGTTTTTAATTGGTCCAGGAGCATTGAAAAATGTAACAGCACAGTAGTACAGTGTTTCTGGAGTAAATCTTTTAATTTTTCTTTTATAGATCTTATTTCCCACTTGGTTAGTTACTCCAATAGCTCTGTGTATCTTTCAGAAATTTATCTTTACAACTTGCTCATGAGATAAAAAATAGCCTTTATTTATAAAGAAAGTTACATCTTAGTAGTTACAGTCTAGTTTGGGGTTTCAAAAATTCCATGTATGTAGTATAATTTATTTTTTTTTAAAGTTTTTCTTGATGTGGACCATTTTTAAAGTCTTTATTGAATTTGTTACAATATTGCTTCTGTTTTATGTTTTGTTTTTTTTTGGCCATGAAGCATATGGGATCTTAGCTCCCCAACCAGGGATTAAACCCACACCCCCTGTATTGGAAGGCGCAGTCTTAACCACTGGACCGCCAGGGAAGTCCCTGTGGTATAATTTAGAATAAAATTTTAAGAATCATTTTGGGGAAAAGGGGGGAAACTAAATAAGTCAACTTTGGTCTCATGAGTTATTTTTTTGAGATGGGAAAGGACCTCAGTAAGAATTTCTCTTTCTAGAACCATATTGGAAGATGCCTTCTCACTTCTAGCAGAAAAGCATTTGTGTCATCTTCGATAGTTTTAGTGTGTTCAGTTAAATAAATATCTTTTAAAAAAAGCCCTAACTTCCTAAAGTCATTTGAGGTTTTAGGGAAAGAGTGCCTTTTATGGCATGTAGGAAGAAAGACATGAAATTTCTCCCTTCTTCCATGGGGAAAAGGTTAAATGCCTGACATGTTTTAAGTGATCCAAGTGTTAGTGGTTAGTGGGGGTAACAGTTTGTGAAAAGTCAAGATAAGAGTTGAGACTGGTTTCAGGCTGTGCTAATCTTTCCTACCTGAAGTGAGAAATAAACACCTCATAGGAATGTATGTGGAGATATAATGCCTTTCCTTTCTAGGACACTTGTTTGAGTCAGCAGTTGAATGTGATTACCTTTGGATTCCTGTTTGGGAAAGAGAGAAATGAGTGGGTGGTTTCCTGCAGTTTCTGTGTAGTTAAATAAGTTTTAGAATTGGTGTTAATTGGCCCCCTTATAGATGCCTTTAATGAGGAAGCTGGTTGTAACCCTGGTAAATTAACATCTTTAGAGTTCATTGTTACCAAATAAAAGTTAATTGACATGGAAGTCTTATATACATTGTTGTCCCTCTTGTGATTCAACTTAAATGTACCTTTTCAAAAATGAAATTATGGTTAATAGTTTTTTTGGGGTTTGGGTTTTTTTTTTCATATTGTTTATGTTTGAATACAAGATATTAACAAAAAGAATCTGAATTTTGACTTTCTGATCTGGGAGACCTGCCTGGGCAATACTTTAAATGGGGTCTCCACTCCTAGGTAGTTGTATTCATGAGACTAATACCGTGACAGGAAAGGAATAGAATCCTTTAGCCGGTATGGCTTGGTGTGAGCCACTGGATGAAGGAACGAAACTCATATTTTTGTGTTGTTGCTTTGTTTAACCGTTTTTAAGAACATATGTTCTGAGGTTGGGTGGGTGAGGGGAGGTAATGGAATTTCTGATAACAAGAAGGGTAATAAAAATAATAATAAAATTGCTAGAAGATTATAGTAAATAATCAATGTGGAAGTAGAAATAAATTGTTGTACCAGAAGAGACGATGAAATTATTTTCTTATTCTGTGATTATTCTCTAGTTTTTTTTTGTTGTTGTTGTTGTCAGTGAATACTTTACACAGAATTACTTATGAATTTTGATTTGATAGTGCAATGTAAATGACTTGAGAAATTGCATTTCCGATAGTAAATTCTTAATGCTAAACTGGTTTTAACTAGTTATTAAAAATAATAAATATTAAATAAATAATAAATAAATATAAGTGTTTACTATTTCCTTGACGGAAGAAAAAGGAGAGTGGTATAGTTGCTATTCTGGTTTTTTGTGATGGTTTCACATGACCAATGACCACAACTCCTGGATGATTTTTAACTCTACCAGGTGGTCAGTCTTTTAAGGGTGCATTTCATAGTTGAGTCCCACTGATTTGGAGACTCTGGTGAAGATGTCATCTTTGTTACATTTATATATATATTTTTAATCTCCTGACATAAAATGTTTTAAATACAACATTTCCTGATAATGTACATAGCTTAAACTTCAAAACTAGAAACTTTAAAACTAACATATATAAAAAGATAAAATTGTGGTGTGTGTGTCTCCCCCTGTATAAAAACATCTTCATCTTGGGTATATTTGACAACTTTTTGTACAAAGAATTAAGGTATAAAATAATGCATAAAATAAAATTAAGCAAAAGGCGATTGCTGACTATGTACCATGCACTGTGTTGGAAACTAAGGACACAAAAATAAATAAGCTTCACTTCTTTCTATTCAGCCGCTCAGCGTTCAGTAGGAGAGGAATATAAGTAAAGAACATGTTGCCTGCTCTGATAGTGGAGCTCATAATTGTTCATGCACTCATTTCATTCCTACACCTATTGTTTTAACATGTCTTTATTTTATGTCCGCTATAAAGAGACCACTGTAAACTGACTCTTTATCAGGCTTGGCATTGTAATGGTGGATGATATCTTTCCTCAAGGAGAACTCACTCCTTATGGAAGCTACCCAGACACAGGGATCATTGTCATTTTTTTCACTGTTACATCCCAAGTGTGTGGAAGAGTGCTAGGCACATAGTAGACGCTCATAAATATTTATTGGAAGAAAGAAAATAGATGACCCAAACCTGAGCTCAGGTTCTTCATTCCCCATTGTTAGGGAAGCTTTGAACTGGATTTTGGAGAATAATTGTTTCCTAAGAGAAAAACGAGTAGAACATCCTGTGCAGAGGGCATAGGCACTGAGTAGTAAGGGTAATATTGAGGCTTAATACAAAATTCACTAATATTTAAAAATAGATCAGAATGAAAGTATTGTATGTTTGTGAACTTTCAAGAAGTTATAGCTAGCTATATGCTGAGACTATTAAAAGCGTCTGTCTGTGGCATATATTATTCTTAATAGACATGCTTACCAGGAATTTTTCTTTTAAAGTTCAGTATTAAACTGAGAGTAATTTATAACTTTTAAACTGCTATATTTTAATGGCACTTGTGAATTATTAATCATTGCCAGATAATTTACAGGTTTTTAAGTGTGAGAGATCAATTTCTTTCTAATAAGGAATTTAATCTCCAAATGTTTTGAAGGACTTATAATGCATACTTTCTCCTTAAAATATTGAGAGGCTTTTCAGGAGTAGTCATATTTGAACCTAATAGCTGATGGCATTCTTGCAGTATATTTTTACGTTTTGAGTATCCAAAGTGTCCAGAATTTTGTTCCTTTTAACAAAACACAGAGGTAAAGTTTTTTCCCTTGCTATTTATGTAATTGGATTTAATTATGTATTAATTTTTTTATCATGTATTTATTTATTAGGAATTTTTGTGTATTCCAATGTAAATCTTAGTATTTTGTGTATAAATTGATCTTACTTGAAACTGTAAACATTCTTCTAAAAATTTTTTTGTTTGAAGTGCTTCATAATTTAAAATATATCCAAAATAGAAAAAAATGTTTTGTAAACCAGAAAGACACAAGAAGCTAAGGCATGTCACACGTATATGGTGAGTTGACTATTTTGTAGTTACATGACCTTAAATTGTTTGAACACTTGGTTTTGCAAGAACTTTATATTTTTGTAAGGATTTGATTTGTGTTTCATGCTAACCAAGTTTACTTAACACACAAATTGCTACATTTTCAAGGCCAGGGTGCTGGAAAATGACATTGCATTCCTTTGTTTTTTTGTTCTTGGCATGAACACAAGTTCAAAGGTGAAAGTAGTTTTTTTTACTGTGCACATGCCATGGTTTAGGCTTCTGACATAATACTGACAGGTTAAAGAATTATACGTTGGGCTTCCCTGGTGGCGCAGTGGTTGAGAGTCCGCCTGCCGATGCAGGGGACACGGGTTCG
>NW_020185328.1:13968643-14034506 GCF_003031525.2 Neophocaena asiaeorientalis asiaeorientalis
AAAAAAAAAAAAAAAAAAAAAAGAATTATACGTTAATGAACACAAAACATTAGATATTTTAGAGTTTGATTGATAAAGCTATCTGTTAAAATGGACTAACAGTAACTAAAACAATAGAGTGACATTCTGCAAGCTTAAATGGAATGAGTTTTTCACATACTGCTTTTCAGTATACAAAGGTAAGGTTTTTTTTTGTTTTTTTTTTTTACATCTTTACTGTAGTATAATTGCTTTATAATGGTGTGTTAGTTTCTGCTTTATAACAAAGTGAATCAGTTATACATATACATATGTTCCCATATCTCCTCCCTCTCGCGTCTCCCTCCCTCCCACCCTCCCTATCCCACCCCACTAGGTGGTCACAAAGCACTGAGCTGATCTCCCTGTGTTAAGGTCTTGTTTATGGTTTCCTTTGCTGTGCAAAAGCTTTGAAGTTTCATTAGGTCAAAGGTAAGTTTTATTATACATCCTTGATTTTAAAAATTTTGTTATAATAACCTCATGAATATGCAGAGGTAAATTGAAAAAGTTGAACTATTAGTGAAATAATTTATCTTTTAGGTTTACTCTGAACACTGACTTTTCACCTAAATTAAAATGAAATGGGAATAAGTTTTCTGGAAGCTTCTGAACTAGAGTTCAGCCTCGTGGAAATCATGCCCCCATTCTCATTAAGTACTTTTCTTATTTCCCTTTTAGGAAGAAATCTTATTAGCATACATAAACAGGAGTAAATCAGAGATTTCATATTCCACCACTGGTAATAGACGATGGTCTGAGTTAATGTTTCTGTAGAGCTTGAAGTCACAGCCTCAGTCCCATAGAAGACCATGATAATCAGAAGGAGTGGTGCTTACTGGGACCATAGCTGGCATGAGCAGGGCATACATGACAGGGTTCAGTTCAAAGTAATTAAGGAAAACAGTACCAGAAAAGTTGAAGTTTTTATATTATAGCTTTAAAAAGTCTTTTATTGGAATGTATGATTTTACAGAAATGTCCAAAGAGCAGACTGAGGGAGACAATGTTAGAAAAGCAAAATGTTCCTACAAGAGTTTGAAGTCCACCACAGGCATAAGCTAATAGCAGTATACTATTTATTGCCAGAGTAGCATATTTTCTTGCAAAAATGCTCATAAATTATGTGAAATCCAATGTTAGAATTCCAGTTCTGGTCTTACAAATTCCCATCTCATAGCAGTACATCTGTTTATTAGGAGTTATTCCCTGAATATGAAAGATTTCAATCCTAAGTCATTGCACCTGTTGACAGGAGGTGTTTATTCCAATCACTAGCCTAAAGCACAGACTTATTGCTTGACATTTTATAGCTTGGGAGGGAAAAAGTGTCTTCAAAGCCATTTGTTCAGAGTGCAGAAAATGGAGCAAAACAGTTCATTTTACTCTAAGCACCACTATTTGGCAGTGTTCACATTTGCACAGCACAAAGCTGCAATATTGATTTTTTGCTCACAGAGTCTCCCACAAGTTTTTTCTTCGATTGTCAGATGGATTGGATTACACTTTGCTTGTTGGGATGCTTTTTTTTTTTTTCTTGGTTGAAATAGAAATATATTGAAAGTACAGCTTAGAATGAATGTCATAGTAATAGTGTGATTAAAGAGTTTTAATTTGGGCATTTTTTTTTTTTTTTTTGGTTTTTTTTTTTTTTTTTTTTTTTACGAACCCGTGTCCCCTGCATCGGCAGGCAAACTCTCAACCACTGCGCCACCAGGGAAGCCCTGGGCATTTTTTTATGTTGATTATGTTGACTGAGCAATTTCATTGACTACTTGACCATCAGACAACTATTTCCTTTCTTGCCCTTGTTCCTCTAGGACTAGAGGCACCCAGTACACCCTAACTATGTTCTGTACAACAGGGGTCCCCAACCTGCTGCTAAGTGTCATTATCATTTGGAGAGGCATTAAAGTAACATTGAAAAACACGAGTCTGGGAGCTGAAGTATTAAGTTTCAAACCTTGATTTCATTCTTATTGGATGTGTGATTTTGGAAAACATAATTTTTCTGTGCCTCAATTTCTTCCTTTGTAAAGTAGAAAATAATAATACATATCTCATATGGTTGTTATGAGATTTGTAGTCAGTATATATTTGTACAGTCCTCAGAGGGACTTCTAGTGATGATGGGGTGGAGAGGATGGCAAATCTTCTTCCCCCAAACAAGTATAAAACTGAACAAAATTGTCAACAACCACCATTTCAGGGCTCTGGAAATTAACCAGAGCCAAATAAGAAATTGGGAATGATTTCTTTAAAAAAAAAATAAAAGCTGATGGAACTTTTGGTACACACAGTTCAAGTTTAAAGCCTTCTAGCCTGGGGCTGCTTCTCCCTGCACCCTACACTCTTTGGCTATGTCATTGTGGTTAGTTTAGTCAGAGCAAGGCTGGCCTTGAAAATCTGTGACTGAGCTGCCAGGGAGAGCTGGCTTGATTTGGAGTAGAGTGTGGGAACCCATGCCCAGCAGTGTTGTCAGTAAAAGTAGTAAACACTGTGGAAAACAGATGGGGAAGACCCCTAGCTCTTGCTAACCTGAGGTTGTGGTCCCAGGTGGGGAGACTGAGTGCCGTCTGAAACATAACCAGGAAACCTTGGAAATGAAAGAGCCAAACGTTCTCTGCGTTCTTGACTGACTGAGAAGCTACACACAGAGCAGAGATGCGGGGGACGTGGCAGAAAGTAAATAACCAAGGCTGACTTGAAAACTGCTTGAACTTTGAACTCTCCCTAACATACAGGTCAAATCAGCAGAGGGTGGAGACCTTATTATGGGTTCATGGTTTTTGTGCAAAGTCTTTGCTCAATCATTGGCTGATCACTAAGCTATGCAGAGACAGGTGTGATCCCTAGGAAGTCAAGCTAGAAAATAAAAATAAGAATTAAAATAACAACGACAACAATGAACAGAGACACACAGCAGCTGCAAAGTACAGGGGAAGACAGAGTCAGCAGATTAAATTCAGTCAGAATGCTAAAAAGAAGATATCACAACAGCAACAATTCTCAGGGGACAGGAATCTAGAGTAGCTAACAGCGTATTATTTTAAATGTCTAGTTTTCAACAACAACAAAAAATTTGCAAGCTAATGCAGAGAAACAAGAAAGTTGACCCATACTTAGGAGAAAAAACATTCAATAGAAACTGCCTCTGTTGTGGGCCTGGATGTTAGATTTAGCAGATAAATATTTCAGAGTGGCCATTATGAATATGTTCAAAGATTAAAGTAAAACTATATTAGAGAATTAAGAGGAAACATGATGATGACTTAACAAATATGTAATAGAGAAAACCTATTTTAAAGGACCTTGGAGAAATTCTTGTTATGTCTTAGTTATTGTATCAGTGTGTTGCAAATAAATAAATTTTCTTCCCCAAATACAGATATCCTACCTTCATCTGAACCCAGATATTCTGATTCAGTAGGGCTGGATTTGGGCTTGCAGATATGTCTTAAAAAATACTTACCAGATGACTGATGCAAACTCATATTTGGGGGTCAGTCATATACTCTTAGCCAGTGATTTTTTTAAAAGTCCTGGGGCTTCCCTGGTGGCAAAGTGGTTGAGAGTCCGCCTGCCAATGCAGGGGACATGGGTTCGTGCCCCGGTCCGGGAAGATCCCACATGCCGCGGAGCGGCTGGGCCCATGAGCCATGGCCACTGAGCCTGCGCGTCTGGAACCTGTGCTCCGCAACGGAAGAGGCCACAGCAGTGAGAGGCCCGCGTACCGCAAAAAAAGAAAAAAGTCCTGAAAAATGTGCCATTAAACAATTAAGGATGAATTCGTGTACAAAGGAAGAAAGTGCAATTAAGAAATGGTACTGATACCTGTGATGATTTCTTCCTGTGACTCAGTATAGTAAGTCATTAATGTGATATAAATAAAGGTGTAAATAAGTGTTTTTAGGAATAAGTTTTGTTCTGACTTTTCATAAGATTTACTTAGTGAAAATGTTGAATTTTAAAAATTAATATTAATTGCAAAAGTTTTATTTAAGACTTTCCAAACTTCTTTGAAGTCCCATTGCTGATGGAAGAGTTTGAAGCCATACCCCTTGAAGTTTTCAGGAAAATAGGGGAGAAGTGCCCAAAGAAAGCATAAGAATTTACATTTTTCTGAAAAATTTATGCTTTCTGCCATCCGCTGCTACCATGGCGTCTGTGATAAAGCTTGTGGCGAAGGGGGGCAAAAAAAAAGAAGCAGGTCCTGAAGTTTACTCTTGACTTACCCATCCTGTAGAAGATGGAATCATGGATGCCACCCATCTTGAGCAGTTTTTTCAGGAGAGAATCAAAGTGAATGGAAAAACTGGGAATCTTGGTGGAGGTATTGTAACAGTCGAAAAAAGCAAAGCAAGATTACTGTAACTTCTGAGGTGCCTTTTTCCAAAAGGTATTTGAAATATATCACCAAAAAAATATTTGAAGAAGAATAATCTATGTGACTGGTTAGGCGTAGTTACTAACAGCAAAGAGTTACGAATTGCGTTACTTCTAGATTAATCAAGATGAAGAAGAGGAGGAAGATGAGGATTAAAACTCAATTATCTGTAATATTTTGTATGAGTTCTTGAATAAAACTTAGGAACCAAAAAAAAAAGTTTATGTGGGTTTTTCTTTTGATTTAATAATTGGCCCGTGTTTATTTTCTCCCTTCCAGTAAGTCTTTGGTTAAAATAGTTAATCCAGAAAGAATCCTGACTAATTCATACATGTACTTTTGAGAATTTTCTTGGCAGTACTATACAATCTACATTATTGTGCCATAGTCCATCCATGCTAACATTTTCATATGTTTATATTTTAAAGAAATAGAGCAACAAATGTCTTAATTGTTGACCACTTGAAAATGTTAGAATAGCATGTATACCTGATTAAAAGGAGCTTGCCTGTTTAGAATAATAGATTGGTGAAATTTGATAGGACTTTGAAATGACTTTAATTCTTCAGAAAAAGAAATTAAAACCCAGAAAAATAAAATGACTTAGCCAAGTTCACAAGGCTGACCCGGACATCTGTACTGTTCAGTACTCTTTCTGTATGTCCATACTTGCACAGTATAGATTTTGCTCTCAATAAGTTTATGGCACACATCGCTACATTTCCACAAATACAATTTTCATCATTATCTATATGTTGTGTGAACCTTTAAAATAATTGTTTCCTGTCAAATTCACTAACATTTTTTGGTGAATTTCAGATGGTATGAAAAATTACAAAGTTAATCTTGTTTGTATTATCAACATGGTGGCTTGAGAAGTCACAGAATCCCTTTCTGTTCATGGCCATTACTAAAAGCATGGGCTCTGGAATCTGAGAACCCTGCACGCGTTAGAATCTAACTCACAGTAATCCTTGAGACCCTGAATTACTTACTATTTAATGCCTTAGTTTCATACTCTGTAAATGGGTATTGTTACAGTTAACTACTCCATTGTTTTTTGTTGTGTTGATAGTTGTTGATGTTGCTGGTGATCATAAAAAGGGTGATCCATAAAAAGCAGTTTGGACAGTATCTAAACATTGTGATTGCTATGTAAATGTTAGCTACTATAATATTTACTTTTTTTTTTCTTCATATTTGTTTTATATGGATATATATATATATATATCCATATCCAGTTGGAAACACAGGATTTAAATAAAGGAAGGTTCATAAACGTCTGTCTTTGTGAGAAACACTAATGAACTCCAGTGGTACCTAGAAAATAATTAATTGACAGAATTTAAACATTTTTTTTGAGGATGTAACAATTTTATTGATTATTAAGTATTTATCTGTTTCTTAATGCTCACTCTTTGTTTTCACTGCCAAAGGCAATAGATATTACAGAGGAAAACACATTGTAATTTATATTGTTTTAAACAGATACTAGTTGTTCAACTTGGCAATTTGGTTTGATAGCAGTTATTGGAATTATGTATCATGTACCAATCTAGGCATTAGAATTATAACTAACTATCATCAGAGTCTAGCAGGGGAGATATATATTAAAAATGAATATCCACAGCACCATGTGGTAATAACAAGTGATTTTTAAATTTTATACATAAGTATAAAGTTCAGTGGAAACAGGTGAAAGAGCAAGAATTTAGTAAAGAGAACACATGATTTAAGGCAATAATATTATAGCATTAAATAAAGCAACAGTCACCATTAAGAACTCATTCAGTTCTATGCAATGAAAGTATAAGTACTATGATCTGTTCTTCAGAAAATTCTGTATTGGAAATCTACTACATTAGTAAAGTGTTCTGATCTTTCTATTTTTTTTCCTTTTCTTTTTCCATACTTTACCTTTTTGGATGACTAATATTAAGGCTTTAAAAATCCTTTCTCTGAATTATCAAAACAGCAAGACTTCTGCAACTTCTCAAATATCTTTCAAAAGCAGAGGAAAATTCATTTAGAACCATAACTATAATCCTGCAAACTATCAACAACAAAAATTAAGGAGCTCAAGTTAAAAACCACAGTGCTTCAGAATCAATTCTATATTTTTGACAAATACTACAACTTGTGAATTTTGGCTCCAAGTCAGTCTTATAATAACATTTTCTCATATTTTTAATATTCTCTAATAATATGATTTACAAGGTATCATAATTGCAAATCATCTCTGGCTTTAAAATATGCAGTGCTCCAAAATTTTATATGATGTCACTTGTTTGAATTTTCACACAGCTTTTTGCCACAGAAGTGTGTCTGCTTCTGAAACCCTAAAACATATTTTCATTTAAAACAAGTATAATACTAGTTTAAGCTGAATTATTTGTATAAGCAGTACAGTATCAGCAAATGGAAGAAAGCAATAACATATGTAAAAGTTTATTTATGAACTTGGGAAAAGGTTGAAAGGTTGGCCCCATTACTGTTTTTCATGATATTGCCCAGCTCCATTTCTGTATTCCTTCTTCATTGATAGTGCGCTTCTCTTTATGTAATCTCGTAAGACCATAAATCTTCTTAGTGAAAACCTACCAAGGTTGGCGTTTGCCTCAATCCCCTGAAGATTTCTGTGCTCTAAGCTGTGTCTTTTTCTTCTCTCTCCATCCCAATTACATTTTTAGTTTTCTCAGTAGAACTGAGAACTCAGCCAAGTTTGAGAATTGCTGATTTTCTAAATCATACCAAGGTACAGCCCACTAACTAATCCTTTCGCAGGATTGTTTGCATTTTAGAAAGAAGATGCATGTTTATCCAGGAGACTGTTTATTTTATTGTATTAGTGAGAGACATTGTGCAATAGTTAAAGAGAACAGGTTTTAGCATTGGATTGACCTGAACAGAACCTAGCTCTTCAACTTAGAAGCTTATGTCTTGGAACAGTTTACTTCTGAATGTCATTTTTTTTTTTTTTTCCAGTAAAAAGAGATATAAGGGATAACTGATGTGATGCAGAGTAATTAAAAGGATAGAGATAAGAAAAAATACAGAAATTAATGCTAGTCTTTTATAAAAGAAACGCTATAGATGACAACAAGTTAGAGAACTGAAATAAAAAATTGGGTCAGTGTAGAAGTTTTTGATATGGTAGGTAACCCATAGGTAGCACACCAGCACACAGATGTGCTTCTCCCACACATAGTTGTTGTTGACTGTTCTCGGCTTTCTCTGCTTTTACCTTTGTTCTATGCTCTATTACTACTTTAGAGGACCCCTGGTTGAGAACCGTGATTAAAACCTAAAATTCTAATTTCTTATTCTATTTGGAATCTTTTTTTATAGCACTCATGAACATTGGTTATCTACATTCCGCCTAATACACCATACTTAAGTTCATATGGCACTTTCTATTAAGTGCTTTTCTGTACATTATCTCATTTTAGAGTCATACAGGTAGGAAAAAATAATAACATCATAGATGTTTCATCTCCATTTTGTAAATGACAAAACTGAGTCTCAGAAATTTTGCCCCTTTTGAGGGTTTCAGCTTTTTGGACTGGATTGGAGCAGTGCTGGCTCCTTTGAATGCCCATCTGCTGAATCCTTTCATTTATGTCAGTTTTCAGTAAAGAGTCTACAAATTGAAATAAGTTATTGTGCCATAAGTATGATACTGTCATAGTGTCTTAGTTATTTTGGGAGACGCTAAGACAAATGTATTTTTAAGATAATTCCATTAACAGCAATTAATATGTCTACATTAAATGGGTAAGGCCAGTGTCCTGTGTAGCAGAGCTTTGATTTCATTCGTAAATGAAAACCGTTCTTTTTTAAATTGTTGCATTCTGTATTTGTATATCTTGTCACTCTTTATAAATCCATTGATCAAATGCGTCATTTTTCTTTGGGTTTACTCAAAACGGGCCATTTAGTTTCTGATTGTGACTAGGTTATACAGAAAATATTTTATTAAAGTAATTTAAAATTGTCTTATAAAGATGAATAATCCAGCTAAAGATATATATTAAAATTTTAATAATACATTAGTGATTCATAGTAAAGATCCAGAGAATTATTGAATAAATATATGAATGATGGCTTGAAAAACATACTTCGTATGACATCTCTTGGATATAGACATGACTCATATTACTTGAAAATGCCTTATTAAAATAATATACTTCATAAATGAGTTAATTTTTTTTTTTTCTTTTTTAAGGTTTCAGCAGAGCAGCTTTACCATTTGGGTTAGTTCGTAGAGAATTATCCTGTGAAGGTTATTCTATAGATCTACGATGTCCCGGCAGTGATGTCATCATGATTGAGAGCGCTAACTATGGTCGGACAGACGACAAGATTTGTGATGCTGACCCATTTCAGATGGAGAATACAGACTGCTACCTCCCAGATGCCTTCAAAATTATGACTCAAAGGTAAATGTTCACGTGTTATTATCCCATTTTAGTTACTACATCCAAATTCGTAAAAGTATTATCATAACTCCAGACTGGATAGATACAATGCGTATCTCAGCCTATTCATTAAAGTGAGTTAGGGTTTTACCTACTAATGTTGCCTTCTACTTTATAATATTTCAACAACATTTAAATCTCTATATCATTTTTATATAGATTGACATATCAGAAGGAATATGTATTACAGTTTTTTTATATACATCATAGAATAAAAGTAATTGAAATGTAATCTTGTTTTTTAAGCCTTCGAAATTTTGAAATATTTTATAATATCAAGAATGTCTAAATGTCTGGGTCTTTGGCAATAATTGTTCCTTAATTTTTTTAAATTAGTAAACTTATTCAGCAAAAATGAGCAGAATGTACACAAAATTATCATACTCCATCTCCACACGTGCAAGACTTCCCTAACCATTGACATCCTGACATCCCTACCATGGTGGTACATTCGTTATAGTAGATGAACTCACATTGACACATCATTATCCCCCTAAGTTCTCAGTTTGCATTAGGGTTTACTCTTGTTGTTGTACATTCTGTGGGTTTTGACAGATTTATAATGACACTTATTCACCATTGTAATATCATACAGAATAGTTTCACTGACCTAAAACTCCTTTGTGTTCCACCTACTCATTCCTCCCTCCATCTAACCTCTGGCAACCGCTGATCTTTTTATTTTCGTACAGTTTTGCCTCTTCCGGAATGTCATACAGTTGTAATCCTACAGAATGTAACCTTTTCAGATTGATTTCTTTCACTTAGTAATATGCACTTAAGTTTCCTACATGTCTTTTCATGGCTTAATAGCTCATTTCTTTTTAGTGTTAAATAATATTCCATAGTCTGGATGTACCCCAGTTTATCCATTCACCACCTACTGAAGGATTTCTTGATTGCTTCCAAATTTTGGCAATTATGAATAAAGCTGCTGTGAACATCTGTTCAGGTTTTTGTGTGAACATAAGTTTTCAGTTCATTTGGGCAAATACCAAGGAGCATGATTTGTTGGATCATATGGTAAGAGTGTGTTTAGTTTTGTAAGAAACTGCGAAACTGTCTTCCAAAGTGACTGTACCATTTTGCATTCCCACTGGCAATGAATGAGAGTTACTGTTGCTCCACACCTCACCAGCATTTAGTATTGTCAGTGTTTTACATTTTGGGTAGTCTAATAGGTGTATAGTGATATCTCATTGTTTTAATTTACAATTCCCCAATGACATATCATGTTGAACACCTCTTAATATACTTACTTGTCATTTGTGTATCTTTATTGATGAGGTGTCTCTTCTGGTCTTTTGCCCCCTTTTGTAATTGGGTTGTTTTCTTATTGTTTAGCTTTAAGAGTTTTTTATTTTTATTTTTTTGGCCACGCTTCATGGCTTGCAGGATCCCAGTTCCCTGACCAGGGATTGAACCTGTGCCCCCTGCAGTGGAAGCACATAATCCCAACCACTGGACTGCCAGAGAATTCCCTTTAAGAGTTTTTTAAAATATATTTTGGATAACAATCCTTTATCAGATATGTCTTTTGCAAATATTTCCTCAATCTGTGGCTTGTCTTCTATTGATCTTCAGTTTTAGAAAAACAAACAAAATAAAAACAGATTAAGAAAGTTAAAACATATAGTGCTCATTCTCTCTCTTTTTCTTCATATATAGATAATAGGAAGGAAGGGAGGAAGGGGGGTGAAGGAAGGAAGGAAGGAAGGAAGATAGAAAGTTATTTGGGTAATATACCAATTTTGGTTAATTTTGTGTTTTAAAAATGATGTGTTGGAAAGTGTGTTATAAACTATAAAATATATGAATGATATCTCTTAACTGGACAGTTGTGTTTCTACAAGTAAATAGAATACAAAAAACTGCTGACAATGGGTATGGACTTTCCTCTGCCTTAACACAGAGCACCTAATTCTTGGCATCTTTTTTTTTTTTTTTTCATAAATTTTGGTACTCTTGGCATCTTAATTAGAGTTTTCTTATATATAAGGTATTAAAATTGTGTTTGTTATGATTGAAAGTAATATCCAGCAATCCCAGTTATTTGGAACATAGAGACTCTCTGAAGGAACACAAGTTTCACAGAGTTATACAATGTTGATTTTGTATTTTGTTTACTGGGAAAACCCTTTATCTTTCTATTCAAAGCTTACACCCTCTCCTCTTGCCTCTTTTCCCCCACTGAAAACAGTCCTCTGTCCAGTTTTGTAGCTTGTATGCTAGTCTACCTTAAAGTAGAGCAGGAAATTTTCTAGACTGAGGTCTGATCAGTGTAGGCACAGTGAAATCATCTAAAGGTGATAAGAGCGATTAAGGAAATAATGGAAAAACTTTTTTAAAAATCCAGTCTATAAGACTGTGGGTACAAATTGCTGTAAAATCTCTAATTTCAAACAGAATAGGTATTAGCATATTTTTATTGATAGCAGATTATAGTAAGTTTTTTGTTAATGTTGATACTGATCAAGATATTTTTAATAAACAAGAGGACATATATAATACTTTTGAAAGATTTCCATCAAAATGCTTTTATTTTTAGTTTTTAAAGGGTAGTTTTTAAAAAATTAAGGTAAAATCTTATTTGCACAAATGGCACTGGATAAAGTTTCTTTGTGTTTTTTTGTTTTGTTTTGTATTTTGTTTTTTTTTTAAAAAACAAAAGTCCTTTATGGACTATGTAGGATTTGAAATCTGGCTTGTGAAACAAACTACGTAGGATAATATACCTTCTTTAGAAGAATGGATTCTGTGCTCCAATAAAATTGTAATAGAACAATTGGCCCATAGTATTTAAAAAATTGAGAACTGCCTATAGCAGGCAGACAATAAAGATAACCCCTGATAACTGACCATTTATTCATTCTTAATATGTTGATCCGACTGTTCAGTGGTAGTGATATCACATGAGCATCTAGAACTAAGCCAGAGAGAAATAGGAAGTGAAAAATGATTATGTACAATTACCTGTTTTTATTAGACTGACAGGCAAAAAAGCAGTGGGAGTTAGTACAAAGAGAATTTGAAAAGAGCTGGCCCTGAGGAATTGTGCTTTGTAGGTAACTTACTTTTGTTTGTGGGGTTATACATTTAAATACATGGTTAAATATCTAGCACAACACATAAGCCTTATCATACTTGTTAATATAACTGTAATTGCATAGTATAGGAAATGTACAAGTTAAGATAGCAAGTTATTTTCATTGTTTCATTATGTTATAAAAGCAGGGCTACATTTTTGATAATACATTTTAAAGGAAATAGAGTTTGGGGTATTTAAATTCTGTGAAAGCATACTGTAATTTCCTTGCTATCAAAATCTCTGAACAATTTACGGTGTGTTAGGGAAAATAAGGGGTTAGTTCCAAAACTGCCTGTAGAAACTCCGTTTTTATATTGTTGTATTATACTAGTGGCTTATTATTATTTAATCAACACAATGACAATTTAAACATGAACACTTTATTGACAAGGAAGACGATGTTAAGAGACTTAAAAATGAGTTTCATAGTGGTAATTTATAAGTACTCCATTCTGTGTATGTCAGATTATAAACCCTAAAGGAAGTCCACCATATTTGACTATTACATAGTTTGAAATAGCTGTAAGGAAATTAGGTAGACAATATTTTTGCAGCTGAATTATTACAGAATAACTATTGAATGTGTAGAATACTTGTCCCTATTTTTTAAATTTAAAGATACACTTTCAGTATTTACAAATAAAGTAAGAGTTATTTTCACCAAACTCCTAATAATTTGACAAATTTTTCCATTTATAATCATCAGAAAAATGTGTTAATAATGTAGAAAATCAGACTTCTTTTCTTTAATTTAAGAGATTTCTCTTTGGAAAAATTAAATAAAAGCATTAGATATTTTTCTATTAAATTTGAAACTCCCTGTTTTCTAAATATAATAATGGATATAGGCACAGACATTTCAATACCATAAAATATGTTTATATTATAATTCAAGGCTTTTCTACCCCCACCCCCCACCCCCACTGTCATCACTTCATCAGTTGAGAGTCAAGTAAATAAACACACTTGTAATTCTTGACTGTGGTGATAGTAAAAGTATCAATAATTGTTATTTATTCTCTATTTTCTATTTCCTGCTCACTTAAAGGTATGAAACCAAGACTCTATTACTAACTGATTCTACTTGTCTTTTAAGTACACTGAATGGCTCATCCTAAAAAGTGAGAAATGAAACTCCTTCCTAAAATGATACGTGTTTTAATACTCTATAAAATGATCACCATTAGAGATAATTTTTTTAGCACTCTTTGAAGATAATTGTAGTGGGGTAACTTAAATATGAAACAGTTTCAGCACTTTGAATTCATTAAAGCAAAGGAAAAAAACACCTCTTATTACTACTCTGAAGTATTTGATGAATAAGTAAATTAGAATTTTGCTAACAATACTGTTTCTTTGTAGCATTGGGTACAATCTAGTTAAAGTGATGTGCTAAATTGTACCTGAGATCCTCTTCTGGTATTGCTTATAACTGTCCCTTTGTTCATTTATTCACTCTAAGAACTTGCCAGTTCTCATCAAGGTGGTTTGGTGCCTTAGATTATGCTTTGTAATTGTCCTTAGGTTTTTCTTTTTTTATTAGCACTCCAGCCAAGAGATCTGAAAGTAAGAAAGTATGTAAATGTTTACTGGGTTTAAAAAAAATATTAAATGTAAGGTTAATGGGCGTAGGTAGGTCCAGTTTTTCAGTCTTAACTCATACTATCAGATGTACATCAGTGTACCTCTGTCAGTGCAAAGAGGTTCTAAAAGTAATATGTGCTGCTCTCAAGAAAATGATAAGAATACATGCCTCAGTTTTTTCCCTGCAGTAGGAAAGGTATATTTTGTGTAATTGATTCAAAGATAGGCCCTTTTTTTGTGTGTTGAAATTGCCCAAGGAAAGTAAAATAGTGTCCTAGACTTAGGGAACTAGCCTGATTCCTTCAAAGATTTTAGCCAATTTTTTTAGCCCACATATGGATACCAACTGGCTAGAACCTCATAGCACAACTACAGTAGGTTACTTATTAAATAAAATACAGTATATTTTTGGTTGTTAAACTACCTATTTAAGTTCCTTTAAGTTATTTGGGAAACATGGTGGAATATAAATAAATAGTTCAGCAAACAGTTGTTTTTACAGATCTGGCACTTACAAGAGTGTTGAAAGAAGAACATACAGATGAAGCAAACATAAACATATACTTGGTAGTTACAGGTGAACAGATAATATTACCTGCAGAAGTTATGTGGTTTGAGCGTGCGAAAAGCTCTAGAGAGCACCTGCATTTAAGGGGCAGAGGTAAAGGTACCATCAAGGAAATCAGAACAAGAACAGGAGGGTAGTGTCTCATAAGCCAAGTAAAGTATAAAAGAGATTCACTTTTTCCTCACTGCTGCTGAAGATTTTTATTCTATTTAGCTCAAATAAAAGAACGCATTAGGATTTTTCAGGATAGGAGAGTTTCAGGATAGAAGTTAAGAAAATATCATTCAGGCTTGCATAGGCCATATGAATTAGATACCACTCTAGTCACAGTCATCCAGGCAAGGAATAAATACATAATCTAGATTTATGAAGTAGGAGTACAATTCAGAGATTTTTTTTTAACTTAAGGGGGAAAAAATCTAGCTTCTAGAACATGGGAACAATTTAATTAAATTAAGCTAAGTAAGAGCCAAAACTTATTTCAGAGCCTAGATCTTGTCCACAAAGATTGGGATGATGGACATAAGCACAGAGTAGGGACCAGATTAATCTATTCCCATCCTATATCCCATTCAATAACTTCTCTATCCTTGAATTTTCCTTTTATAAACCTATCAGTGTCCCAACTTATTATCTTCAAGTATAATAATTACATTTTATTTAACAATGTTAACCCAACAGCAATTGAAGTGGTGATAATTTCTTGTGTGCCTGAGGATTTGAAGAAATGTGTTATTTTATACATATGTGCGTTACTTTTTTTCTGTTCCGTGGTTCTTTACATTACAGTAGGTTATAGAGTGAGACTGGAAAGATGAGTGCATTGGCTTCTTCACCTCCCTTCTTGCTACGAAGCAAGGCACATAACTCTCATAAGGACTCTTTATGGGTGGGAAAAACCATAGGCCATTGCTTCTATTTTTTTTTTTTTTTAATTATTTATTTATTTATTTTTGGCTGCGTTGTGTCTTCGTTGCTGTGCGAGGGCTTTCTCTAGTTGCGGCGAGCGGGGGCCACTCTTCATCGCGGTGCACGGGCCTCTCGCTGTCATGGCCTCTCTTGTTGCAGAGCACAAGCTCCAGATGCGCAGGCTCAGTAGTTGTGGCTCACGGGCCTAGTTGCTCCGCGGCATGTGGGATCCTCCCAGACCAGGGCTCGAACCCGTGTCCCCTGCATTAGCAGGCAGACTCTCAGCCACTGCGCCATCAGGGAAGCCCCATTGCTTCTATTTTAAGAGAGTTATTGAATAACAGATTTTTGGAACTGCCGAGGAATTTGGGACTCATCATAGTATAGCTCTCTCTTGTTTCGCTTGGAGAATCAACTGTCATTGCAGTCAAAACACTTCATCCACATTGTAGCATGTATATTCTCCTCACTTATTTTTAAGATATCTTTGAGGAGGAATGGCAACACGATATCCTTCTTTTTACTTTGTGAACCTTTAAGAAGGTAATTTATTTGACACAGAGGCTGAAACCTCAAATCCTCTATACCTGAAACCTCATTAATTAATATCCTAGTTGCATGAAAATTGATTCTTAAATAATATTTAATAATTATTCTTAAAAATTTCTGTTATCTAGTTTTGTATATATACTTCTGTTATTTTCAAGTATACTGATAGATATTAAGTGTGTGTAAAATATTTAAAGAAAGGAGATACTTAAATACATGCACACATCCACACAAAACCTTCATATGACAACTGATGCATGTTCGAAGAGTCTCAGAATTTAACCAAGAAAATCCATTAAAATGTAGTCACAGTTCTGCCAGTGTTCTCTGACAAACTTCATGATAACAGATTTCTGTGTGGGCATACTCTCCTTGACATACAACCCTTTCGACTTTTATATTGATGATTCAGTCTTCATAAAGAAACTTTGTATCCTAGTCAGAGCTATATAAAAGAGGTTTTTTTTGGGGGGGGGAGTACGCGGGCCTCTTACTGTTGTGGCCTCTCCCGTTGCGGAGCACAGGCTCCAGACGCGCAGGCTCAGCGTCCATGGCTCACGGGCCTAGCAGCTCCGCGGCATGTGGGATCTTCCCGGACCGGGGTACGAACCCGTGTCCCCTGCATCGGCAGGAGGACTCTCAACCACTGTGCCACCAGGGAAGCCCAAAAGAAGTTTTACTTATTTTTTTGTTCCCTGACTTCTTTATAGGTATCAATAAACTTAAAACTCATCTTTCTAAGATATTCACATCCCTTCCTTATTAATCCCATTTTTTTAGAGGGAAAAGTTAGCTAAATCTGTTCCATCATCTAATTTGATGTTTTGTAATATTTTAGTGGTTGACATATTTTGTTCTTGCGTTATTATCAATAGTTGCTAGTCAAGGGGTACCCTTCTCTTGCCTAGTATTTATTCAGTGTACCTATTCATTCTCATAGGGTGTAAGCCTGCCATTTCTGAGAAACTGCAGCCTTACCTTTATGCTGTTTATCCCAAGTGCTTTTATCTATCTGTGGTGTCAGGTTTATCAACCATTTGTCCATTAAGAAAACATGCATCTGGGCAAAAATAAATAACTCAGATGCTGCTAACTCATCATCTCTGAGATGTATTTAGGTTATTTCCTGTTGGGTGATGGATTTGCACTAATTCTTTCACTCTTGGCTGAGTTGTTTTAAGACAGCTAACTGGAATTACAAGCACCTCTCTTTGGCCAGGGATTGGGAGGTTACTAGCACAAACTCTTGAACCTTAGTACAGTAATAAATAACAATTAAAGCTCTAATTGGTATATCTAATTGAGCACATACTTTGCATGTCACTTACTGATAGGCGTTTAAACCAAAGCACGCATTATAGAAAGGAAAGACTATTGGCAGTAATAAACATGAACCATATTAAACATTCACATTTAGTGTGTAAGAAAGACTAATAAATTATAAAATGGCTTAGAAGGCAAATCATCTTAATATCCCTTATGACCCTCCTTTTCAAATGTGGAAGAAAGAAACAGTCACATCAGAGATTCTGCCTTACAGGGTCCTCTGTTTCTCCTTTTAAGATGAAAATTAGTAAAATAATTCTGCTGGATAATGAACACTGAGAGTACAAGTGTGACCTGCTGGTTTTACTGGTGCTTAATATGTGGGTTTTACCTTTGTGTACTGGTGGTCAAGGAGGCCAGAACCATTTTCCCTAAGGACACTATATTTCCTAAGGATTATTCAGTGAAATTAAGAGCCTTAAATAATACCATGAAAGTTTGAATTTGATTTTATTTTTGGACAGCTACTGTCAGATGAGAGATAGGGAATATAGTTTTTAGAAGTAAAGACATATCTCATTTAAACTCTGGTGTTTTTATTATTAGAAGTGTTTTTTATTTTTGAAACTAAAGAGAGGAGAATAAATAAAAGTGAATATGAATATCCATTTGAATTTTAATATTATAATAATCTTCATAGTCTCAGTTATCACTTATGCTAGCTTTCTCATTTGAGAGGTGAGTGCTATGGATGAGATGACAGTGGTATTTCAGTAGTACATGTATTGTCATATACCTTGTAGATTTTTACTCTCTTAGAACATTCTCTGTTACACACTAAACATGGGTTTCTATTTACAAAGTAAATTTAAACAAATCAATTTAGTGACAGAAACCAGGTCTAATTCAGCATTATATTACTACAATGTATTGGACAATCAAATGTTAAATAACTGGATGAAAGCACGCTAAATCTTTTTACATAAGACTATTTTCAAATACTCATTTGAGTACTTTGTTTTGTACCTAAGTATGATTTCTTTTTAGTGTGTATGTGCTTTCTGAAGTCAGTACTACTAGCGTCAGTATATAAATATGACTTACAAGCATCCTTTTAAAAAGAGTTATACTTGGAACAAATAAATATAGTTGTTTAATCACAGTTGTAGAGAACAGAAATAAAATTTTATTTTAAAGTTTCAAATCAAGACATTGCCACTATCTTTCCTTTGGATATGGCTTTTTCTTCTGTTTTCTCCTCTTACGAAAAACTCATAGATAAATGCTACTGAACTGTAGTATAAAGCATATTTTCTACCAGTATAAAAAAATTAAAACAAATTATGAATTGTAAGTTCACCTAAGAATTTGGAATTATTTATCTTATGCAGTTCATATAGGCATTTTTATTACCAGGAAATAAATTTATGTATTCATTGAAGCTTTGGAATAATTCCACTGTCTGAAAATATGCTGTTTATTATTTTATTATGTCATAAATAATAACGAAATATAATTTTGAGTAAAGTTGAGAATTTTCCATTCTCATTATCCTTTTTATTTTACTGAGATTTCTAATTAAGTAAAAAAAAATTGCCTATATGTTATTTGGTGGAGAAAATATTTTTAATTGTCGGTTTACTATAAATCCTTGTTTTATTTTCTTACTAGCAGTTTAGCTGCTTGACTTTGCCACATCAAAAATGGGATAGAAATTGTGAGTCGGTATCATTCATAATATACTCTATTGACTAATTTTATTAAATGAAGAGAGAAAAAGATTTGATATCAATTGCTTAAAAACAGCTTAAACTGTCATTTATTATGGCCCTATTAATTTTTCCATATATTATATAATGAGATTGCACACCTATACTATATTAACAACAACAGCAATAACAGAAAACACCAGTATGGATATCTCCTTTGTATATTGCCTAAGAAAAATTACTGTGAGTAATTAGATTTCTGATAGCATTTTACTAATATTTATGTCTTGCAGATTTTAGAGACATTCTTTTTACTTACTATTTTCTTTAAATGTCTTATAGCAATTTAGTTACAGTTTTTAGTGCTGTTTGCTATTCCACAATTAGGATGAGAGCTAACATCTCTCAGATGGTTCTAGGAAGAGTCTAGTTTTGAAGAAATATAAAGAAGTGAGCCACTCTGTAATCTTAATATTTATTTCATATAAACCAATCAAGTGTATCGTGTAGCTAATATGTGTTGCAGTTCTCCCAATATTTCTTCACTTGTCATATGCAACCAATAAAGAAGTGGTTTTAGAATGCCCCACGGCCTTGAAGATAATGTCTGAAATGAGAGTCACTCTGTATAAGTTGTCAATCTCAAGACAATTGTCTGTTTTTCAGACTATAGGTCTGTCAGTTTTAATGACTTCAACTGTAATTTGTGAAAAAGGTACTGTTTCTAAAGGTGGGTTTATCCTGAAGCTAGTAATGAATCTTTAATGTCAGAGCCTTTTGCTTGCACAGGCCTCTTCCAAGGTATTCTCAGGGTCCCTAGCAGTGGGCTCACAGGGTCATGTTTTTGTAAAATTGGCTGAAGTATGATATTTAAACACAATCTTTTAAGGTTTTGATTTCATTCTCTGACTTCTCTGTTACAATTTCTCTCATTTATGGCTGCTTAGGGGTAGCTAAGAGCATTTGGGGATTCTGTTAAGTGGAGGTTCAGTCGGTGATAAATTCAGTTTGAGTTTAGTGGGGGTATTTTTATGTGGTTTATAGACACTCATGTACAGTTTAGTTATTGTTAGCTATTCTGGTGAAGAACTGGCCTCTAGAAGTACTCCTGTTACTCATTATACTGCCTTACTGATTGTGACGTAAATATGTAAGGCCGGATGTCATATTACAGTTTAAAAGTGTCCCATGGTACCTGAGATATGTGGTCAGTGGTGGAGAAATAATGTTTGGAATATGTGGAACCAGAAGCTAGGCTGGAAAATTCTTTCAGTCATTAAAGGGTTCTTATAGATAACTAATCAAAACAGAAGTTCTCTCCTGTATATTCTTGGTGGATTATATACAGTAGTACACAGAGAACATATCCAAAGGTAGTACTTACAATTGTAAATGCCCCATAGTGTTCTCCCCTTTTAATGAGTATCATATCAAATAGAATGTATCAGAATACCTGTGTTTGTGGAGCACAGGCTGTAGCACTTCAATGCACATGAGCACCTGTGACATTGTAGGTACATGCCTAAAGTATCCAAACCATCAATAATGAAAAATAAATTTTGATCAGCTGTTTAGGAGGAAAAGCAAAATTATAGAAAGTGACACTATGAAATTGTGAAGAGACAATCCTAAGATATATGGTGAAAAAATTAAGGGAAGAATTGTAAAGGAATGGGAGGCAATTAAATTATTAAAATGTTTTTTAGTTTTCTGGGTTTTGTAACTTGCGATACTTTTAGGCTTTCTGAAAATTTGTGTTGTTTGTTGTGGTTTCCTTTTTTTTTTTTTCTAAATAAGTATTCACTTTGGTACCTCATTTTCTACTTGCAATTCTTTTCTATTTTTTCCTTAAATTGGTACCCCTAAGTATTATAAGCTGTAGACCTTACAAAACTTGAATCCACCCCTGCTGTTTTTACTTATAATATGTTAGTTTCTTGAAATTGGCACAGTGTTCCACTAGACAGTCTTAGGTTGATATGTACATTTTAGGATATTTCTTTGTATCTTTTTAATTTTATCTCATTTTGTCTCCTTTATCTTTAATCTCCAAAGATTTAGGGTTTCAGAGAAGAAAGGGTCAAAAATTAAAAAAAATTAACAAATCAATTTATTAATTTATTTAATTAAGTAGATAACAAAATATTCATTCAGTAAAAGAGCTGAGATAGAAAAACCCATTTTCACAGTTTATGTTAAATAAATGCTTGGTTTAAAACCTTACTATTATAATATAGACTAAACTAAGGGAGTTTTTAAACTACATGATTTTTAAACAAACTTTCAAGAAATTATACTAATGAGCTTTACTTTTATACTTTCTTCCCACTCTCCCAATTCCCCAGTTTGGGAAGTTTCCTTCACCCTCACCTCCCACTCCTATTAAAACCTTTATGTGGAGAAAAATGTTATTTTTAAATCACTGTGTGATGATTTCATAGTAATCATTAATGATTAGTAAGTAATGATTTCAGTAAATTTCTATAACATTTATAATCAAAAAGTCTTAGTAAGTCAAAACCTTTTTTTATTATTACTCTTAGAACTTTCTAAAACAATACAGCAATAGGAGGAAAGAGAATGAATGCTGAATTTTCTAGGACATTTTAAAATTTGGTAATTTTATTCCATACATTAAATTATCTTATGACGCAGTCCTAAGATATTCTCATCGTTCATTCATGGAATTCTGTATATATAATTTAAAAGACTGTTTATAAGTAACTTTTGAAATCTAACTGTGAGTTATTATGTGAATGAGACTATACCTTTTAAAAATGTATATAAACAGGTATGTTGGATTGAGATAGATAATGGTCATTACAGGTATATTATCTGATACATTGATTTAGAACCTTTATATGTGCATTGCCATTTATTTCAACCCTTGACAAGTAGACCTTTATTAAGCTGTGATGATCACTGAATATGAAATGTAACCAAGATTATTTTTTATTCAAACATAATTTAAATATTCATCAAAGAGAAGTTATGCTTGAGACTGACAGAGACTATTAACATCAAAAAATATAATTAACTGCATTGGGTCTCATGAAGCAGAGTTAGCCAAATAGCCGAGAGGTCTAATTGCTCTAGAATTTGAGAAGCAATGGTTTTATTTTATGCTGTAGCTGTGAAATTAATAGTAATGTGGTTTCCTATGTGGGCCAATTAAAAGCTGCCTGTTAAGGTTCATTGCTGTATAGGAAACCCACTGAATATCCCTTAGTAAACAGTATTGACATGTCAGTATGTACAAGAAGATAAAATACAATAAAAACCGTGAAAATGAGAAGTGGTATTAAAAGACCTGTTTTTGAAAACAGTCCATTAAACTCTTTACACCATTACAGTGTTGCAGTGGACGTTGTGGTATGCCCTCCAGATTCTCCCTTCAGATCAGGCCCGTTTTCCCCCCCTGCCAAGGGAGTTCCCAGTGGATGGGCTCACAGTGAGTCCCTGCCCAGGAACTGCCATGGGCTGAAGGGATCTTAAATCCTTCTGCCCAGAGGCATCCCTCATTGAACGCCAGAGTACAAAGGCTTGGCCTTCTCATCTTTTGCTTCATTTTTAGACATCTCTGAAGGGTTCTGCCAGCCTCAGAGCTCCCTCCCTGAGGAGTTTGCTGGGCCTTTCTCACTCTACCCAATCCTGCTTTACTCATGGCAACACTGATAGTTCTAAGAGCGTTATAAGCCTCTCAGAGCTCCTGGCTTAAATTCTGCTTCCAGTGTTACCCAACCTAAGGAAGGTACTGATATAAAAACAAGTCCTGTCAGTGGTATTGGTTACATACATTATAGGAATCTGTCAATCAAAAACTAAAACGGTTTTAAAGCAAATTTTAAAAATGCCCAATTCAGGTCTAAAACATGGCATTTTACGTTGTAACGTTTATCTTTGTCATGTGGTCCTTTTTCTTTAATCAAGGTAATAGGCGGACCTTTGTGATGCTCTTCTGCTTTTTAGTTGAATACAAAAAGAAAGCATTCTTGATTGAACCCAAAAGATTTTGCCCTGCCCAGGCTGTAGAGATTTAAAAGTGGGCAGACATTCTAATGGCATTTTGACATTAATGAGGTTG
Source organism: Neophocaena asiaeorientalis asiaeorientalis (assembly GCF_003031525.2). Classification (NCBI taxonomy): domain Eukaryota; kingdom Metazoa; phylum Chordata; class Mammalia; order Artiodactyla; family Phocoenidae; genus Neophocaena; species Neophocaena asiaeorientalis. The sequence goes on from NW_020185328.1 coordinate 13,991,284, forward strand.
CTGAAATGGAAAAGTTGAAGGATCAAAGATAACAGCGGTAGCAAGATCTTAACAGTGTTTCTTTTTCATAGTAATGACATCAAATATACTTAAGAAATGACTGTCATTTCTAACATAAAATATGTAATGTTATGTGTGAGTGTACTACTTTAAGTATTAGACTACTTTTTGTAAATAAAAATAGTGCTAAAATTAGCTATAAAATGTGCAACTTCAGATATGGTTTATTAAATTAGGATAATCTCATTTTTTTAGCTGTAATTTTTGTAAGGCATTAAAAATCTTAAAATAGCATAATAGATTTTAATGTGTGTAGTATAATTAGGTATACATTGTGTCTTTAATCTGCAGTGATAAAGATGTTTTCCTGGTCATTCATTCTTTAATATGCTTACCCTGTTTATATCTGTGGCTTAAGAGTACATGTTAGTTTTCAGAAGAGCAGTGTTGCTGTTTCACAGCACACAGCGCTGTACTCCCAAGCCTGTACGTGGTGTTAGTAGTATTTAAAGCCCTTGAGTGTAACATTTTATAGCTCACGATGAACTGAGCTTTCAGACAAGTTACTGATTTGAAGCTAATTCAAGCTGAGAGTATTACATGGAATGGAAGCCTTCTACCTTCAACTGTTAGAAACTTTTACAAACCACGTAAATCAGAGAAGTTTTACTTTGGTTTATATCCCGGTTATGGAACTGTGCTTGACTTCTGAAAATTATATCTTTATCTTTCATTCATTGATTTATGCCTCCAAATAATTACTGAGTTGTATGGTGGGCAAGCTAATGTGTCAAACACTCTAAAGATATTTGTGAACAACTGGTAAGAATATATATTTTTAAGTGTATGGACTGGTGTTTATGAAGTTAATATATTTTAGAATAAAGCACAGTGTTATACACGTGGTTCAAAGATTCTTAAAACAGACACCTCTCCAAGATATTATAATCTGGTGAAGAAGATGAAATATATATAGAAATAACTATGATACCAAATCTCTCAGATAGCACAGTAAATTTCTAAAAACTGATAGAGAAGGGAAAGCGATAAGCAATGGCATGAGGTGGGAAAATTATACTATTTGTTGAGGGAGTACTAAGTAACTGTTAAAGGATTTATTCAACTTCTGTCCTCACTCCTTTAAACTTTCCTTACCATGTCCCATCTCATTAACTTTCTTCTTCCTTTTGGGTATTCTGAATTCTTTTCTTGCACTTAGACCTCGGAGGAAAGGATTTTCAAAGATTGTGTTCTTTATATTTCTCAAAATTATGGAATAGTTCTATAAGATACTATATTTTAAAAATTGTTTTTAACTCTGTAATGTCAATATAGAAGATAACACTAGGGTCTTAAGCCCTTCATACTGACTCTGAAAACAAGGAGTTCACTCTTTTCATAGCAGAGAACAGTAACACATAAGTTCACATCCATTTGTTTATTTTCTTCTGCTTAGATATTGTTTGGATGTGGTATAATTAGTGTATCGCAATGCTTTCAAAGTTGTAGGTATTCCTATAACTAGGATATAGCAGCAGATAATGTCTTGTATCACTGTTTCTAGTGCCAGGCCCACAGGTGGATATAAAATTATCATTTCCTTCCTTCCTTCCATCCTTTCTTCCTTTCTGTCATTTATGTATCATTTATCTATCTGATTTTAGATAATTTCTTGCCTTTGTGACTGAGATGTAGCAGAGGACACTTCCCTTGATCTGTGCTTTTTAAAAAAGGAGCACTTTTGGTAGTTCGCTGTAGACTGGATGCTTACAAGTAGGTATTCAGTTATCGAGAATGCCATCAGCAATGCCTTGTTGTTTTCTTATCAGCTTCTTCCTGCTGTCAGCTTGGCACTTATTTCAATAGAAAAGGATTTGCATCAAATGTAATACCTTATTATATACAGCTAACATGGGGTTTTTAATTGTGCAAACACATGAGACTCCTGCAGTGCTAGTCAGTTTGATAAAAGGATTAGATTATGAATATTTTGTCACGATTAAAGATTAGTTCTGATTTATCAGAAGTAAGCCAGTGAAATTTGCCATATATTTATCGTCAGGTGAGACTCCAGAGTGTATGAACCACAGAATATCCACCTCTTGGTTATTTATATTCAGATAATGGGTATTAAGGATTATTTTTAGCCTTCCACACCTGTTCTACTGCTAAGAGTATCCCAAGAGTCTGTGGTTCCAGTCTTTTACCTTTATTGTTTCTCATCTCTTTTCTTACAGAACAGTTAGGCAAACATCTGTACAAAATTTCTGCAGTTTTTATTAAGGGAAACAACAGTGGTATGTATCAACAGGACATTTTGAGTTGTTCCTTCAATTAAAAAACCCTCAATAAAATATAGAAGAATGAGAATTCCAATTTAGGAAGAACTTATTGAATGAGCACTTCTTGCCCTAAATAGGACTAGGCATTCCAAGGAATTTAAAAGAAACCTAACAACATCTAGCTGGAGAGGTAAAACTAGGGTCCTAGAAACAACTAAAGGCATTCATGGTATGAGACCTGTTACGATGAAGTGCCTAGCACTCTTTGGGGTGTTTGGAAAAGAATATAAACAAAAACGCAAGGAGTTTACAGCTTAATTTTAACAAGGAAAATACTTGGTGAGTTAAATAACAATTTTATGCAAAATATACAAGAGAGCCACAAAGCAGAATATGATTAATTTCTTCTTTCTTAATTAAGAAGAAATCATTCAAGAAGTGTATTGACAGTAATTTCCGTGGGAATTCAGTTCAGATACATCTTTTTAAGTTAGAAAGAACAACATAAGGAAAACACAGATAGATAGTGGTTTTATGAGGCACAAAGTTAATATCAGATAATTAATAAAAAAAGATTCATGACTTGCAGAATAATTGCATAGCATTTTGTTTTCCAAATGAGAGTTTTCACTTCGTCGACCACTAACTATGTATTTCCCTCTCCTCCAACATTAATTTATACTATTAAGCTCATACTCTTTATAGTATGAATACTATTAAGATATTGCTCACTTGTCCTTTCACATCCCCTTTTACACAAAGCATTCCTATATACTTGTTTATAAACTATGTCACATATTTTACTACCAAAATATTTACAAGTTACAGGAGGAAAATAAATTACTGTAAAACAAAAGTAATAATAATAAAAGTGTACTTAACTGAAAAAGAAGTTTGATGAGGAAATAATAGTACTAAAAATCATGAAAGATTTCATACTGAAATAATTCATTTTGCGTAAAGAATAGCCGTGCTTTCTTGCCTCTTGGTTAAAAAACCCAAGCACTTATAGAACGTTGTCATTTTAATAAAAACTGAAAAATATTCCTGAATTGAATAAGTACTTTAACAAAAAGTTGTACTTTGTCTTAACTTTTGCATAGATGGTAAATTTTTAAAAGCTACATCACCAAAAGTCTTATGATTTTATGTCTATGCTTTCATTTTGATTACATAGGAAGTTCTGTGAACATTCATTGCTGTGCTATAATCAAAGTGAGGTCTGTAAAAGAGGAAATTATATTAGCTGTCAATTAGACTAGAGATGCATTTCTTTTATAGGCAGAGATTTATAATACTGACTAAATGACATCCCATGAAACATCTTGGGAGGCAGAAAAAAATATTTATGGCATAATTTTCCTGTTTGTCAAAATCACATCTAAACCAAGGGAGTTATCTTTAAGATGAATTTAAAATAGCAACAACAAAAATCTAGTTTACTCAGTTTTGCACTGTAAAACTCCTTTTAGTTGCAGGTTCTTTTACATTATTTCAAACTCTAATCTTCTAAGCGGGTAATTAATGGACCAGAAAAGCCATTTGTGGGAAAGAAGAGCCATAAGGGTGAACATATTTCTTCACAGAATGATCTTTAAGAAGTAAATAATTACAAAAGGAAAAGATTTGGGATGACCAATCTAAATCTGAGGATAATTAGAAGGAATAGAGTATGAAAATCAAAATGCTTGGCATGTACAATTCTCATATCATAACAAGACTAATTAAATATTTAGAAACCAAAAATCCCCTCACAATTTGAAGAAAAATAACCCATGACAAAAGGGTCTGTAACTTTGCCAATAATTAGCAAGGGTTATAGGAAGGAAAAGCATCACAGATTGGCTCCAAGGCTCTGAAAGGTCATGTCTTATTATGGTGTGTCTTTTATATGGTCTGGTAACAAGTTTCTTGCTAATTTAATCTAACTAGGGCATCCCATAGCGATATCCCATTTCCCTTGTTAAAAATGTGATAGTTTCTGCAAGTGCAAACTGTAGTAGGTTAACATTTTTAAAAATAATTGCTCCTAATTGATACAGGTCATAATAATTTTTTAAATTATTAAAAGCAGAGGTCTTGAAAATTTGGACTCGGAAGCAATATTTTTGAAGTATTTCAAAATTTTATAGCTTTTATCCCCACTTGAATTATCTTGTTCCTTTCATTAAGTAGTTAGACCTGATGACCCTGTGAATGAAATTTAGTCTCAGTGGCATGCTTTGTAAATAAATATTTCTTATTTTGCTAATAAAAGCAAGTGCATTTATGTTGAATGTGCATTTCTGCAAACAAGAGATTTTGTACTGGATTAATAAGGCTGAGTGAGTCCAGCCTAATTTGCATTAAACTGACCCCAAGGTCCAGTAAAAACTTCAAGGAATTTCAAAGGTTTCTAAAACATAGAAGGTTGTTTTTAGAAAATCAGCATTGTCGTTTCAAAATCCTAATTTTAGTAATTAATGTGGAATTTTTGAGAATTTTTTTGAGTTTCTAAGATGCCAATTTAACTATAAATATTAAAGTATGCATACTTTGTGGTTTTAATTCCTGACAAAATGATTATGGAAGGTATCACTTTCATGTTATTCCTGTTTTCAACATACTGAAAACTAGAATGACAACAACCTTCTGCATATGAGCCTATGCAGGATTTTATTTCAAACTTTTGTTGATTTGCTGTAGGTTAGCTGATACTTATTTTTTTGGCTTTCTATTTGTTACATACTATACACTTTTTCAGTCAAATAGGTTTATGTTTATATATCAATAGTCCAGACAGATATTTTGTATTCTTGCTTATAGTTATTTAAATAATAAATTGACTTTTTCTATACTCTTTTCAAATACAGTTGTAAAGATTTAATTACAGTTGCAATTTTTAAAAAATTAGGACTATATTTCAAATTTTTGAAAACACCAGTATATAGGAAACTGAATGGAATAAGCTTAATATTATTTATTTTTTTCCAAATTATGTATCCATGCGTGTATCAGTACTCAAGTGTATTTTCCTAGAGATTTCGGGTAGCAACTTTAGTTCAATAATTCAACTTTGTTTCAAGGATTTTAAAACACTTTAAATAATACCATATTATAATGCTTAGAGTATAATATCCTAACATGCCTAAAGAATTAAATACTATATGATGAATAGAAATCTTCTACAATACACAAATTATTAAATAAATTATGAGAACATAGTTATGTGACAAATGGGAACATTACTTTAGAACACCTTTTTTACCACATTAATTACACATCATTTAGCTTCCTGATGCTATGTTTACCTAGCAATTAGTTAGGCTTACAAATCATCATTGATAAATATTTTAAAAATGCAGGACCCACTTTCCTTAGCTCTACAGAATGGAAGTTTAGATGATAAAAGGGGATTTCATTACACAGTTTTAAAAAAGGCTTGATTTAACATTCAACTCAGTTTCCCTCTTTCATCTGTGAAGATGATTGTAACATTGTATCTTGGAGCATAACTTCTTTTTATCCCTCCAGTTTATTTGGTTACTTTGTTTGAGCAAATTTACTTAGGAACTTAACTATTCATGTTTTAAGATAATCTACTATGTGTATAAAAATTTATTGTAAATTTGGACTAAAAAAAGATGGGTTCTAGTGCCTAGCATACTGCATTCATTCCTTGGTCATTTGGAATTGTTAGTGCATGAAAAAGTTATTTGGAAGCTAAAGGGTACTTTTTCCTCCACCCCTTAAATAGATCTGTCTCCTTAGTGTTGTATTTTTGGCTTTCATGATACAAAACTGCTTCCAAATTGACAGAATTCTCTGAGAATCAGGTACAGCTGATTGAAGCAGAATTGGACGTCTGATACTTATTTTCTAATAACTGTGTTTATTTACAAGCAGCAGTAGTCAGGTTAACCATTCATCATTATTTCATTCATTCAAAAACAACTATTGAATTCCTGTTATGCGCCAGGCATATAGTCACCTCTAATAAAAATGTATAGGTTGACAGTGACCTTTTTTCTTTATTTTCCTTTTCCTTCTTGCCCTCTGTGGTAAATTTAAAAAATTTGTGTACTTGAAGAGAATAAAATTTACTCATTGACGTATGATTTTTTTTTTGGTAATTGAGGCTCAAGAATGAATATCATTTCTAGTCCATTTGTTAGAGAATGGGTTTATAACATCAAAGGTAGATGTTCTATTCAGTTAGAAGATATAGTTCCCCATGTGGATGTGGTTTTAAACTTCCACAGTACCCCTGTGAATGTTCTGTTTATATTTGACATTTTGGAAAGGGATGTCATTACATGTTTCCCTAGTACCTTGAAAGCATTTATTTCATCTCCAAAAAGTAAGCAGTTTTAACTAAGACAGAAGGTAGCTCAGGAAAGAAACAGACCTGTTATTGCTAGTATTTTATAATTAAATTTTAAAAATAACAGATGCCACTAAGAGACTGAAATTATTGATGCAGTCTTCACTGAACAGACATTCTCAATAAAGAATTGGACTAATTGTAGAGGATGACTCCAAATTTCAGCAAACATTAATTTTTAGTTTCTGTCATGATATACTAGGCTTTTCTGTTGAATGCTGGAGTATTTGTTCAAGTTGGTAGATTTTGCATTTTTAATCTTCCTTAGAACTGTGGTGAATAATGGCCCCTGGCAGGAGATAATGAAATTTTCTTAATTTATATTTTCAAGCAGAAGCTTCAATTGAAAATGGCATCCTATGGCCTGGAGACATAGCTCTAGTGCAAGTTTCAGGGGAGATGCAGTAATAACGCAGTGCCACCGAGATGAGGAAAGATGGGACAGTGAAGAAGTAATTTAAGGAAGAAGAAAGAATGTACCAAAGGTTTATTGTAGCATATCTAATGATCTGTTGAAGATTCCCAATGGTTTTTGGAGCATGACTGGAGAAACTAATGTTATCTTGCCAAAACAGAAGCCCCTGCTTAATCAGCAGAACAAGACTATTGATTAGAACACCTCTCACAATAGATTACACATGGAATCTCATCTCCATACTTTGCACTTGGTAAAGTGTAATAATGAGCGTAAGATAATCAAAACAAGAGTAAAAGCAATTTGTTGGGCATTGTACAATTCAAAATTAGAGTTGGAAAGGAAACAAATTTGCATGAATACTTCAGCCTGTTTTTAAAGCTGTACATAGGAAATCATATGGGAAATACAGGGAATACTCGGAAGAACAAAAGATGTTCTGCCCCTTTAAGATTTGCAAATCTATGTCCATCTCATATAAAGGAGTAATGCTCTTATTACTGATATTTTTGTTGTTGTTGGTAATTCATATTTGTTAAGGGAGTGTGCAAAGAGTTTGCCTGCGTTATCTTATTTAACCTTAACGACAAACTTCTAAAGAGGGTATTATGGTTTACAGATGAGAAAGCTAAGGTTGAAAGGTTTAATATGTTGCTTACGGACTCACAGTTAAGTAAGCAGCAGGGCTGGAACTAAAACCCCAATTCTTTTTTATTCTAAAGCCTCTGCTTTTAAACACTCATCTCCCCAGGTAGCAAATAATTTTGCTTCTGAACAGAGTCAAACGATATGCTATGATGGTGATTTTCATACAGCTTATTCTCAGCTTATAATATGTGTACATTGTTCCTTCTTTCATTTACAGTTTTAAAAGATTAAGGAAAAGCAGCATATTAATAGTTTGTTTGCATTATTAATATTTCATTAGTGATGAAGCACTACTGTCCTCTAAATAAAAAGATGTTTCTTCAAATTCTGCTGTTTAATCTCTGCATGATAATTTATACATAATTTCCATATACTAGTATGTAAATTAATGGTAATATACATTTGTAAAATGCATTTTTATCAAGTACACATTTTTCTTGGCAATATTTAGATTAGAAAATTAGGGGAAGCAATATTTAATATGATAGAAAGTTGCAACCTAAAATAATGTATAGAAATAACATATATAGGTGATTTTTTTAATAGTGCTTTTAAACCAACGATGTAAAATAATGTTTAGCTTTTTATCTACACATGCCAACTTGGAAATTTTTGGAAATGTGGTTAGAATATTAAAAATGACCATACACTTAGATCTGAGACTGAGTGCGTATGTAGTTTTACATTAACTTAGTAAGTGGTATTAAATCATACATTATATCCCAGAAATTGCTTAGAAGTAAATTTTTGCAAGGGCTGCCTTTATGTCCCTTGAGTTCTTTTTGAAAACAATTGTATAGTATAATGTTTTCCTATAGTTGAGCCACTTTATTAAAATGTATTTTAATAAATAAGTCAAAGGTTGACTATAGAAAAATTTGCAGTGATTATAGTGGATCTTGTTTTGGTTTGTTATTTTTAATGATACCTTCCTTCTAGGAAGGAAGTATATTTTTACAGATTGCCAAAATTTTATTTCCAGATTTGTTTAGTGTTAGATATTTTCATTAGCTAGGAAAAGATTATACTTTCCTTCTGTTGTTGAAAATGGGCTTACATGTGATGTATACATGTACTTAGAAATTGTACTTATTTAGGTTAGGAATTTATAAATAACTAGCCTGCTGGCTCAACATTAGAGCAACTAAAACCCTTGATTCTTGTGATTAAAATTAGCAAGAGAAGATATGTTAACATTGTAAGCTGTGTTATGTACTTGCTGCATAAATCATAGTCATCACTAAATGCTTTTCTATTTCACTTGTATTTTATTAAGGTTTATAGAGTAAAAGCATGTGTTCGCATATATAATTTATTCTTTACTAAAGTATCTAAACCTGTCTCTAACCCAGTGGTCCTCATAAATCAGAATCATCAGCAGAGCTAGTTAAAACACAGATTGCTGGGTACTAGCCTCCAGAGTTTCTGAGGCTGTTGGTCTTGGGTGGGACCTGAGAATGAATTTCTAACAAGTTCCCAGTTGGTGCTGGGGCTGCTGGCCTGAGGACCACATTTTGAGAACCCGTGCTTTAACTATCCTCACTCATCTGTGCAGCCTTACAAACACCAAATAAAATTAAATCAATTATTTAAAAGTTGAAGTGTTTCTTTACAATGAACAGTAATTGCATTTCCTTCAAGTCATAATTAAAGGTCCACCTATTTAAAAAACCCTGTTTATCCTTTTCTGCCTTATTCTCATACTGAATTTTTATGTTTCACATTTAAGAAAAGTATAAATTTTTAACATCATGAATCCACATGGTATTAATAAAATATACTGATACTTTAATTGTTAATGTAACCATATCTTAACTGATAAATCTTTTTTTCTGGAGGAAGAGAGAAACTCATGAGGGGAACTTCGCTTAGGGCTGAGAATGCAAACAACTGAATGCCTTTCCTTTCTTGGCTTAGTTGTGACTTTTTATTTTCATTAGAGTGAAAACTTGAAGCTGAGCAGTTGATGGGAATTTACTTTGCTTCTGTGGCTAATTGCTTTCTCTTTCCCTATCTTGAATGATAGCAGTTTACAGTTTTATAGCCTTAACCAGCAGTGTATTGCTTAAGGAATTTTCAGATTTTTCTTAGTACTAACAGCTCACATTGGGTATTTCCTTTTCCCTAGTTTCCTCACACTTTCTGTATTTGGAAACCTAAGGCTACTTGCATAAAGGAATTTACATAGTCTGTATTTTTAATAATTTCCATCATTTGGTCCTCTAAAATGTTAGGTTTTCTTATCCATGAATCAAGATACTAGTATGCAAATCTGATATTCTTATACCTTTGTGTTCCTCTTCTTGCTGACCCTTTACTATTTTAGCACCCAAATTCCTTTTTTTTCTCAAGATTAATTTTTTGCACTTCTGATATGTAAAATGAACCTTTTTGACATCTGAGAGGCCATGAATTCTAGAAATCTATATAATTGTATTTGCAGGAACTCCATTAAGTTTCTTTACCTTCAATTTTTACTTAAGCGCACAGACCTAAAATTAATACTTTTTGCTGTCTTAGAGTGAATGCATTGTACAATGTGATTATTAAAAGAAATTTTAAAAATTACGTGGTTGATATAAATTATTATAATTGCTTTTGACATTAATTTGAACTTGTAATTGTGGTCAGGTGACTAATGCAGAGTTGTTCAGAAAAAGAGTAAATATGAGCAGTTATTTTTCATTTTATGGTGTTTGTCTTCTTTTAAACAAAATATAATGAAAACAGGACTACTTATCCCTTGTATACTTCCTGCCAACATACTGTGACATTGACTAAAAGATATTTCAAATCCCATTTTAAAGTCATATTTATTTATCTGATCTCACAGTGGGAAGAAACCTGGAAAATCGTCAGTATGTTCTTTAGTTTTGAAAAAATGATATAAATTTCCAAATCCTTTGAGCAACTTCCTTCTTCACCTTGGTCCAAAGTCCTTCGTGCTCTTGATCTATTTCAACCTTGAGTACAGTCCCCTTTCTCTCTCACCTGTTCCTGGTTTGGTGGGGAGGGAGGCTCCAATGGGAAGGGAAGGGTGATGAAGTATATGAAAAGTTTACTCACGAGTGGAATTGTTGTTTTATGGGATTTCTACCATGAATATATTTTGAATAAATATTAAAACCATTTACAACATGGCAGAGCTTCGTTAGTGGCTATAAAATATATATAGGAGTGTATGAAAGGGATATCTAACTCATAAGAGTTTAGATTTCTTTGTTTCTAAGAAGTGTGAGGGTGAGATAAAGGGACGATCTTTGTAGGTATAAGTAAGTACAAGCAAGGAAATTAAAGTTTTTAATTTTTGATGGGGACCAGGTTAGAGGTTGAGAATTCCTGAGATCAAGAAACTTTAAAAAGAAGTAATGCACTCTTGTTACTGTAAAATTTAAGAAGAAAATGAAACATTAGTTCAAACAATAGACGTTGGTCTGTTGAGAAATCTTAAATCCATTTGCTGTTTAAAATTTTAGGATATAAAATTTGTCCCACTATTCATGTTAAAATAATTCATTTACACTAAATAGAGAACGATTGGCAAATTTTTATAAATGATTGAACCCATTTAAGAGAAATATGGAATAAGGGGAGTAAAACATGATGTTGCGTAAGAATGTGACACTGCATTGTTCACATTATCCGTGCTTTTGAAAATTATTTTATATGGTATGTTTAAAAAATATGGCATAAGGTATTACAGATTATGATAAAAGTTATCATTAGTTTAATATTTGTACAAACAATTTTAGTTATAATTTATTTAAAATGTCCATTTGAAGTTCATTTATTATACCTTGACCTAATAAAATTTACCTGTTTGATCCTATAGAAGTTTTCAGTTCAGGTCTTGCTGCTCAACAGGGAAGAATCAACCTGGTTTGAGTTGAAGTGGCTCTAAGGTGCATGACTTACATACCTACCCCTCTCTAACACAGTTCTCCTTCCACCCTCCGTGAATTAGTTGTGCTAAAAACTGGGCTACTTTTTGATTCTTTATTTGCCATGCTATAGTCTAGTTATTTAATGTACTATAGAATGTCTGGTATTCAAATTATCAAGTGAATTTTGTTAAAGTGCTCTTACTCTCCTTGCTTTGTCTTCCTAATTTATATACTAGCAGAAAATACAATAATAACCCTGAAAATATTACATTGCATTGGGTTGTAATCAAGTTAAATATAAAGGAAATGGTTCTTGCCTTTATATAGCTTATAACAGGATCATTTGGACAAATTCATAGAACTCAAATAAATATCATCTTGCCTGGAATTCTAACTTAATTCTAATAATCTCAATGACAATGAATTAATGACAACACAAAACTAAGAAAATACTTCTGATAGGAATAAATAGGACATTCTAGACATCATGTTAGTGACATTCTTTTTAGTGTTGTATTTCAGGGAGTACTAATTTAGAAAAACCTAATTCATAGTCATATCATGTTGATAGTATAAGCCTATTGCTGTATGAAAATAGTAAGTGTAACACAATGCTTAAGACACTCAGTATTATGTACCACGCACTATGCTAAATGCTTTAAATTCATTCTGTCATTTATGCAGGCCATAGCACGGAAGGTGTGATCAATTAGCTTGGTATCTGGTATTCAAGAGTGTATAAATACCTGTAATAGAATGCTTAACACAAAATGGGATTTAGAGGATAAGCTTAAAACCTGGCTCTTCCTTTGTTTCAGTATGTTGTCAAAATTTACTTTCAAGCTATTCAGTTTATGACTCTCTTTTGTTCAGTTCCATTCTTGTTGAGTACCATTTTAAAGTCAATTTTAATTCTTAAATATGGTGAGTATCCAGGTAAGTTTCTTTTTTTTCAGTACATGTTGAGCATGTCAAAAATTCCAATTAAAATGTAAAATGTATACTAAAAGAATAGAGAACTGTTAGTGATTTTCTTTTTATTTCCAGTTAAAATTCAGTGTGACCCATGATACAGATATATTACAACATAAAGAAAATAGGACTTTTGTAACTCTTTACAGCAACCTAATATCAGTTGAATTTTTAAATTTATGGTACTAGTTGCTTGAAGAAAATATGGATCAGTTCTCTATTATATTTCTTTAGTAAAAATAAACAAATACATTATTGTTACACAAGTTTGATTTGTTTTGTTTTCCAGGTGCAACAATCGAACACAGTGTATAGTAGTTACTGGGTCAGATGTATTTCCTGATCCATGTCCTGGAACATACAAATATCTTGAGGTCCAATATGAATGTGTCCCTTACAGTAAGTATGAAGCTTGTATTTTTCACTTTCTACAGCATTCCTCGTTGATGCTGAAAGAGGACACATGTGAAAGAAGCATATGTTTATGGCCTACAAAACTATTATGCATGCAGAGCACTAACAGACTCGGGCCTCCAATTAGTTTCATGAAATGTGGAAGGAAGCCATAGTGTGATGCTGGCCAAGTGTCTGTCTGTGTTCTTAAGTGTTTGGCTTTTAAGGCTAGTGTTTTTCCAGAAAACAAACTTGAATTAGCTATTCAATAGGGCAGATAAAAATCTGTACTTTTGCCCAATACCAGTTGCTGACAAATTGGTTTGGCTCACAGTTTTCTAAAGAAGGAATTGACTTTGGTTTTAATCGTGAGCTACTTGAATGGCTACCTGCCGTTGTGGTAACTTTAATGCCTGGTGAAAGCTACCATTGCAGTAACTGAGGCAAGTGCTTTCCTTTTTGTCCCTTGTCCTTAAGAGAGTACTCCTTTACCAGATTCAGTGACTAAATCTTAACGCTAAATAAAACAAACGTAACAAAGCCTTGCACATATTTTTAATTTGCAGCATCCATTTTTAGTATTATCCTTTAGAGGAATATTTAAAATTCAGTTGGAAACTTCATAAGTAGGCTTCAGGTAATACTGTAATTCTGTGTAGTTTTCCTCCTAATCTCAGAATTCATACTTATGAATTGGATTCTGTATTTTCAACAGGAAAAAAACATTTTAGACAATTAAAAAGATTAAGTATATTACTTAATTTTCATTAGGTAATTTGGTTTGTTCTTTACTTCTTAAATTGGATAAACGTGTCATGCCACCTTAATTCACAGGCATTTGAATTAAAAATTCTTTAGCAGCAATTTTATGATTTGCTTTAGAGGACTTCCCTCCTTAAAAAAAGATGGACTCAAACTAATAATGAAATTGCTTTTTCCAGAAGCTCAAAAACCAGATCACTAGCTCTGATAGATTCATATGTTCAAACTATCAATATTTCTGAAACCAAAGGGCTGATTTTAGATAGATCTACTATGCCCAGTATGGTTGTAATACATACTTACACATCCTGTGAAGGCACTGTCGTCTCTCTCTTCTCTGCCCGCAGTTTTGATAAATTGGCTTTTTGTGGGATATCAGTTAAAGGCCAAACACAGATTATCTTTTCATCCCTGCTCTGTGTTGTGTTACTGTGAAATGGAGGCTTTTTATGTTTTCAGTATTTTCTATATCATTTGAAGGATTGGAAGCCTACTGAGTGCACTGATCTTTATATCGTTTCTCCTCTGTGTAGTGCTGGTGGCTTACATAATCATTCTCCTTTGCCACTGGAGGAACATTGTATTCTTTTGAGCTAACCAAAGTTTTGTTCCATAAAGTCACTTGCAGTTGAATTTAGTATGGTTTCTGTCCTCAAATTAGAAAAGGAATACAGCAGCCATTCCCAAACAGTGGAATCAGTCAGAGCTGCCAAGAATTATGTCTTTCTGGAGCCAGTTCCTGTAATCTAGTCTATAGATCAAGAACAGTGTTAAGAAAATATTATTTTCAGACTTTTAAGTTATTTCTTGCGCTGTTTAAGAAAGGAAAATGTGGATATCTTCTGGAACATCTAACTTTCAAAATTTACTTTTTCAGTTCTCCAGAAGTAATGTACACTGTGTAATAAACTTGCAAATAGCAATACTCAGAGAAGTATTTGTTCTTTTTAGTTTTTGTCCTTAAAAAAAAAACAGTAATTAATTTGCTGTTACCTTTCTAGATGTTTGCAGGAGACAGAAATAAGTCTATGGCTTTTTTAAACTACTCCTTGCTAAAGAGTAGAAGTAATTACAATTCCTATATACTGTTCAGTAGTGACACACTATAAAATGCATGATTTTCACTAATATTATAATTAATGCAAAGGATCTTTTTAGATTGTTCTGATCTTATTTAGGACTGTGTATCTTCTTAATCTCTTTTCCCCATTATCCTCTCCTTTTGTTTCTTTATGCTTCTGTCCTTTATAACCATCTCTTGTTTTTATTTTAAGCGTCTAACTTTCACTTTTCCCTTGTTTTAATAGTATTTTGGTACTTTGTAATGTTTGCATACTCCTTTTACACTTAGTTGATAAAAACTGTCACTGTCAGATAACATTTATTATGTGTCTGTTACCACCTGGCTTTATGCCAGTTTCTATCCAGAGCAAGTTCTTCAGGAGCATATCCATCCCAAACTGTTTCCACTTACTTAAAAAAAAATTTAGAAATTTTCCATGATCTCTGAAAATTTTATAATAAATTTCTCAACAGAGTGCATTATAAATGCTGTTGTTTTTTAACTTTGTATGTTTATAGACAAGCACATATATTTGATTAGTAATTGAATGAATGTGTGTTTAAAAGAAGTCATAAGGATCTTGTAGGATAAAGGAGAGTAATCAGATCAGAGTTTCCATATCCTACAGGTGTGATTTGGTTTTGATTTTTGTACCCTCCTATCTCAAATTATCATTAAGTTATTAAAGTTATACCATAAATTCAGCTATGTTTTATTTTATGAGAAAAAAAACTTTTACTATTGATTCAATCATTATTAATGAATAAACATAAGATTATTCAAAATGAAATAGTGTGTCACTGCAGATACAGAGTATGTAGGCTTTAGTTTGTTTGGGTCGATTTCTTGTCTTGCATAACCGTGTCCTCCACTGATGTTAGTGGGTCACGTATTTATGTTTGTTCTATAGCATAGTAAATGTATTGTTATGAATTAATTCATACAGTCTCTTAAGACAAGTTGCAATATATATTTGTGATGAAGAATGCTAATTTCATTAATTTTATTGTATTTTAATATTCTTCTCGGTTGAGTGAATTTTGGCTGATTTGACAAATATATATCCTTTGGGTTGTCATAAAAATCATAATGTAAGGTCTTTTGAATATCCATATTTTATGCACGTCATCAATCATCAAAAGTTTTATTTAATTTTTTTTTACTTTTACATTTGAACGTTGCTTCTCAGTTTTCATTAGAATTATAAATTATATATATCCATTTTATTTTCTTTAATATAAATATAAAAGTTAAATCATAAATGAAGTCATCCCTATTTAATATTTTGCTCAGTAACTGCCCTGTCATTTTAATGTATCAAATAATAAAACCCAGCCATTTTCAATTAATGGAAAACAAAATATATTTTCTACATCCTTTATTGAACTTGTTTTAAGTTCTGTTTTAAATGCGTAACATATTTTAAAATGTATTATTCCCATCTTTGCATTTAATTGATGTATTTCAGTATAATCATCCTTTCCTAAAAATAAAGAATATAGCTGTATATAAAGATAGTCTGAGCAGACTCAACACTAATGATTTATTTTATCCTCATTTTCCCACCATGCCCTTCCTTTATTGATTCTAAGCAGGTATAATATTGCTCTTCACTGAGCAGTAATTTTAGGACCAGTGGTTTATAAAAAAGAATTGTTCCACGTCAGTAACACTGAATTTTCTTTTTACTGGATGTAGTCAGGTTGACGCATTAATAGAGCAAGTATGTTTCCTGAAAGTGGTTAAATAGACCAAGTTGGACTGGGAAGGTGGTGTCTAATGTGGAAGGTTTCCTATGGCAAAAATATTTGTGTGATATGTTTCTCCCTAAGGTATTTCAGGAGGTCAGTATTTAATCTTGATGAATTATCATAATTAAAAAAAATTAATCAAGCTAAGGCGTCTTAATGAAATGTGCAACTACTACAGTATCTTTGAGTAGTCAGTTTGGAGATACAGTATTAGCACACCCTAATGCATTTTAATAAGGGAAGAGGGAGAATCACAGACATTAATCTGGTCACTTTATTAAATTCAGGCAACATACTTCAAAACCTACATACAAAATCTAAAATAGTATTTTATGGTTTGTAATTATTAGAATACTATTTACCAGCAAGAATCTTATATAGCATACTTGCTAACTGCATAATCCATTTCTTTAAACTTCTTGGAGGGAGGATTTTTTTCTCCTATAACTCTACTAATCAGGTTTGTTTTATGAAAGCATTTACCTTTTATGGGGTCTGTGGAATCAAGGTATTTGCTTTGAATGCTTGGTATGATTGTTGTTGCATGCTAGCTTGCTTTTGTGTAAATTGATGATGGTAGACAATGTCATAATAAGCTAACCATAATTCTTTCTTCCTTTTTTCTCCTTGCCTACTGTGCTTGCTTTTTCCTTGTATGTATTTTGCTTACTTTTTTTTTAATAGACTTTGTATTACAAGTTTGAGATATGTGATGTAGAGAATTTCATAAGAATTTTATAATATAAAGTATATATAAATGTAAATAAGTAAATTTACTAATTATTAGTGGGGAAGAAAGGTACTACCTTAGCGTACCCTTCAAAATAACTATTGGGGTAAAGGGGGAGGCTTATATATTCCTGAAAAGGAGGCAGATTTTGTATAGTTAAGATAGATTTTTCTAGAAACAGAAAATTTAATAGAAAAAAATTGAAACGTACTAAGATGCATAATTATATATTTCTTCTTACATAAGTATCTTTGAAAAATGTAACAATATCAGTATTCATTAGCTTTGACCTGAGCTTCAAAATTGAGTTGCCATGTTTATAAATATATTTCCCTGTTGTTATGCTTACCTAATTTTAGTCAGCTTAATAATGAGTTTGCATAAGATAAATGGGGATGATACACCTGTGCATGCATTTGTGTCTATAGCCTACCTATTTAAAGTAAAACTTGATAAGAATGCTGAGTGACTTGGGAAAGGCAAGAGCATGTACACCATGCATTAGTGAAGAGTTTTATTATTTATTCAGGTACACTAAGTGAAGCAACATGCCAACATATTTGTATTGCCTCCTTAATCTACTAAAATGATTGATCCATGTTCTTTTATGTAACTTTAGTATCTTTTCTCCTGCTAGGTTTTCCTGTTGTGTTTCTCTTTATCCAAAGTAGTGCAGCTCTTATTCTTCTTATATTTAGCATCTATTACGAATTCAGTCTTAGACTGTCAATTTATTTTAATCTTTTTTCTTTTTTCCTTGCACTTTTTTTTTTCTTCCGATGCTTAAAATAGAAGTGGAGCAAAAAGGTAAATAACGTATACAGTTTGAACCCCAGCTCCCTGTTATGTGCCTTATGGATGTTACCTTTTCCCTTCCCTTCCCCTACAACACTCCTGACATTAATATATAATCAGCAGGATCTCATAAATGCACCTCATAAAGAAGTCGACTGTTTACAGTGAAATTATATGACCGCTAAATCTGGTGACGGGGTAAAATTTCTGAAGTCGGCGAGGGGGAGTTGTCCTTTCTCTGTTTCTTTTCACTCTTTATCTCTTTTTCTGATACCCTTGGATATTTTATTATTTAAGTGTTATCTTGCCTGGCTTCCAGAACCCTCTCCATAGCATGCCATGGTTACAGGGTCTCCTGGTCGTTTCATCACTCCTTTCCTCGTATTTACTTTTCTCTGCTTCTAATTGCATTTTCCGAATATTTATGTTCCTTCAATTGAAGCACTTTTGTTTTCAGTCTAAGTTCCATAGACGTTCTAAATAAGCCTTCACGTTGGGTTTGTTTTATTTGCTTAATTTTGGTGTTCTGCTTTTGGGGGCTTATAAGTGGGCTAAGGAAGGGAGGGTACAAAGTTTGGTCTAAAAGTACTTTGTTCACCTTTATGTACAAAGCTCAGAGTTTTAAAGCATAAATTACCGAATTATAAGATAAAAACACATAGCAAAAATGTAAATTGTTAGCTCAATCATGAATGATCTTAAACTTAGGTTTGTATTTGTGAAAATAAACCCCAGCTGCTTTGTATGCTGGTACATCAATTATGGTAACTTAAGGAAAGAAAGGTAGTACTTGTGTTAAGTATAATTTCTGGTAAAATTGAATGCTAATAGAGTGAGTTTTTCTCTTTTGATCTATGATCATTAAAACTTGGTTTGCCTGTATAGTCTTTTAACTTTGCTTAATTCTTGTTTTTTCTCTGTGACTGTTAGTTTTTGTGTGCCCTGGGACCTTGAAAGCAATTGTGGATTCACCATGTATATATGAAGCTGAACAAAAGGCAGGTGCTTGGTGCAAGGACCCTCTTCAGGCTGCAGATAAAATTTATTTCATGCCCTGGACTCCATATCGTACTGATACTTTAATAGAATATGCTTCTTTAGAAGATTTCCAAAACAGTCGCCAAACAACAACATACAAACTTCCAAATCGAGTAGATGGTACTGGATTTGTGGTATATGATGGTGCTGTCTTCTTTAACAAAGAAAGAACAAGGAATATTGTGAAATTTGACTTGAGGACTAGAATTAAGAGTGGAGAGGCCATAATTAACTATGCTAACTATCATGATACCTCACCATATAGATGGGGAGGAAAAACTGATATTGACCTAGCAGTTGATGAAAATGGCTTATGGGTCATTTATGCCACTGAACAGAACAATGGAATGATAGTTATTAGCCAACTGAATCCATACACTCTTCGCTTTGAAGCAACGTGGGAGACTGTGTATGACAAGCGAGCTGCATCAAATGCTTTTATGATCTGTGGAGTCCTTTATGTGGTCAGGTCAGTTTATCAAGACAATGAGAGTGAAACAGGCAAGAATGCAATTGATTATATTTACAATACCCGATTAAACCGAGGAGAATATGTAGATGTTCCCTTCCCCAACCAGTATCAGTATATTGCTGCAGTGGATTACAATCCAAGAGATAACCAACTCTACGTGTGGAACAATAACTTCATTTTACGATATTCTCTGGAGTTTGGTCCACCTGATCCTGCCCAAGGTAAGAATGTTTGCTTGCTAATGCTTGTATCTTTTATGAACAGTTTATTTTTAAGACTTCTTAATTTTTTTCCTATTTATTTTCTTTCCCTTTTCATAGTTCAAGGGCAAATGATAATATTGTGGCATTTCAAATTGTCACATACTGTGTACATTTTAGCCTTATATTGGTCCATTTTCTTTTTCTGAATTTCTTCGTTTAAATGTTGGTTTCAAAAAATTGTAGCATCCTTGGTCAGTTTAGATTTTCATTGCTAAAAATGTAACGCCAACTACAAACCTGTTAGCTTTGTGTGTTTTTTCCACCTGACTTCTGGATTGATTATGTGCAGACCTTTTAACTTCTTGGCACCAGTGGTTAAAGGAAATTTTTGTTAGGAAGTCCCAGGAGAATTGCTAGGCTTGATGTACAATGCCAGGCATAAGTATTCTGAAGTTTTGGCCTCTGCTCTCTGGGTAGGAGAAGGAGTCATCTAACATCTTACTAGATCATCGTGTAAAATAACACATTTTTACTTCCCAATAAATTTGTGACTGTTTTAGGTCAGTGTTTCTGTGACTTTAACTGTTACACATGGACTAAGCATTAAATGATCCCAAGCGTTGATTTATGAAGACAAATCCACTAACATTTTTTGATTTGTGTTCTCTTTAGGTATCTTTATGTAGGATCATTACTTTATAAATCTTTGGAAATATATTTTAGTTTAGCAAGTTAATTCAGTTCTGCAGTGAACAGTTTTTGAGGGTAAATGAAGTTTTGGATATTTCATTAAAGCAAGATTACCTCATACTCATATGAGGTAGAAGATAGAAGAATGACCTCTTAATATATTATTATAGAGCTTGCACTTATTATGTCTTTTCTATTTGAGCAATAATATTTGTGTTTTAAAGATCTGAATTATTTCAGTTTTCTGAGTTAATTAGAATTATCATATTGAGTTACTTCAAAATTGTAGGAGCCAGAATGTTCCTTGGAGTGACTAAATCAGTCTCTTCAACAAGGTGGAACATAAATTAACATCTTTTTCTTCTGTTAAAGCAGTGTACATTCACACACTTAAACACAATTACATACACCCACACATAGTTTAGGGTATAATGTTACTAAGTTCTAAATATTGTCATAGGGTTAGGACCTCAAAAGCAGAAGCCTTTTGTAATTGAATTTCTAATTTGAGTTATAGAATACAAAAATATGTGATTTTTCTTCTTAACATAAGGGCAATAATGACATATGACTTAGTATAAGCCCCCTTTTTCTCTAATTCATGTATGTCTAGAATTTGTTGGGTGAAAATTGCAGCAATGTCCCGTTGTTAAATTTTCAACAATGAAATCTGTTAGGACATAAAAATCTTTGTTGATAGTCTTAGTATTCTTTTTTTTTTTTTTTGGCGATACGCGGGCCTTTCCCTGTTGTGGCCTCTCCCGTTGCAGAGCACAGGCTCCGGACGTGCAGACTCAGCGGCCACGGCTCACGGGCCCAGCCGCTCCACAGCATGTGGGATCTTCCCAGACCGGGGCACGAACCCGTGTCCCCTGCATCGGCAGGCGGACTCTCAACCACTGCGCCACCAGGGAAGCCCCATAGTATTCTTTATTTTTAAATACAGACCTATCTTTTCTCTCTTGAGGCTAGCAATTTGGGATGGTTCCTATATCTCAGTTGTTTTTCTAAACGCTAGTACTATGCTTCTCCTTTATCCTATAGGTTTGTAAAAGGCAGAAGGTCAGTAATCGACAAAATTTGACACTGTGAAGATACATGTGTTAATCTTTTTTGTAACCTGTATTACCCTCACAGCTGTTAAATTTATC
Source organism: Neophocaena asiaeorientalis asiaeorientalis (assembly GCF_003031525.2). Classification (NCBI taxonomy): domain Eukaryota; kingdom Metazoa; phylum Chordata; class Mammalia; order Artiodactyla; family Phocoenidae; genus Neophocaena; species Neophocaena asiaeorientalis. Next base: position 14,012,896 of record NW_020185328.1, read on the forward strand.
TTGGGTAGCAGTAAATCTCTTTCCCTCCATTAGAAAAAAATAGAAAATAAATTTTAAAAATGTAAATTCATAATCAGGCAGCACCTAAAGTTGAGTACAGATGCAGCTCAACAAGGAATCATTGCCTCCCTGATTGTCACAGAGTACTTCATAAAATACAAGATGAGTAAAAATGTCATTTTCCACATGTGGCTTATGTTCTAGTAAATAACTTGATCCATTTCAGATGAAAGAATCTTTGATAATTTGGATGCTTTTTGGAAAAAAGTTACCAGCTTCGAAAATGAGAAACTTAGCCATATGTGGTAACTGCATTCCTACAGCTGTGTTGTGTTATCCAAAATAGTTAACCATTCTTATATATTCTCAGAAAGTGAAAATTCGTATTGACCCCTTATTAAACCCTTAGTGGTACAAAGTTTTATCTGACCTAAATTTCTTGCTGATGTTTGAATTGTATTCTCTTATTCACGTGCTCTTTATAATTTACCTTCAAATGCTTTTAGAGAGACTCCTGCCTCGCTCATCTAAGATATGTGCTGTTATCTAACTGCATGTAGATGGGGCATTGCAGAACTATTGTGGCTCATACATTTAGGTCAAACCAGTAAGCCACTGTCAGCAAGTCTTATGTACGGGCTTTGCTACCACGTATATAGCTGAAGTGTACATTATGCTGTAAAATAGATAATTTTTCATTGCGGACTGTTTCACACTGTATTAGCTTCAATACTTTTCCCCATTTATAAATCCAAGCCTTTCATTCCTAACAGCACAAGTACATTATTGCTTGGCCTTGATAATGTTTTCAAATACATCTTTCTTTTTTTCTTTAAAGTTTTAGCTTTTTGTGATCTCAGCATAGTTAATTTGCTCCATTTCCTTGAACTAGGTCTGTTTTTCCTCTTTTACTTTCTTTCTCTATAAAATGGGCTTAGAAAAATCCCATTTCAGTCATATATCAAGATATATCATATATATCTTTTCTATGTCTTAATCTGAATTGATTTATATATTTACTTAATCTGTCTTCAGATTTGATATCCCAAACATTATCGAAAAATATTGTGTCTTGAGTTTTGACAGTTTCTGAATATCTGTCTTAGAGTAATAATGAAGTATGACACTTAAACAACATGAGGGAAATTTTTTATCAAGAGAGCCAGTTAGGTCTATTACTTAGGAAGTGTTCAGTGTAGAATACAGATTTCTTAAAACATCTTCCCACTGATAATGGATGCTAATTAAAAGGTGATCAGTGTTTGTAGACATCGAATAAGGGTAAATTTAATAAATCTGCAATTTTGCCTTACCAGGCTACAGACTCACTCTAACTGGAGTTCATTCAGTGAATAATGGGTGAGTTTTGGGACTTGGAAGAGGGAAATAACAACCCATGTTGTCCTTAAAATCTTTTCACACAGGAAAAAGCTGGTGATAATTAGCAAGTTCTTAGTAAATACTGTCGTAGTAAATTGAACCATTCTGTATGTGTTTGTTGAAATTTTCATGGGTACCTATTAAATATGTTTATTAGCATTATTGGCACCGTTTCTACATCTCTGTACTCAAATAATAAATGGTAGGTAGAATGTTAAGTCATTTAATCTGTGTGTTTGATATGGCACCTGATAATTTTGGGACAGGCTCTGTAAAGTAGGGTTTAGATTTATGACATAAGTCTATTGTGAGTTGCCATGTTTTCTGTTACCATTTATAGGATATTCTTGAGTTTTGAGCCTTTTGCCACATACGGTTCCTTACGAAACTTTTTATTGCTTCAGTATCTTATGTTCCCACATTTTTTCTTCTTTTAAAGATTTATGCAGAACACAGTGTCAGTTAAATGCTCCAAAATAAGGGCAAATTGCTTAGTAGGGTGCCATACTTTCCCAGAGTCTCTGAAAATCTTTTATCTAGAAAAGTAAGATCATAACATTTAAGAGTATGGACAAGTGAACCTGAACAAATTGCTTAACCTCCTCCATGGCTCAGTCTTCTCTTCTGTAAAAGGAAGATAATCATAGTGCCTACTTCATGGGGTTGTGGTAAGGATTAAATAAGATGATCTGATGATCCATGAATGGTGATTAGCACAGCATCTGGTACATAAATGCTGAATAAAGTGTAAGCTTTTATCATCATGGAGTGCCCTGTTGTGACCTGTCTTCACCTAGGGAAAGAAATATTAATTTTTAGAAATACCTCTTCATTTCTAGCTTCAAAATTAGAAAAAAATGCTTTCCTTGAAGTTGTTAAGCTTTGGCCTTGCAAAATCTTATAGCTGTCCTCCTAAAGGGTTTCATTTTGCCACTTAAAGTTGACGTTCATGTTTATTTTCATGATACCCCAATATTTCATTGGTTTACCTTTGAAGAATGTGTTGCTTCCCTTTAAACTTCGTTTGATGAACAAAAGGTAAAAAGGTATGAAATTTTATTATCAATGACACATGCAAATATGGTATAGAATGTTGCATGAAATTTTGTGCATTTAATAAAAGTCATTTTATTGCCTACCTTCACTCACTTATTATGAATCTTTACTGATGCTCAGCAAACAGATCACTAATTGTAGTATTGTTAATACATATTTCAGTGATTAAATATGTACTAATTAGCACAGTGTCAAGGGATACATCAGAAGGTGTAGCACTAAACCATTTTGCTCTGCCCTTTTCTCTTTGTTCCGGATTCCCCCGCCCCCGGCTTTTAGATTTCATTCAGCAGCATTCACTTGACAGTTCTGCAAAAGATTGTGATGCTTTTGACAAATGTTAATTGAGAAAGCACTGAAAGCCTGGCTGCATTGTAATCAAAAGAAAATTATGAGGTTTAACAGGATGTCAGGGAAGCGCTTTACAGAAAAAGATAAACAGGTTTGAATAGGTTTCTGCAGCAGCTGGCTAGGCATGATGCTTGGCTAATGTACACAGGCTTCTCTCATATGGTCAGTAACTGATGCCCTGGAAATAAAACATTGCTTAAGAAGTTTCTCTTGTGATAGAATGAAAAAAGGGTGTAAAAAGTGTGTCTTGCACTTATTGATAACAAGAAGTTTCTCACTACTAAAGAACTAGAAACAAGTACACACTACTTTTTCTGATAAACTTAGCATACTCTGTCATAGAGTCAGAATTATGTAAACTATTTATGGACCAGAGCTTAATATTATCAGTGATAATATGAACTTGTTTTCCAAGAATTTTTAATGTTCTAGTTTGTTTCTTATGTATAGCAAAGCCATAAATTAAGTTAATGTTTTATAAGATTATCTTAAAAATTAGTTATTTTTAGTTTGCTCTACTCAATTTAAATTTAAGGCATCATATTTACAAGGTCTTAAGAGCCAGTAATCTAAATGTTGATAAAACTATAGTGTGATCACCTAATAGATTTTAAATGGTGCCATTAAAGTTCTACTGACAGAATTTTTGTTGGTTTTTTTTTAAATTAAGTGTTAATGAGGGAAACATTAAGCTCCATTATTATTTTAACCTAGTGGATTTAACAGTTTAAAAGTAATGTTGGAAGTCCAAAATAACCTTAAATTTTTTTTATTTTAAAATTTCTACGCTTAAATCCACTTTTATATTTTTAAATCCTTTTATACTCTCTGTTAAAGGTCAGTAGGATATGTAGGGTTGTTTTCAAATTAGGCATTATTTGATCGAACCCGTTATCTTGATATGAGATTGCATTGTAACCTCTGACCAGAAGCAGTTTCTTTTTCATACCTGTGTTTTCAAAAGTAAAAATGTCGAAGCCTCAGATGTTTCCTTACTGAAACAGCACAAGCATGCCCAGCTTATCTTCTGTTTGGGTCTAATCAGGCATGCTCAAAAATCTCTCAAGCAAGAATGGCTGCTGGGTGGAAAGATGTTACAGTATTTGTTTTCCTTCAAGATGCAGAGTGGGTGACTTGAAATTTTCTATTGTCCTAATTATATGTAATGGTTAGGCTTTTGTTGATACTTTGAATTTTATTGTTTCAGAGTATGAATTTATATAAGAAATGGATTTTTCTAAATGTATTTGATATGACATAATGTATTTGATATGTACATTGAAATTTTCTATATGAAACTGCCCTTCATTTCCTGTTACATGATATATGATGAAATTGTACATAAAATTTATTATCAAATATTTCATTGAGAAGTAAGCCTAGCACAATTAGAGTCATAGAGCAAAATCTATGGTAAATCCTAAACTGCCATCGCTTAGCCAACAATATGAATAAATTGGAATAAATGAAGAGATTTATTCTTCCTCCCACGCTATGGATATTCTCATTAATTTCTCATTTTGTTGGTGTTGGGGTAGTTGGATGGGTAGGGGTTGTGTGTATGTGTGTGTGTGTGTGTGCACGTGCGTACACGTTCACATATGAGTGCAAGTGTGTGTTTGAGATTAACATACTCATCTTTTTTCCGTAGTGCCTACCACAGCTGTGACAGTAACTTCTTCAGCTGAGATGTTCAAAACCACAGTATCAACCACAAGCCCTTCACAGAAAGGCCCCATGAGCACAACTGTAGCTGGATCTCAGGAAGGAAGCAAAGGGACAAAACCACCTCCAGCAGTTTCTACAACCAAAATTCCTCCTGTGACAAATATTTTTCCCCTGCCAGAGAGATTCTGTGAAGCATTAGACACAAGGGGGATAAGGTGGCCTCAGACACAAAGGGGAATGATGGTTGAACGACCATGTCCCAAGGGAACGAGAGGTATTTCCTGTCAAATACTATATATACATTTTAAAACTTATTTTAGGGGCTTCCCTGGTGGCGCAGTGCTTGAGAGTCTGCCTGCCGATGCAGGGGACACGGGTTTGTGCCCCGGTCTGGGAAGATCCCACATGCCGCGGAGTGGCTGGGCCCATGAGCCATGGCCGCTGAGCCTGTGTGTCTTGCGCAGCGGGAGAGGCCACAACAGTGAAAGGCCTGGGTACAGCAAAAAACAAACAAACAAACAAACAAAAACTTATTTTAAGTAGGTTCTGAATTACACAGAAGTGATTTTATTTGAGGAAAGAGATATTTACGATAGCTAACTTCATTGTTGTTTTTGTTACTTTGGTAATATAGCACATGTAGACAACTTAAAGGTTTTTAAACTGTAAAAGTCATTTAAGGTCAGGCACTGAATTAAGTTCTCTCCCTCTTAAAGACCTAGGTCAAGCCTGAGATTTTTGCCCATGGATTCTCTAGTGAGGCTTCCTTACAGCTGTCTTTCTCATTGCAATGTATCATTTTGGATGAGTCCCAAGAAAATCAAGGGCTTTTTGTTTGTTTTCTGTAAATGTCTGATATTTCTGTGCTGACTTTATATTTACTGTTTATAGTCTGTATTATACCCTACTTTTCATCAGTTATTGTCAACTACTTCCATTAATGTTTATTCAAAATTTAACACACGGAGTAGGATCATCATAGCTGATTTCCCAAATGCATGCAGAAAAAATGGTTTCAATTTCACTGTTGCTTTCTACATCTGTTGTAGGAACTGCCTCGTATCTCTGCATGCTTTCCACTGGAACATGGAACCCTAGGGGCCCCGATCTTAGCAACTGTACCTCACACTGGGTAAATCAGCTGGCTCAGAAGGTTGGTTGGAACCTTTTAATATGATACACATTGGTGATTAAGGGCTTTAACTTCTAACATAAATAATTTAGCTTTGTATGTTAAAACCAGCTTCGTTGCTCTTTGTTCAGTGTAAAAGTAAAAAATTATGCATAGCTTTGTCTGTAAACTATTTATTCAAAGTTACATATGTTTTAGGGCATGCTGTTTTCTATGTTAAGCTTTTTAATGAGTACATAGTTGCTTAATTTCATTCATATTTAGTTCTGTTTCTTTTGATGTTTGTAAGACAAATAGTGTATTGGCCTAATAAATCAAGTATCATTAATTTGCAACTGAATCCACAGAATGCAAGCAGATGTTCATATTGCAGATGATTATGATAGAATAAGAAAAATGACTTTAAAAAGCATTAGTAACTTTAATATTACATTGTAATGCAGTGACATTTTAGTTTCTCCTTTGCCATCTACCTTTCTAAAATGCAAGCAGTAGATAATAGCCCTCACTAATGTAAGTGATTACATTCTCACTTAAATTTCTGGATCATTGGAATAAATAAGATTTTTAAATAGCAGTTTTAAATGGTTGCAGTGAAATGAGAGAACTATCTCAAAAAATTTTTAAACGATTTCTGTTTTTTACCTTTTGTTTCTTTAAAATGTCTGATTAAGTATATTTTTTTGAGGATCTAAGAATCTTTAATCATCTGAAATGAAGAGAAAGTCATTGGTCTCAGTTGCAGATTTTGACATATTTGCAAATACTTTTCTCACCACAACAAAGATCCTTGGGAAAAAAATAAGAAGCCACAAACAGAACAAGAAATCTTACTGAGGTAGTGTAAACTGTCGTTTCAGATCAGAAGTGGAGAAAACGCTGCTAGCCTTGCCAATGAACTGGCTAAACATACCAAAGGGCCAGTGTTTGCTGGGGACGTGAGTTCTTCAGTGAGGTTGATGGAGCAGTTGGTGGACATTCTTGATGCGCAGCTGCAGGAACTGAAACCTAGTGAAAAGGATTCAGCTGGACGGAGTTATAACAAGGTAGGTAGAAATTTTCCGTTATTTTCAATTAGATGTTCTGTATGGCTGCTCTGGATTCTTCCAGCAGTTAACTGCCTAACTTTTGGCCCCCTGGACAAACGCATAGAAACAGAACTTCTAATTTGGTTCATATCTCAAGAAAGAATTATAGTTGGGAAAGGAGCAACGTGCACACCCATCCCCACCCCCCAAATGCCGCTAATTACCTGAGGGAGATTTTAGTTGGTGGTAAACGTCATCTGCCTGGTTTTGGTCAGTACTCTCACTTTGGAAGGCCCACTGGGAGAGATTCTGTTACACAACTGATATAGTAATACAGTCAACTCTTGTGATTGTAAGAAGTTTGTGATGCATATAGGAATGTTAGCCACTGAAATACTGTTTTCAGTGGTAGGTTTTGAGAGAAGGACAAGTTTCCTTTGCTAGGAGTATAGTGTGTTAGTGCTACTAATTTTTCCTACCTTGACAAAAATTTGATAGTTATTTTAACCATACTATAAAGTGTTTATATGAAATTCATATGAATCTGAAATCTGTGGCTGAAATGGTTTTGTGGTTTTTTTCTTCCTTTTCATCACATACTTTGTCTCTAGGTTTATCAAGATACTTTGGATTATCATGTTTAGTAAAATACAGCTGAAAACTGAATACACAATCTTGGCAATCAGTATAGACTCACAAAAATCCAGAGGATTACGGTACATAATAAACGCTGAGCTCAGGACCACCAGCTTAATTTCTGAGGATTTCTTCTTTCCTCAATTTTCAACAGATAAAAATCTAACCTCTGATTTTCTTTTCTTTTACTAAAAAGCTCCAAAAACGAGAGAAGACATGCAGGGCTTACCTTAAGGTATCTCCCCTGTGCTGTCACCCTGCTTTCTCCCTTCTTCAGCTACCTGTTACGCTTTATCATCTTGCTGCATGATCCAGTGTATTTCAGTCTTTGATAATTATATAATGTGCCCCATATCAGCTGTACAAATGTTGGCTTTTCACAGGTCTATTACTCTCAGAATAAGCAAATAATTTATTTTTATAATTTTTGCTGTTTTTCCATTCATCCAAACATACAAGAATTTTAATGAAATATCCTCTGAATTGGAAAGTTATCATAAAGTCTCGTTATTTCCTGTTGTCATCTCTGTGGATTGAAAAACAACTTGAGTGAAACAGCTATGATATATTCCTGGCAGTTTATCATATCAAAGACTGTGTAGTCATAATGTATGTGCATGAAAAAGTCACTGCTTTCTTATCTCTGTGGTGTACTCTTAAATGAAACAGGCTTTGTCTTGAAATTTTTTGGAGTCATTTCTAGAATCAGGTTGATAAGGGGATGGGTTACTAGAAATAAAATATAAATAATGTGACAGTGCTCTCGATATATGTTATATGTTGGTTTTTATCGAGATGATAGAAACAGAAAGCCACTGTTTGGCTCAGAATCCTTGTCCACTGCAGCCAGTTTTTCTCACTGGTATATCCAAGTAAAATAGGAAACATGGTGAGGCTAACAGTGGAATTATGCCAAACCAGTTCTGTGTGGTAGATCCAAATAATAAAGAAGTTCCTTTTGCTGGGGATGGTTACTTTCTAACCCTACTCATCTGGGGACCATATTCCTAGTCAATCAAACCTTGAAGAACTAATCTGTATATGTATGAAAACAAAACAAAAGAACTTTGTAAGTTTTGTAGAATAGAGATTATTCAAAAGATATGACTTCACCAGTTTTAGTTGGCAAGATCTAGAAAAAAAGAACAGCATTTCACTAACGAGTGATAGACATTGCTGCATCTGAGAACTTTACAAGAAAAGGCAGTGGGAAAGTCTGTTTTTAGGTGGTAATATTTTGAAAGTCCCTTATTAGCCTGTTTAATAGGGGCAAAGAAATAGATACTGAAGTGTATCGAATTTGTTGTACGGAAATTTTCAGCTCACCTTTAAGGTATTAGTTAATGTGTGAAATGTAATAACTAGTATGTTGCCCAGGACATATATCTCAGTGGGAACAGAATAGCTTTTTTCCTTTGGCAGGGAGACTACTTCAGGAATATGATTAGGCTAATGATCATTTTGATTCCACTAGAAAACTACAACTAGTAATAACTAAGGAGCATTACAAATTAATAAAAGCATGCCATCAGTGAGTTATGTGTATAGGTAGTAAATTTCAGCATGACCTTAATTTCTGACCAGTGTCATTTTCAGTATGTCTCAAGTGAGCTTCTGTGTTCAGATAAAGCTAATAAAACTCCTTAAGTTACAAATCAGAAGCTGACTTACACTGTGCAAATGAAGCGAGTTCCTGCTTTGTGACAGAGGATTCATTTGTAACTTAGATTAGAGGCTCCAGTCTGTATTTCTTGGTGACTAATGAATCTGGCCTCAGCAGACCAATTTCTGTTGCATTCTAGTTAATGGCTGCAGCAGTATCAGTGTGAGCATTTTGACTATTCTATCTCCCATCAGAGAGAAAAAAGCCTTTAATGCCACTTGCGAGTATCTTCTACCTGCTAGGAAGGTCGTGGTGGCTCACGTGGCAGACAGAACGAGGATATTAAGTTGGACTAAGCTAATTAATCTTAACTCTGACAGTAGCCTCAAACAACTTTTCCCCGTGCTCATTTCAATATAGTACCTCAAACTAGCAATTTTTGTTGTTCTTTGTAGAGTGTGTTTTTTTTTCTCAGTGATTATCAGTAGATCAAAACAATTGATATTTGGGCTTAATGACACATTATGGCTAGGTAAATGGGAGAGAGTAAATAAACTCAGTGATTTCAGTTATCCAAGCCATAGTCAGTGTACAGCTACAGTAAGTATCAGTACAAAAGCCTGCCTTCAATTGCTTAACTGACCGGGTTACATTTTTATTTAATGTTGTTTTACGTGGTAATAAACTAAACCTACACATATGAATATTTATAACTTGGATATTTATTAAGACTTTACTTTGCCTTTCTGTTTTTCTTAAATTATTAGTATAGGTTTTAAATATTTTGACTGTTCTCTTGGTCTCCTTAAAAACAGATGATTGTTTATGAATTAAGGTATACTCTCGAGTGTTTTTTAGCTGGCCAGGCAATTGGAAGAGTTGAAAATGTTCACAGATAACTTATACACTTTGAAATCACCTTGGTTTTTTCCCAATGATAATAAGTAGACAATGTTATAAGGCACAATTTTGGTTATTATTTTTAGTTCAGGTTCCAAAAAACAATATGGTTTTATTTTCAAGCATAGGTATTAGGCTACTCTAGAGACACCAGTGTTTTCTATTTAGAACATTTAAGTCTTGAGGTTTTATGTAGGAGTGACCATGCGTGTAGGGGTAATACCTCAGATTAAGAGCTGACACTGGTTTTATTTCTTTGCAACAATTGAAATATGATTAGATAAACAGAAACGAGTCATCTCTTTATACTTAGTCTTTATAATCAAATAGTAGTCTACTGATCTTCAGCTAGTTCTATTTTGAAAGGGTCACACATCAAGTTGGCCAGATATATGTTGTCCAGGTGTTCTTCCATAAGAGTAAATCATCATGACAGATAAATATTACAGTTGTCACTAGTCAGTGATTGAAAATCACCTCGGTACTAGAAGTAGTCAAAACTAATGATAGTTTTCTAATGGATGCAGGCAATTGTTGACACAGTGGACAACCTTCTGAGACCTGAAGCTTTGGAATCATGGAAACACATGAATTCTTCTGAACAAGCACATACTGCAACAATGCTACTGGATACATTGGAAGAAGGAGCTTTTGTCCTGGCTGACAATCTCGTAGAACCAACCAGGGTCTCAATGCCCACAGAAAATATTGGTGAGTGAATCTATTGTCAGGTTTAATTTTGATTTAGAAGATAGATGTTTAAGAGAATAATGCTTCCATTGAGTCTTGTGAGTTATTCCCCAGTGCCGAACTTCTATTTTGTCCAATTATTTTTGTCCCTTAATAAGAGATATTATTGATCACACTCATAAAATTAATGCAAAAGCCAAAATCTATCCTATGTCTTTTAAAAGTTGGTGTTTTTTCCCAACTGAAAAATCATTAAAGGAAAACAGTGTGTAGAGTACTTAACTGCAAGAATATGGACTGCTTACGTAATGAAAGTGCTTGCTGTGGAGCTGTGGCGAATGCCTTTCCATTTTATACAATACGTTCCTAATGAGGTTAAATTACTTTCTGAAATGCGTTCTCCCAAATATTTTAGGCATGCAGATATTTGAGCCAAACGTTTATATTAAACAGAACTGCTTTCAGGTGAAAATGTGGTCAGTGAACTACATCACCCATAGAGCAGAATATCCATGCTTTATAGACTGTAAAACAGCTGCGGATAGTTTTGAAGCATCATTTAGAATTTAAATGCTGGCAGTGAGAGGTAGGAATTCACTTTTGATGGTATTTGAAAGAAGTACTACTGTAAGTACAGTGAAATTATATTAATATAGGCTTGACTGATTTAGAATTATTATTCAGTGGGGTGAGCTCGAATGAAATGTTAGTATCCCTTAGTAAAGTAAAAAAATTTCCAAAGCATAAATGTAAAAAAAAAACCCAAAGGGAACACAGACTACTTTTCCATCGAAAGAGTACGTTGGAGCAGCAGATATTGAATGAAGTTTTGCTACCTAGAATGCCATATCTTATTGCCTTATTGTGCCTACCTAAGTATGAGACTTGTATTTAAAAATACAGAGAAACAAGGTGTATAGGAGAAATAGACATCAATCAGATTATGATACCTGGATTTAAATTCAGAGCCTTAAGTTTATTTTAAATAACTGAGTTTTTAGGAAAAAAGGTGTATTAAAATCATGTTTTTATTTACTTTATGAGGTTTTGAAATGACAAATAACTTAATAATTTTAAGTGAAATCAAAATAATTTGGCCTTCTTTAATGTGGGAGACCAGTCATAAGGAAAGTGATATTCTACCATAGCTTAGTAGGAATAGGCAATGAATAAAGCTCCTATTTTATGTCTAAAGCTTTTGTTATTTTGAGGTTTAATTTATTTAGTAGTCTAATAAAATTCCTAACATACACATTAAACAATTCTTCTCAAATGTTTCCAGGGACGTACCTGTAAGGTAAAGGAGTGTGGACTTGATTGTCTCAGAAGATAAGTCATAAAAAGTATTGTTTGAAGTGTTGTGACCTCAATTTGTTTTCTAAATCTTCTGAAGCCTATTTTAAAAAGAACCAAAAAACATAAAATTTCCCTTTTAAGCTCCTTCCAAGAGTGCAAAGAAATTTTGATAGGCCAGGTCAACGTCCTCTGCTCCCACCGGCTTTACGTATGCAGAACATGCTATTATTATATGTCTGAGATATTTTTATCTCAGTTTGAGAATGGCCAGGAATATTTTTTCCTTGATACTTGTGTTTTTCAGAGTTCTAAATGTTTATCCTTTACACTGTTTTTTTAAAAAATTTTAATTAAAGAAAGAACATTGTGGGTAGAGATTCTCATAGCGTGTAGTACACATTTTAATGCCTTCTCAAAAATAATGCCCTGAACTTAATGTATGCATGTATTTATTACCCAAGAATTATCGATATGAAGGTCATTTTACATATTCCAATATATTTCCATGTCTTTTATTTCACAATTTTGTGAAATATAATATCTGTAATTTAATATGGCATTCAAGATTCAACTTTTTACTAGCACTTGTTCTCTTTTTAGACATGAGAACTAAAATAGCCCATTATCCCTTTATGTCTTCACTTTATGTTCTTACCTAAATTTAGGGTGTGGATACAGTATCTTTGATTATTAAGACAATTTGATTCTCCTCCTTAGTGGTTTCTCCTCCTTAGTGGTTTCTCCTTATATAACATATAACATAATTATATGTTATAATTATACCTGATTATAGCTTTTTAAAATCAACTTTGAGGTATAATTTATATACAATAAAAGCAGCTGTTTTAATGGTACTCTTTGATGAGATTTGACAAATGTACACCCATTTAACCAACAGCATGGTCAGTATTTCAGCAACCTCAAAAGGGTCCTTTATAATCTTTGTCAGTCAGTCTTGTTATACCCCCAGCCCCAGGCAACCACTGATCTGCTTTATGTCACTATAGTTTAGTTTTGCTTTTTCTAGACCTTTCGTTGAATGGAATCATAGACTATATACTCCTTTTGATCTGGCCTCTTTTACACAGTATAATGTTATTGAGATTCATCTATGTTGGTGCCAACATCAGTAATTCGGTCCTTTTTATTGCTGAATTTCCATTATAAGGACACAACACTATTTGTATATCTATTTATACATTTAGGTCATTCCCACTTTTTGACTGTTATTAGTAAAGCTGCTATTTTCCCAAGTGATTGTACCATTTTATATTCCTAATAGCAATTAGAGTTCCAGTTGCTTCACATCCTCACCAGCATTTACAATTGTCTTTTCAAATGTCTTTTAAAATTTTAGCCGTTTTAGTGGTTTGTAGTGGAATCTCATTTTGGTTTCATTTTGCATTTGTATGGTTACAAAGTTATGTTTTGCTGAAAACTGTTCCAACTTTTCATGTTCTTATTGGCCATTCATATATCTTTTTGTGAAGTATCTGATTTTTCCCATTTTGAGTTCTTTGTTTTATTATTGGATTATAAAGGTTATTTATATATTCCTGATACAAATCTTTTGTCTCATATATATATTCTGAATATATAGTCACTCAGCATGTGACTTTTCATTCTGTTTTCTTAATGATATCTTGAGAGAAGCAAAAGTTTTTAATTTTGATAAAAAATCCTCATTACCCAGCTTCAACAACATCTAGCCAATCCTGTTTCACTTATTCCTCTCACCATTGTATTATTAAAGCAAACCCTAATATTATATTATTACTTTAAATACTTTAATATGTATTTTAGACTTTAAAAAAAAACAGCCATTCTCATACTTAAAAAAATATCAAAAACAGGAAAGATAAAAAGGGAATTTCAGTTATTTGATTTTTGTAAATTTGTTAATACTAATTTGTTTAACCAGGATACAAACAAGTTCATGTTGTACATTTGACTGATGCATTGCTCTTACTGGAAAGGAAGAGTTTTCCTTCCACCCTTCGAGGTTCTTTGGCTGGTCTAATAACCTCAGGTTTAAATACCACACCCCAATACTTTCTGTTGCAGCTTATGAAAAGAAGCACATCATGTTTGATTGTCTTTCTTTGTGATCTTAAGATTGATTATGTGGTTTAGTTATTATCAGCCTAATCCAGCATAATAAAATTCCCTATCATTTATTTTCCCAATGGGCTTAGCAGCCAGCTTGATTGTATACCTCAATTTAAGCTTAGTTATATTGCAGTAACAAAAACCCTAAAGTCATGGCAGCTCTCAACAACAAAGTTTATGACTGCTTTACTCCATGTCACCTGAGGCTTAGCTTTGCTTTGCTCCCTACCATCTTCAGTCGGCTCCATGTTGCTTTTACCCCGGGACTCAGGCTGATGGAACCTAGTACACTACGGGTCTGCTGGCAGAGGTCCTAGTTTTCCATTGTATACTGTATTACTTTTCTTCCCCTTTCCTCTCACTGCAGCCACTACGCAGTGATGAATTTGACAAACAGAAGGACAGAGAAATATATTAAAATCCTATCTTCAGCACTGGCTGTGAGTGAGGCTCTGGGTGGCTCTCCTATGAATCACGTGTGTTCACTTTCAGGAAATCTGTTGAACAAAACATATATTATGTCGGCTATACAAAAGTATAGAGAAAATCATAAACATCTGTGTAGCAGTCACCCACTGAGCCACATCTTATACCATATTTGCTTCAGGTTTTGGGGAAAAGAAATAGGTATATATAATCTGGAAATCCCCTGGGTCCCCTCCTTCCTGATCAGATGAAGAAGAGGGTAACCATCATTCTTACTTTGTTAGCATTAGTAAGCTTTTATTTATTTATTTTTGCTCTACAGGTATGTACATTTAACTGTTATTTTTCATGTCTTTAATGTTAATGATTTCACACTATAAATGTAATTGTATAATTTTCCCTTGCCATTATATTTTTCATATTTATGCACATTGATACGTGCATCTCTAGTTCATTCATTTGCTCTAAGAATGCACAATCATTTAACTATGCCTGTGATAGATATTTTAGTGGCTTACACTTTTTTGCTGGTATTATGAAAACTGTGGTGAAAGTTTTTGTATGCCTCTTACTCATACATTTGTGGCTTTCAAGATATATATGCGTGCACACACACACAACCTAGAAATAGTTTTTGAGTGGTAGAGCATGCCCATGTTTAACTTTACTAAATACTGCCAAGTTGCTTTCTAATGTTGTTTTACCAATTTACATTCTCACCAGTAATATCATTGTTCCCCGTCACTCTCTTTGTCAACACTTTATTATTGACATAAATTTTGTCATTCTAAAAGATTTGAATTGATCACATTATTTGCAGTTTCCTGATTACTTAATGCATTTATTGGGTATTTTAATTTTCTCTCCTGTGAATTTCTTGTCCACAATTTTTTCCTGTCTATCTCTTTCTATGTAGGTAATGCATTCTGGAAACTGATTCTTTGAAGATTATATAGCTTGCAAATGTTTATTCTGTCTGTGCCTTCTCTTTTGTACCTTGTTTATTAATCTTTTGTTTTATGGAATAATGAACTCAAATTATCAATCCTTTCTTTTAGGATTGATACTTTTGGGATCTTCTTTAAAAAATATAGTGTTTTGGGGGGGTTTTTTGTCCCCTGATCAAGAAATTTTTCTCTACTTTGCAGTGATAAAGATTTTATACTTTCTTTAGAAATGATAAAGCTTTGCCTTTTTACATTTATGTTTTTAATCCAACCTGAAACTTATTTTGTTTATAATATTAATGAGGGAACTAATTTCATTTTTTTCTATACAGATAATCAGTTGTTTCAGCACTTTCAGTGCATAAGCCATTCCTGTCCCCAGTGGTTTGTAAAGATATCTCTGTCATATATCAAGTTTCTGTACATGTTGGGAGTGTCTGTTTTACATTGTTGCTTTTGTTTTTGTTTCAATAATATTAATATCTGGTGAGTTCTTTCAACCCTGCTTCTTGAGGAATCGGATTCCTCTTGGCTGCTATTTAGCATGTCTCTTCCATGTGCATTTTAAAATCGTCTTGTCAAGCTCCACATACTCAAAAAAATCTTGTTGGAATTTTTATTAGAATTAGACTGAGTTTGTAGATAGATTTTGAAAGAAGTGTCACAGATTTATCTGTTGAGTTCTCCCAGATTGGGCCATGATAGAATTCTCCATCTGTTGTTAGGTTTTCTAAGTTCTATATTTTTCCCAGTAACGTCTTGTACTCTTTCAATTAGGCTTATTCCTAGGAAACATACACTAATTTTTATTGTGAATAGTATTTTTTAAAAATTACATATTCCGGGGCTTCCCTGGTGGTGCAGTGGTTGAGAGTCCGCCTGACGATGCAGGGGACATGGGTTCGTGCCCCAGTCCGGGAGGATCCCACGTGCCGCGGAGCGGCTGGGCCCGTGAGCCATGGCCGCTGAGCCTACGCGTCTGGAGCTTGTGCTCCGCAATGGGAGAGGCCACAGCAGTGGGAGGCCCACGTACCACAAAAAAAATAATAATAAATTTAAAAAAATACATATTCCAATTGTTTGCTGATTGGTGTACAGTTGATTTTGCTGATTGCAGACTTGCTAAATTCTTTTCCTTCTGATAGTATAGAGTCTCCTGCCCATTACTATGTAGTTAAGTATATTTTCTATAAATAATGAACACATTGCTTTTTCCTCCCAGTCTTTGTACCTTTTATTTTTCTTGAATTACTGCCTTAGCTAGGTCCTTCAGTACAGTGCTAAATAAAACTTGTGATAGGGATGATCCTGACTTAAAAGAAATTGCTTTTAGAGTTTTGCATCATTTTTTTCCATAAGTTTGGATACATAACCATTACCTGATAACAAAACCTTTATCTAGGCAAGGAATTTTTCTTTTATTCTTACTGTTTCATAAAGATTTTTTATACTGAATGGGTGTTGAAATTTGTTGAATTCTTTTTGTTAATATTTTTCTTAATTTAATTTCATAATTTGGTTAAAGACATTAATATATTTTCTAATGCATTAATTTCTATATGCCTTTTTGAGTTAAACTCAGTTTGTTCAGGATATTATATTTAAAGTGTATATATAATTTATTAACTATTTTTACATACTTTAAATAAGTGAGGATATCCTATAATTTCTCTCCTTTTACTGTTCTATGCATCAAGAGTATATATTAGTTTTGTGAAATGAGTTGAAAAACATTCTCTTATATTCACTGGAGCAGTTTGTTAAAGATTCAGTATATATTTAACCATGAGTTCATTTTCTTAAATGGTCATAAAGTATTGGGGTTTCTGTTTATTTAAGTCAGTTTTGTTGTTTCAAGAAAATTTTCCCTTTTGTCTGTCTGTTTATTTATTTATTTATAGTATAAAGTTGATTGTTGCATCTCTACTAAGATCTATATTAATGATCCTGTTTTTTTTTTTTAATGATCCTGTTTTTAAAAATTCAAATTATTATTTTTTTACTATGGACATGATTTTAAACTTTAATAAGTAAATATTTATTGATGAAATTGAAGTTTGATAAGTAAATATTTGTTGAATGAAATTAAGTCTTTGTACATATGTATCTATATTTGGAACATTTACTGAAAACTTAAAGGATTTCCTTTTTTTACCCTGTCTTCTGTCTTGTTTTAAGAATAATTAATAATTGAGAATAGTGTGAAGAAGAGAGAGGTATATATTAAATTTATATTTTTGTCACTCACTCCCTTCACCCACTACCCACAAACATGGAATCTGTTATGAGGACAGGTGATCATCCACATACCCACCTGCTTAATCTTTCTAAGCAAAGTATCTCTGCCAGCTTCTGCAGCTGATAAAATTCTAGGAGTTATATGACTCTCATTATAAACTTATATTTCAGGTGCTTGATATGTGGTCTCATAGCTTATAAAAATTTCCAATGTTACGATTTCATATTTACAGCTGAATCTATATGTATTTTGCAAAACAAAGTTGAGAAAGATTTTTAAAAAATAGCATCCAAGAGTTACTCTGTAATGGTATGAGTCCATTTTGCTAAAAAGAGAGTGGGTGAATTCATCATACTCGTGTGTGTGTGTGTGTGTATGTGCACACGCATGGCACGTACAACACTTACACACGTTTGTCTAAGTATAGAAATAGCTATTCAAGGGTATATGCCATCAGAGAGGATGAAATTCAGAGAAAAATGTATGGACTGTATTTATTGAATTATGTGTTAATTTTTAAAATTCAAATACTGAAATGAAAAATTTTCATCCAGTTTCTCTCATTTCATCAATAAATGGCACATTCTAATTACTAATATGAAATAGTTTTCTTTAGTGGAAACTGATACTTTTTCATTCTTTTAAATAATCATATGCTGATATAAAGTATTGCAGTCTTTATTGGAGTTACAGTAGACAGCATTTATGTTGAAGATGTTACTATTATATTTTTTAAACAAAGTTAAACAACATTGGTCTTGTTGATCACATAAATGTTCTTAATGTTTATGCATTGTCTTGTTTTTCTTACGTGTTTTCCAGTGTTGCTACTTCATTTGAATTTTTGAATTTTGGATTATACTGTAGTGGTTGGCAAACTTTTTCTATAAAAGTCCAAGTAGTACACATTTTAAGCTTTGCAGGCTATGTGGTCTAAGCTGCAAATACTTAACAGCCATAGACAATATGTTAATGGGTAATCATGGCTGTGTCCCAGTAAAACTTAATTTACCCAAACAAGTGGCAGGCCAGATTTGGCCCACAGGTCCTATTTTGCCCAACTTGAATATGTAAAAATTGATCATTGCTAGTGAGAATTAATGGGAAGTTTGAACATAATGCCAGACATTTTCTCTTGAATAATGCTATGCTGAGCTCCCTACTTTTAGAAACTAGAGAAAACCTATTACTGCAAAGTTGACCTATGTAATCTTATGTATTAAAATGTGTTATATACATAGAACTAGATGTCTATATGCAATAAAGGCATTCACATTTATAGTTCGTATTTTGTTTTACCATTACCAAGTGATGGTCATTGAAAATTACTTAACATAGAGTCAAAAATCATTTTGAAATATTTTTGTTTAACTTAATGATTTAAATGAAACTTTGATAGTCGTGTACTATAAATCAGACACTCATATTCGTAGGCTAAAAGACTGGAATTAGTTGACAAAAGATATAAAACTATGAAGAAAATGTTAAAATGCTTACACCAAAATTTTTAAAGTAGTAAAGTTTAAGACCTCTTAGAATAAGTTGTTTGTTCATGATTTTGTTGGACTTGAACACTAAAGTTTTTTACGTAGAAAAAAAGGAAAACAGTGGTTTCTTTGCAATTATCATTTGCCTCTTTGTAGTTGAATTTAGAGAATACCCCATTTTTCCCCCTCCTTTATCTTCTGTCTCATCCAGTTCTGGAAGTTGCAGTGCTCAGTACAGAAGGACAGGTCCAAGACTTCAAATTTCCTCTGGGCATCAAAGGGGCAGGCAGCTCAATCCAACTGTCTGCGAATACCGTCAAACAGAACAGCAGGAATGGTAAGATGGAACAAAGTCTTTTAAAAATTGATAGGGTTTTTGTTCAGTTAAACCTATTAATTCTAAAATACTGAGTGTTTGACTCCTAATGTAACAATTACAGCTTAGCATTTATAAGCAGATTTAAAGTAATGCCTTCTCTTTCCCAGTAAACTTAATCTGAATAAAGATTCCATAAGGATTTGTTTCATTTTATTCTTATTTTATTGTATCTCATCTTATTCAGAAGCATATTTTCTGTAAAGACATATGACTTTTTACCTTCCTAGGTCTTGCAAAGTTGGTGTTCATCATTTACCGGAGTCTGGGACAGTTCCTTAGTACAGAAAATGCAACCATAAAACTGGGTGCTGACTTTATCGGTCGAAATAGCACCATTGCAGTGAATTCCCATGTCATTTCAGTTTCAATCAATAAAGAATCCAGCCGAGTATACTTGACAGATCCTGTGCTTTTTACCCTACCACACATTGATGTAAGTTATGTATGCTAATGAAGTAGTGGAAAATTATAAAATCAGTGAGGAAGGAAAGCAAAACTAACATGCTAGAGATAGAGAGAGGGGGAATGGGGAAGTGGCAGAGAGGAAAGAAAAGACCTTCCCATTTGAATTTCAAATGTTGGACTAGGTCAGAGACACAAGTTTATTTAAGTCTGTGAACATAAAATTAAATGAGCCTGGTTCAGTGATTATTAGAATTTAAGTGTATTCTTAATGAAAGCTAATTCAGTAATCAACAGGAAAATGTAAATGACTATAATTTGTTTTAGAATGAAAATTAACTGTTAACCGTAGCAGCACGATAGCTCTGCCTTTTTAGTATGGCAGGTCTTTTTGGTTTGTTTGTTTGTTTACAGATCATATAAACACAATTGTTATCAAGCCCTGTGTTTTTAAAAATATAGAGTTGAAGAGATGCGATTCCTCTGCTGTGCCTTAGAATGCAAGTTGGTAGCTAAAAACACTGTGTTGGAAGATTGTCTGCAGAATTTGGCTGTTGTTATAGTAGAGAGAAAAAGTGCCCATAGATAGCCACGTAAATCTCCAGAATTCATTTGTGAACAATACATTTGTGTGGCTATTCTCTTCTTATATCTTCTGCAGTTACTTCACTCTCTTAAGAGCTTGACATACTAACTACAGGATTCAAATTGTCCCTATTGGGTCATTTAGAGCAAAAATGGGCCCCCAACAAAATAGATTTTAAAACACTTGGTCCTTACAGAATTTTCTCAGAACAAATTCATGGCTTTAATTTTGTCAGAAAAGAAAATAAAAAATGATTCTGATGTACCATCCATATGTAAAATCATAGATGGAAATTGTAATTGTGTAAAATGGGTCTTTGGTAATTTAGAGTACACTTTAGAGTGTTTTGGACTATAAAGCCCCTTTTAAGTTAGATATCTGCCTTGTATAACATAGTCTACAGTTCTGCTGATGAAAAACTTTATAGTTCGAAACATGAAAAGTTTAATCTAAATTACCTTTTGCACATATTAAACAATGGCTATTGCCATCTTAGAGTGTAAAATCCTAATTTTATCTTGTCATTTTATTTCCCAGCCTGACAATTATTTCAATGCAAACTGCTCCTTCTGGAACTACTCAGAGAGAACTATGATGGGATATTGGTCTACCCAGGGCTGCAAGCTGGTTGACACTAATAAAACTCGTACAACGTGTGCGTGCAGCCACCTAACCAATTTTGCAATTCTCATGGCCCACAGGAAAATTGCAGTAAGTATTTGCACTTCTAATTAGTAGCAGGGAAAAACCTCAGAGATTCAAAACAGCTTGTGTAGTAGTCCCTTCTTTGGGTGTTTATCGTAACTAAAAAGCAAACAAAGTTATGTGGATTTCTAATTGCTTTTACATTGTCCATATATTTTAGGAAGTCTTGGCACTATATTTATTGCTACATCTCAAAATCGTGTGCTTTATAGACTCATTCTAAGTTTTCCCCTTTGGGCAGGTGTCAGGCAGAGGCGGTCAGGGATTTAAAAAATGAACAGCAATAGGTTATGCGAAAGAGACAGAAGGCTCTAAAGTTTAACATGCCCTCACCATCTTGAATGTTTGAATCTCATTTCAAAACTTTTGTTTTAAATTCCCTAACGACTTTGCACACTGTGCCAGACTGCAGATTTCGAAAGATCAGAATGGCTTCCGGAATATTTCTTAGTATTCATTTCTTCTTGTGATTAAGAGAACATAAGCCAGGAGATAAAAATATTTAAGAACTATAACATGAAAGCTCTCAGATCTATTATGTCTTTAACTTTTAGTATATATATATATATATATATATATATATATATATAT
>NW_020185328.1:14034518-14270111 GCF_003031525.2 Neophocaena asiaeorientalis asiaeorientalis
CTCAAGGAGAAACTTAAAATTTGACTACTTGTTAGCCTGGCAAGTCATTAAAATGCCAATTATTTTGAAATAACTAAGTAGTCTTTAATCTGTTGTAAAATGTTTTCTATATGTTTATGTAAGTAATTATTTTGGTCATAATTTTCTACGTAAAATCTACTTTCATAGATCATTCTTTGAATATAAAAATCAATAAGATAATATTGAACTCTGTTATATGATCATAATTTTTTTTTTTTAGTATTGAGCCCCGTTTGAACACACATGAATATTCAGAGAGTTTAGTATTAAAAGTTGAGCTATCACATGTGAAACCTATCTTACCCTTAGTTAATGTAATGCAGAAATACTAAAGTTCCTCATTTTTTTAATTTTCAGTACAAAGATGGAGTTCACGAATTACTTCTTACAGTCATCACCTGGGTGGGAATTGTCATTTCCCTTGTTTGTCTGGCTATCTGCATCTTCACCTTCTGCTTTTTCCGTGGTCTACAGAGTGACCGTAATACTATTCACAAGAACCTTTGTATCAACCTTTTCATTGCTGAATTTATTTTCCTAATAGGCATTGATAAGACAAAATACATGGTAAGTACTCCTTCTGTTTGTTGACCTTGGATCTCTGAGAATTATTATTATAACAGGTGTATCCACATATGCTGCTGTTAATATTTGACCTTGTAACTTACAATAATTGACATGGCAATACTGAAGGATAATTTGTAATAAAACACAACCCAATCATTAAGTAATATTATTATGAGTTAATTCATTTCTTGTATTAAGGTACAGTTGCATTTTTCTGGGTTGTTATTAAAACACGTAATTTGAATAGAAGAATGCTGGGTATACTAAAATGAAAAGATCCGATTTTAAAATTTTTCATTTTGTTTACATAGTCATTCTAACCAGTGATCATTTCCTCATATTCTGAGCAATTTATTCACCATCATGAGGTCTCAGTGTCGCAAAGAGAACTTAATAATTAGTTAATGCTTTACTCTGTATTCATCTGCACTGGGATGAATTTGAGAATGTTCCATGTATAACAAGAAAATGATGTTAAGTAATTAGAGCTGGGATATTTATCATTAAAGCAAACTTTAAAAAATTCTGTAGTAGAAAAAAATAGAAATAATATATTTGGAAACAGCTGTTCTAAAGATTTGTAAAGCAACTTATCTACAAGTAGAATATTCAGATTTAAAAATGAATAGTTCTGGAAGAGAAATTAATATGTTTTCTTATTTGCACTTACTTTTGCTATAAATAATAATGTCTTACAATGATGATATTTCTAGCACACCTAGCATTACACTCCATAAGCATTAAGCCAAATTTGGCAGTATTTTCATTTATGGAAAAAAAAATTTTTAAGAAGCAGTATTTTCTCTAAATAATGGTATATCTTAAAGACAGTAGTGAGTACTATCGGTGAATATTGTTCAGTTTTAGAGTGGGCTGTTTATATTCCTGTATTCTCTTGTGTTTTTTGCTTCTTTCCTTTATAGATAGCATGCCCAATATTTGCAGGACTTCTACACTTTTTCTTTCTGGCTGCTTTTGCTTGGATGTGCCTAGAAGGTGTGCAGCTCTATCTGATGTTAGTTGAAGTTTTTGAAAGTGAATATTCAAGGAAGAAATATTACTATGTTGCCGGTTACTTGTTTCCTGCCACAGTGGTTGGCGTTTCAGCTGCTATTGACTATAAGAGCTATGGAACAGAAAAAGCGTAAGTAATTGCAAGTGACCTGAGTGTTTTTCAAGTGAATAACTTTTTAAAGCCTGTTAGCTATCAGTGAGGGTCCCTGACAGACTAAAATAGCATCTAAAAGCCTTATTGGTAAGAAAATGGGCATGCCATGCACAAGTTACAATCAAGTCTTTTGTAATTTTCTAGGTTGAGAGGATTTGTACTCTGGCAAGGCATATTCTAAATTATGGACTTCTTTTTAACACAAAAGATTGACCTCTAACAAATTGAAAAAGTAAATAACTTTTTGGCCTTAGAAAGATATTAGGTAAAAATTTTTCTGAACTTAAAGCATCTGACAGGTTTAACTATTCAGTTTTTAAGCTAATGTTTCATTAGCTCTCTTTGTGCAGCCGACCCTCTAGGTAACTCTCGTTCTGAGTTGTGACAGTACCACATTCCAGCCCATATGTTTTACTTTGATAATATTTTATCAGGCAGTTTGAAAGGATTAAAATAAGTCACTGTCATTCATTTATAAAAAAATATATTTATGGAAAGTGACAGAAGGTAGACCATGTTTCTAAGGATTTTATTTGCTAGAGGCATGAATTTGCTTTCCAATTCTGTTTATTTTTTCCTTTGATAAAATTAGTTATATAAAGATTCTTTGGACTAAAGAAAGCTTTTTGACTACACAGATGATGAAAGACAAATAAAAGAAATTCATTGGGGATTTGATGTTATATGAAAAATGAACCACTAAGTAAAATCTGTCTTAATAATTTTATGCATCATTTACTCTAATACAGTATGAATTCTATGCTTTGATTTTTTTTCTAGTATTCATCCATTCCCAGTTGAGGTGTTATATTTGTGCTATACTGTTTTGCAACAAACATTACATCTGACCACTTTTTTTTTTTTTTTTTTTTTTTAACGAACCCGTGTCGCCTGCATCGGCAGGCGGACTCTCAACCACTGTGCCACCAGGGAAGCCCTGACCACTTATTTTTTTAATCTCTTATGTTCCATAGGGTTAAACATTTTAGCTCAGATACAGATCTAAAGGCAAATTTTGAAGATAAGAACTTTTTAAAAATGAGACAATTTGGAATACCAAGTTTCGTGTTTTTCTTAGTAAAGTCAGAGGTCTTAACCATCAGGATTGGGGTGGGGGGTTATTGTTTTCCCCATATAAGCATAATTATGTATGTCTTTATCAAATTTAAAACCTAAAGTGAAGAACAGTAGAATTATTCAAATTGTTCTTGCCCATGATAAATTAATTTTCAAAGGTAAGTGTAAAGATACTTTTGCTTGTTAGATTTTTAAAATTTTGCTCTACTTGTGATATTGAGCATCCATTGAAGATACTTAATATTCTTTTCTTTTCATAATAGTTGCTGGCTTCATGTTGATAACTATTTCATATGGAGTTTCATTGGACCTGTTACCTTCATTATTCTGGTAAGCAGACTCTATTTTTCCTTCATTTTTAGCTTGCTGCTTTAGCAGTACAATTGAAACAGGGATAATTTGTTTTACTGTTAATTTATCTGTGCATTCAAAGATTTATAAGCATGTCTAGCTTACAGAATAAAATTATGTAGTATATTTTACATTCGATATCATTATTGAGTTTATACACTTGCTAATTAGTACTATTTTTAAAAACACTCTTTCCTTTAAGAAATACTTTTCCCCATTTGTAATTTAATTTGCAAAAATGTCAGGTATTAATCTTTATGTTAAGATTGTATGATTTTAAAGTAGTTTGATAATTAGAAAGGAATAACTGATATGTATAGTATATTTTGGTTTTGAGTAGTGGAATTTTTTGTTAAGAGATTTAGTTCACGAAGTTACATCTTTAAAATCTATAGTATTAGCTCTGCACCAAGCCTGTGTAGCATTTATGAATTGAATGTTTTATGGAAGTAAAAGAACATTAGCTTAATATTTATTATCTTCATTTCCACACAGTAATTTAGTACTTTTAAATAAATGTCCACACCCTAAATTCTTTTTAGGGCATAAAAAAGGTTTTTTTAAGCTTAGCGTAATAAATAAATATTAAATAAATTTTAAACTCATTAGAAATAAAATTACTTTTCTAAGACTTAAAATACCAAATAATAATATTGGTTTCTAAGAAATTTTATTTTAAAATAAACCTGATACAACTTAAGTATAATGACATTAAGGTATTTTTTAACTTAAATTATCAGTAGTCAAATATAGTTGAAATTTTTTTAAAAAGCTAAAATATTTGGATTTAAAACTTCTCGGTTTTAGCATCATGCTGTTACAAATAAGTGTTATTGACCATTAGAAGATTGAAAATGAAACAATCAAGTTTATATATTGCCTATAACTGTTTATTCCTGTTAAGGTTTTTTCTTTAAAAAAGGTGACACAAGTAAGCTTATTAAGATATTTCTACTGTTAATAGTATTACAATTATAGCTACTAGTACGTCAGTAAAATTAAGAAAAAAATTTAGTAGTTCAAGGAAACTTAAAACTACTTTTGTCACTAAAATGAATTCTTTTATACAATTACTTATGAAAGCAAAATGAAAATTTGAGATGAATGCCTGTATGAATCGAACCAGTAAAAAACACTCTCAAGTGTTCTTAGGAAAGCTGATTTCTCATCAGAATTATTCAATCCAGATGATTGTCCCAATTTTTTGTTCTTTGCTTATGCTAACACAGCCTAAGCCTATCTTGAATTAAATGACAAACAGCTGATATGAAAGGGGTATGATCCTTAAAAACTCAAGCTTTTTTTTTCTCCCTGACCCCTTGGCCGAACATACTGATACTTTGAAAATTGTAAAAATCATTTTAGGGATATTTGATCTATACTTCTGTCCTACTGCAGTTTTGTTTATTTTCTATCTCTGAAGATAAATACTGTCTTTAGAGTATTAAAAAACATTTCACTGGGCGAAAGGAGTTAATGTTCGTATATACTCAGCTTCCAGTAAGAAAAGAGGTAAAGGACATTTTATTGTATTGCCCTTTTATAGTGAGAGCCTACCATTGTTTTTTAGTCTTGTCATTATTATCCTTTACCAAGTCATTTACGTTGAAATGTGAAGGGCTTTGGTGTTCCCAACTTAAAAACAAAACAAAACAGCAGGTAGCAATCACAGTACAGATCCTGGGAGTAATTCTTCTCCTGCAATTGCTTTGCCCTCTAATCGTCCCAACACAGAAAGACAGAGTGGTATTGAAGTGTAAAACGTCATCTCAAATGTAACCTAAAGTGAGATATGTGATTGTACAGCACATGTTTGTTGAGTATTAATATATTTACCTGTATATATCCTTATGGTGATATAGGTCATTTAAAAATCAGTTCAGACACAGTTTAAAAATTTATACGATATAAATTATATTGTATACTGTCCTTTTAAGGAATAACAAAAAGTACCTATTGATATTCCTAGAAAGCATAGTTTTGCATTTCCAGCTTTTCTGAATTGAAATTACATAACTTAGTAGTATTAAATAAGTGTACATTTTTAATAATTTTCAATGAAGGAAAAAAACATGTTATGGAACATAAAACTTCCTACTTCTGTATTTCTATAGAATATCTTGCCTACAGGCGCTAGAGTTATTATATCCATGAGAAAAGTGCTTGTAAGTAATGAGCAGTGGGAAACCATTAGTATGCCTGAAATGGTTTAATGAAAGCTTGGATCATGACACGTCAGGAGCTGTTCTTATCATTTGGACAGCTCCATCTGCATCGTTAATAATTAATTCAGTTCAGTAAGAGTTCAGCTCACACACTCACTTAGAAGTCTTCCTCAGAGAACACCTCTCTGGCTGCTAGTCCCAGGGAGAAATAGGTTTCTGCTTGGCTAACAGCAAAGATCTGGAGATACAAGTGCAGTTTTAGAGTTGCATTTGCCAGGTAGCAAAAGCTCTAGGGAGGACAAAAAGGGTCAGAACATGTGCAGTTCAGTTAGGTTACTTCAGAGTGGTGTTTCTGTTCTTGTGTCTTATCATATCCATGTCAGGACGGCAAGCTTTGGAATGAATTTTAAGCTGCTAAGCTCAAATGGATATGATTCAATTGAGCAGGTCGATAACTATAAAACAAACTGTGCACTCCTATAATCTATGGTACCATTTTCTTTCTTTAAACTCTTTGTATTTTCATGTTCATCAATATGGGTGAGGATTAGCTAAGCCGTATCATCAAGTAGTGATGAATTTTATCAGCAAATTACATGACAGATTATTTAAACAGTAATTTATGAAATTATTTTTGGGGATAGATAGAAGAGTATTATTTGTTATTGAAAGAGAAAGAATGCCCCATTTAGTGATTTAACTCCTTATAGCTGAATAGGAGAATTCTTTTCTTTTTAATTTGGTCTCACACTTTCACATAGAATTCTATTAAGAGGTACCCATCTACCTATTTACCTGTACACACACACACACACACACACACACACACACACACACACACACACACACACACACACACACACGCACACACAGAGCCGAGTTAAAATCTGATTAATTCCTGGATGAGTTGCCTCATCTTCAAACTTAATCTTCAGTGTGGGCATTTAGACTGGTGAGTTGACATACAACATGTAACACAATCCTGTTAACTTGTACTTACTAGAGGCTTCTACACGAATGATTAATGACATGTATACCAGCTGTAGACAATCTTTATGTACATAGCTGTAACTCCATCTTTTTCATTTCTCATTGATGCATAGCACCTTTCAACCTATCCCAAAATACTCTGTTTAACAGAAGTATATGGCTAGAAAGACCCATTTATGTCATAGGGAAAATGATAAGAAGAAAGAACTCAGTACGTCATTTGAAACTAAGGTTTTCAGTCTTCAAGTGACTATTTTGGACAATAGATTTTATCAAAGATTTTTTCTGCCCCCTCTATTTCTTGTTCTGATTCCCATAGTTACATTTTAAGAGAACAAGAGAAGAGAAAAGAAGAAAATCTATTGAAATGTTTTATTATGCAAAATTATAACTCTTATTAGAGTATATTGCCTCCTGAAAAAGATCATAGGAACAGTATTTATCCATGAAACTAAAAATTAGCATTTACATTTTTAGACACTGGAGAAAATCAGAGAACTTTAAAACCACAGTTTAAAGAATTTGTTAACACTTCAGTAAGTGTTCTATTTAATTCCAGAAAATATTTCACTCACATATATTTTGGTGGCAATGTATTAAAATGTTCAGTACCTAAATAATAGACATTTTTTTGGTAAATAATTTGTATTAGTAAAATTTTTTAATGTGGAGTTGAGGAAAAGAAAAATATCTCACGCTTAGCAGTTTTTGCTGTTACGCTGTGATTCACAATGTCTTGCATACCTTTTTTCGTAATTACTTTGTCTGACAATGATGTTATTTTCTCCTATTAAAGATACCATTGCCTCAGTAATTATATATCGTCGTTGTATTTCAAAGACTAAATTACTGTTGGATTTAACTAAATTTCTTGGCAACTTAACCATTAGTGCGTTGGCTAAAATTTTATTTTCAGTTTCTGTAAATTGGAGAATTCACAGACACTTGTGAAACAGTCTGACTGCAAGAGTCCTTCTGTGGTTTTATGATTATTTTTCTAGGATTTTAAGTTGTTTTTAAAGAGACTCACTTTTAAAACATCTTCTTGAAACATTTGATTTTAAATATGCTAGAAACAATAGCTTTCTTTCCCCACTCAGGTTTTATGGGTTTGTGTGATATTAAGCTGTGTATGAATATAACTAGCACAGACAGGATTAAGAAAACGCAAATAACTGTTCAAAGTACAATTTGGCTAGTGGGAATAGAAGTGTGTGGACGTTTTAGCTATTTGCTGATTATGGGATGGTAGTGTTTCACAAAGGAAATGGAGAATTGGTTGTCATGGCAAGCCCATCAAGTGGAAATCATTTGAAGAGCACACCTTTGTATGTCATTTAGGATTTCTTTGATAGTGTGTTCTATGTATTAATTAATTTAATATTATATCTTCAACTAATTGGTCATCTCTGACTGAGTGGTAAATTAGATTACTCTTTATAGAAGTGGAACCTTTTTTTAAAAAATACAAAACTAGTATATCTTTTGTTTGTTAGAAGACTGCTAATTTTCTCAACCAGAATAAACTGGTTAATTTTGTTCACAAGACTGGGCCATGGAGCCAGAAGACAGTATATTGAATCTCAGCATTGACATTACAGTAGCTAAGTAGTCTTTGGCAAGATAATTAACATCACAGATTTGTAAAATGGTTATCCAAGTGTTACCTACTACCTCTGGAGATAGGATTATATGTTGTGGGTGGGGTATTTTTTTTCCTGTAATTTTCTGAGCTTTATATCTTGTGACTGTATTATCTTTGTAGCTAGGAAGAAACACTGAACACATATATAACATTAAAAACTTCAGTAGGGTGAGGAGAGATGCATCTAACAGTCTGTTTTTTAAGGATTAAATGAAATATGTTTTTTGTGGCATTTTCAAGTTGGTTAGTTCTGTCTTAACAAGAAACAAATGTCTTTGTATCATATTTAAGCTTTAATTCTATTTTTACGTAGGTACACTTCATTTTCATTTCAATTTTATTGGAAAATAAGCTAGTTCTTAAATAACTGATTTTTTTTTTGTGGGGGCTGGTTTTTCTTCATTGAAAAATCTGTTTGGATGGATGTAACCCCCACAAGTTCACATTTTGTACTCATTTTCTTTTTATAGCATAATACTTGATACATCCACATTTTTTTACATTCACATTCACATTCTTTATTTTCCTTGTGGTTTAGACATTGTGGTGGGTAATAACGTTTTTTCTTTCCTTGAATGTACTCCTACCACTACTATCATTTTATTCCTGAGGGGATAAGTAATATGCTTAGAAAATAATGAGCTCCAAATTGTGGCCCTTTTGTACTTCAGAAAATTATTTAACAAAAGGTGTTGGGGTAGAGGGCAACCCTAGGTCTGGAAGTTTGTAATAAAAGAAATAAACAGTTTTATCAGGACATTCAAAAAGAAGGGTTAGGAGGTTTAAAAGATTTTGATTCTGAATCTGTTAGGGCAGCCATTCTTACATAAGTGTTGTAACTACTTTGTTTCCTTATATGGGTTTTGGTTGCTTGGTTTGTTTTTATGATTATTTGGAGTATTTGTTTTTAACCATTCTTAAATTGTCCTAGTTAAGGCTTACTGTTATATAAAATAAAAAGTAAAAGCACTACTTTAAAAAAATTAGAGATAAACTGTACCATGCTTCTTTAAAATCAAATTAAGTATTCATTGTACTATCAGAAAGATCTCCCTAATTTCTCAAAGGCAAAAACTTGTGTCTTACCCCTATACAATAAGCACATTCTTGTGTGGAGCAGTAAGGTCAATAAATATTTGTTGAATGAAATGAATCATATTGTAATATTCCTGAAAATGTAAGCCTTTATTTATGTATGACCAACTGGACTTTATAATCTTCAGAATATAAAGCTAGACATTTTTTTTACCAATTTATTTACTTTTTCTCTAGACAAGTATTTTAAGAAATTAATTTTTAAGTACTTTTTTAAGCAAAGAGCTTCTTTTGTCCTCAAGTAATTAATGGAATGCTGTCTGCCAGCACTTGCAAATTATGCCTATTTTAGTCCTTAAGAGGAAATTCTACATCTAAGACAAATAACAAGGCACAGTAGACAAAATGACTGATACGCGGCTTAAAGCCTTTGCTCTGTTCCTTAAACTCGTTAGGAAGGACTTGGAAATTTTCTTTATTGCCTTACATCATTTTTCCTAATTATAAAATCAGAAGTGGTGATGAATGAGGAAAATAATGTTATCATTTTATCAGATGGTATTGTGACTCAGTAAAAATAATCACATTACTGTAACAAAGTTATGTGGATTATTTACTACCAAGGAATTGCTTTCGTCTCTACATATAAACAGGTCCTTTTCTGAGTATACCCTTTGTGCCTTCACTAAATCACTTAATCCTCACAAAATAACTTCATTTTGTCTTTTTTAAAGTAATAATCTGAAGTAAATAAAATGTCAAAAAAATCCAGGATCGATTTAGCATAGTTTTATTTTTAGAGCATAAAAATGGAAGCTGCCTTCACTCCATCCAGCATTCTGCCAGGCTTCCGTAGAAGCAAATGCAAATTACAAACCTTTAACTTTCCTCAGTCAAAACACAACTCTTATCTTCTGAGTTCTCTCAAGTTGACCTGCCAGACTGTGCTTCCATGTCAGGTTCTATCTTCCCCATTTGGCATTTGTTGCATCTACATTCTTTGTACAACTGAGTGTTTAGAGGGACTCAAAACAGCCTTTGGAATTTACCTACTTCCATACAGTATAGAGACATCAGGAAGAAAGAAATGGTGGTCTTTAACATTTAAATAGCAAATACATTTATATATTTTAAAGTTTATCTTACTTTATATAACCAGCTAACATTTTTCATATATTTTATCTCATTTGATCTTCACCATTACCTTATAAAAAGGGTATGCAAATGTTAATTTTCCTCATTTAATCAGTCAAAATCAAGAACTAGACTCTCAACTAATTCTTAGGGTCCCAAATTCAGGGATCTTTCCATTATAAGCTACATGATGTAAATGCCCCTTCTAAGGAATTCACTTCTGTGTTTTCATTAGATGGTTTTTAGACCCTGGAGTACTTCTAGCTAAAGAAACTAATTTAGGCTGTCTAATTTATTTAATCATCACCACATGATACTGATTTAATGAGGTTTCAGTTTCATGTCAAATGATCTATTAAAAAATCGATCATATGTAGCCAGAGTATTTTTTAATTTAGACTCAACTTGATCATTGCATAAGTAAACTAGAATTGAATCAGTGTCTACCATATACTCGTGTTATTCATATTTAACTGCATTAATCCATTAAATATATTTGCAAAAATGTATAATTTTTACTTTTTGTCATAGTGATCTAATTCTTTATTTGTTGTAACAGCTAAATATTATCTTCCTGGTGATCACATTGTGCAAAATGGTGAAGCACTCAAACACATTGAAACCAGATTCTAGCAGGTTGGAAAACATTAAGTAAGTATTTCGTATTTTAATTTTACTGCTTGACAAACTAAGTGAAAGGTATTCTCCACAGGGAGTACATGAATACCATCTTTCACCTGTAGAAATTATTCAGAATGAAGTTTTACTGATCAAGGTTGAGTCTCACTGTTACCATGTCACAGACATTGGTCAAAAATTACGTAATAATTTCTGTCTTGATCTAAAGCCAAGAAATTGTTTCAGTGGCTTTGTGGAAATTCCATATCACTGTAGCAATTTCATTTGAATTTAAAATGCAATTCAAAATGATGTTCCTGTTTGCATGACTGATATGATTATTTTGTTTGTTTTGTTAAATGACTTTTTGATTTATTAAGGATTCTGAGCAGTTTCTACTTCTAATCCTGTTTTTCTAAGAGAATTTACTCCGTTACTATTGTTAACTTGGAGATTGTCTGTTGTTTTCATGATAATTAAATAAATGTTTACTTTATTTCAATGTTGAAAAAAACTGCAATATCCTATCAATAGAAAAATGTTATCTAATTAACAAAAAATTGATGGCTGTTGATTCATTAAGTCATCTTATAAAAGCATTTTCAGAGTAATTTTTTAAAATATGAGTTAATTTAAAATTTGAGGAGGTATTGTTCAAGTTGGTTATAATGTTAAAAATGGCAGATCTATAGTAAGGGTAATTTTTTTTTAATTAGATAAAGTTTAGATAGGTTAGTGCCAGCTTCATTGCATGTTGCATGGTAAGAGAGAGAGCTAATCTTTAGCATCTCTCTCTTTTCTTCCTTTTCCTCTTTCTGTCTTCTCATCTACACCAGTAATTACCGTGTTTGTGATGGCTACTATAATACGGACTTACCTGGGTAAGGTAGAACCCTACATTAACAAATTTATGGCATGATTTATATTTTTTACAAATCCGTCAATATCATGAATTGCCCTTAACTTTTATAATTATTTTGGAATATCTTATTTGCTAGAATATTTTAAACTATAATATGCCTTTATTTTTTAATTGTTTGCCTCTGCATTTTGACTTTCTTAATTTTGACTAATTTTATAAAATATATAAATGCTTTCTTATTACTTTCTATTTTAATTCTGTCTAATAATTTTGTTTCTCTTTTCTGCTTATAATGCTTTCTAGCTATGAAGATAATAAGCCATTTATCAAGTAAGATCATTAGTTAGACATGGAATGCACTGACTTTAAATCCTCTCATTCCGTCCTATTTTCTACAGTTCCTTTCTCCTTAAGCTATTCATGATGAAATCTCTCCCAAATTATTTTATTTTGAAGTTGTTCTCATGTTTTTGTCTCATTTCAGCTAGGCTTCTTCATGCTTCAGTTATAAAACCTTAGGTTCACCTAAGATTAGTTTCTTAGAATCTGAGGTTTAGGTGTTAAGTGATTATCTGCCATTTAACCTTTCTGTATGTGTCACATTATTCAGTGTCTTGAGTGCACCACAGGACTAAAAGCATAGGAGTAAACTAATTAAGGACTCCTTAATTTCTTTTACCAAAATGCACATAAAAGACAATAAAGTCACGGGGGATGTTTTACACGTTGTATTTTAATATAGTTTTCATACCTTGTTTATTCTGAGTAAGAAAAGGTCATACCTGCTGTTGCTGTTTTCACTGGAGACTGCAGTACTAAATGCTATTGTTCTTTCTTTAATCAATGAAAGGTTAAAGCCAAAATGCTGTTGAATTTGAATGTGAACATAAAGTCAACTGCTACTACTGATACGTTAATATTTAAGTGTGATGTGTGTTGTTCTCTCATTGAACCTGTTAATGAAATTCACTTTATTTTTTCAGGTCTTGGGTGCTTGGCGCTTTCGCTCTTCTGTGTCTTCTTGGCCTAACCTGGTCATTTGGGTTGCTTTTTATTAATGAGGAGACTATTGTGATGGCTTATCTCTTCACCGTCTTTAATGCTTTCCAGGGAGTGTTCATTTTCATCTTTCACTGTGCTCTCCAAAAGAAAGTAAGTGAAAACACTTAGAGTCTCTGCTTAACTTGTTCTTCGATTTGAAAATAATATATATAATAGTGAAGATTTTAAGTTACAACTGGAATATTATTAATAGCATTATATTTTAATCATAAATTAATTGTAATGAAAGTCAGGAAGCTCAGGCTTCACATGTAAAATGTGTCAATACCAATCATCTCTTGAATGTCAGTTTGGGAATATTATAAACTAGATACTTATGTTAAGATTTCTTCTTTGGAGTCTACAAAAATGCTTTGTGCAAAGGGTATACAAGAAAAATAAAAAGTTAAATAATCTTGTTCTTTGCTCAATAAAAGGAATGCAGTGGTTCAAAACAAAATTGAGTATAAGGATAAATGGTCTAAATTTTAAAAGCACAAGATATACAGAAAAATGAATATCAGTGTTGTCTTCTGAGTAATTTTGAAAGATCTTAAAACCCAGCAATTTCATATCTCACATCTTATTATTTTGTCCTGATTTAATGTTAAGTGGAGTCAGCAAAACTGACTCAAAAATTAAAGTTGAATGTGAAAAAGTTTAATCTATTACAAGAAGATGTTAAACCTAAGAGAATAGCTTAGCTACCATTTAAGTTTGAAACGTCTGTGCCTATCACCAGGTATCATCCTTTCCCTGTCTGCATATCTAATGTAGTCTTTTTATTCTGTTATTACTAGTTGGTCACTAAACTGAACAGAGAAATAGAGGTGTGAAAGTGAAAACTATTATGTTTTCAGTCCTGACAAGATGATAGTGTTACTTCCATCAGTTCTGATAAGCTATAATTGTGAGATAATGACAGTGGAATGTGCAATGCTGACAGATAATAATGTACATTCACAGCAATAGGCATTAGGCAAAACCAACACCGGAGGGTATTATTTGGATAAAATACCATTTTGATTGCCATTGTCTTGGTTATATAGGATTTCAGAGCAGTTAATAGCCATTAAGTGTACAGAAATTTTTGTGAGGTATCATGTATTATTTAATAACACTGAACCTTAACTTTCTAAACATTATACAGGTATAACCTTGTAATTACTTTGGTTTTTATATATTTTCTGCATAGATGAGCATTTTATATACATGCAGATAATCACATATTCATACCTTCTGTCAAATGTTTTTGACAAAGCATAAACTTAGCAGAAAAAATATGAGGTCATCATTATTTCCTCATAGAGTTTGTATATTAATTTTACAGAGATTTTGCTATGCTTTTTAATTAGCAATTGCATTTTAAAGTCATTGTGTTACATTTCTTTTGAACAAGTTCTACTTAGTCTTGGATATGTCCTATTGGGTGCTGTCAGGATGAATTGTTAAGAATATAAGATGATTTAGTTAAAATCATGGTTCTAATTGCTTGAGTGAGCATATTTAGGCAGAGAAAATGCTTTGAAAATTCACCCCCATTGTTATTTGTTCTAATAGATATAATTAAATAAAGCTAAGAGGATGAAAATTCAAGTGCACTTAGATTTAAAAGGTCATTAGTGACTTTAATTCTCTAATTTCCCAAGGAATAAGTGTCAAAGTTTTGGCCTTTACAGGCAGATACTGAGCATAGAAATGGTAGGGGGGGGAGCAGGGAGGGGGAAGCCTTTGAGTGTTTTTTGTAACCTACTAGAAAAAATAATTTCTTATGCAGCCTCTCCTTCTTCTGTCTTGAAATTTCAAAGTCTGGCTCTTAGCCTCAATGAAACCTGTTTATATGCCAGCAAAGCTGCACAGAATCCAGAACTCTCCCCCCTCCTCCCAATTCTTGACCACCTAAGTGGGGCACTATTATTTATCAGTTGTTTGGACCTCACTTTTTAACGTTTCAACTTTCTTTTAGGCCTGACAACTTTTCTATCTATTCATATGTCCAAACTTCAGGGGAAAAGGGAAATTACCTGGGTAACTCATTAATGTGAATGGAAATTGCTTAAATAGTTCCCTTGTGTGCTAATGAAGTGAAAAGGCATCTTAGACTCTCTACACTAAATGTTAGAGCTAGACACATCAGAAAATGAAGAAAACATTCCATCCTAATTAATGACATATGTATCAAAGGACTTTTTTTCCTTTATTCTTGTGCCAAAGTAGTCTTTCATTATAAAGAGGTCACCTGCAACACCATGCAATCTAGTAAAAGAAGTTTATGTACTGACCTACCTAAGAGGACACGAAGCATATAAACCTTAAATGACTGAATTACAAGTGGTTAAATGTAATTAAGCAAGGAAAATACTAAATTTTTTATCTTACTTTCTTAGCATGAAATAGAAAATTGGGTTTACTAAGGCTATAGCTAGAATAAGGCTTTTAAGATATTACCATTGTATTAATAAATAACATTTGCATAATGAAAACAGGGTATATAAAGCATTTCTACATACGGTATCACCCTTTAAAGATCCTACTAGCCAGTGTAGTGGACAGAGGTGTTTTTCTGATTACCATTTCACCAGTTTCAATTGAACTTGACTTTGTAATCTCCACGGAAAAGTGTTAGTGGGACTTCTTGTCTCATCTGCTCATTTAATTAGAGAGAGAGGAGCAAGTATGTTTATATTAATCCCTTGGTCTTGTGGTTATTCAATGCAGGTACGAAAAGAATATGGCAAGTGCTTCAGACACTCGTATTGCTGCGGCAGCCTCCCAACTGAGAGCCCTCACAGCTCAGTGAAGGCGTCCACCACCAGAACCAGTGCTCGGTATTCCTCTGGCACACAGGTAACAAAGAGTTTGACAGCATCTTTAATTAACCTTCTTTATGGAAAGCCTTCTGAGACATGTTCTGTTCAGATGTACTAATTGTCTCCTCATTATAATGATCTAGGTAGCAAATACTTGCCTTCTTAGTATTTTGGTTTTAATTTCTTCCTAAGTATTTCTTCAAGGTGTTTCTTTAGGTGTAAACATCCTTTTTTGAGAGGTATACTTTTTTAAGAAGTATGTCATAATCATTAGATATCCTAAGCTCACATAGCACAGGACTCAGTAGGCATTCAGTAAACATTTGTTGACTAACTAGCCATCTCCACTTTAAAAAAAGACAATAAGTGAACACTCTTTTTAAGATTGGAAAATTAAATACTCCTTAGTAGAGAAGCAACAGAGGAGTATAGACTTCCTTCGTTCTAGAACAGAATCAACGCACATTTTTTTTAAAAAAAAGGTCAAAAGATAATTCTGCACAGATTGTTCAGGGTACATCTTTGTGTGTCTAATGTAAGGTAAGCTTGGGAAAACTAACATAACATATGTCTTGCTATTTTATGTTAATAGAGTCGTATAAGAAGGATGTGGAATGACACTGTGAGAAAACAATCTGAATCATCTTTTATCTCAGGTGACATCAATAGCACTTCAACACTTAATCAAGGTCAGTTACTAGGAAAATTTGAGTTTACAATTTAAATTTTGTGCCTTTTGCCAATTTGCAATAATTCTAGAGAAAATGCTGAATTTTCCTCTCAAATGGGTTTATATCACAAGCTCTTAAACCTGTTGAGTCATCTTTTATCTTTTATTAAAGTACATATAAATTCTTTTTATTCAATAATGTAATGCAAAAAGTATGATTTCAAATACCACGTTAACAGACTGAGGCTGGAAAAAGTAATTTCTGAGAACGTGCTTTGCCACAGATTAAAATGGTTTCCTAGTGAATACAGATTTATTCTTTCTAAACGTACATTTATGAAAGTTTTCTTCTTAAAACATTAATATAATTAGAATAACTACTCTTCACATTAAACAGTACCAGTTTTGCAATGAAAATTCTTGTAAAATTCTTCTGTTTTTACGTTTCTTTCAAAAACATTTATACTAACTCTTCATAAACACATAATTAAACTACGTGATAATTTACAAAGTAATTTTTATATTTGAATTGTTATTATTTAATTAAATAATATTTAATTATTTAATCATAACCTTAAACTTATCACATAATCAATATAATTCCAACTTAAAATAATATGGCAAATAAAATAATTTAGCCAGATAAGGGCACAAGTACATGTACAGACACATATTACTGAGTACAAGTTTAGTAAATTTCAATTTATTTTGAAAAAAATCATATATTATTGTATATATTCTTGGAAAGGTAATTTATCCAGGTAATTTCAGTTTTGATATACTGATTCGTAATATAATATGTTATATTTTATCACAATGTAGTATGAAAGACATTTTTCATTGTTGACATTGTTCTGATGAGATTCTGGTTTAAAATGAAAAAAAGCACATGTATGCCATCAAAACCAACTTGAATTTTAAAATATTTTTAGCCAAATTACATTAGTTATGCAAAACGCATGCTTGATAAGTATTGAAAGGTTTGTAATTTGTCAGTTAGAATGAGTGAAATGTGTGTTTATTCCATTGCTCTGATGTTTTACCTAATTCTGTTAAGATGACTATCAAAAAGGAAATGAATTATTCAATGATTCATTTTTGAAACCTGGCAAATAAGATTACAGAAGGAGAATTCTTGTTGGATAGAATTTGTGAATGGTCTAATAATTCATTATACACAGTCTCTTTTTCCCCTCAGCATGTGTGCTCTTGCATTTACTAAGAGAAGCTTGGTGCAGTGTGTCATACTTTTTACCTGTTTGTGAAAGTTGTTTTTCCTCCTGCTTGTATCAGAGTTGGTATTAACACCGATGTTTTCATGAGGGATAATCCCACACCTGTAAATGCTGAAAGTTTGAGATTCCCTCTTCTGGGCCTCAGTGGTTAGGTTTTTAATATTAAGCAGTAACATCTTGAAACATAATGTTGATCTCTGTGCATTTAATTGCCATTTTTGTTTAACAGTGATTTTGTATAAATTAGTAAATGTCATCCTCAGCAGGTGTTTACTTGGGGGACTTAGAAAGCACCTGTGAATTGCTGAAATTTAACTTCCCTCTTCCCTTTCTCCTTCAAATTAGTAGTTCAAATACAGTCAGATAATTTCAGCAGATTTTCCATTGCCAACTTATCCACTACCCTTGATGAATACGAAAAGTACTTTACTGCAACTGCAACACTAAAATAAGAGAACTGATGTATTTTTTTCTGTTTCTTTGCTTTAGGAATGACTGGCAATTACCTACTAACAAACCCTCTTCTTCGACCCCACGGCACTAACAACCCCTATAACACATTGCTCGCTGAAACAGTTGTATGTAATGCCCCTTCAGCTCCTGTGTTTAACTCACCAGGTGTGCTTATACTTACGAATACAACTACCTTTCTTTGCTGCTAAACAGAACTCTGATCTTTGCCCTCTTTCTAGAACACTCAAGTTGCCATATACTTACTATTACATCCTTAATTTCTCAGTTAAAAAGCATTATGGTATTGCCCACGCCAGGCTTCTAAAACTGCACTATATTATAGTAAAAATTCAGTCATGATAGTATTTACCAATAATTATCCATGTTTTTGACACAGGTGGCATAAATCTTAATATATTATTACAGGACTGACATCACATGGTCTGAGAGCCCATCTTCAAGATTTATATCATTTAGAGGTATCCTATCTATGTAATATACTATTCAGTTGACTCTAAAGCTTGCTGACGGAGTTTGCTTCTGGCATGACTTAGCTAATAATTTGGATGCCTAGGTATAGAAAACTACATCCAGCATTATCAATGTAACCAAACTATAGTATAGTGCAGCTTTATGGTAGTTTTTCTTTCTTCTTAAAAAACTAAGAATAAAGTTAATATTAGTCAGTTTATACCTATAGTTTTTTATTGGGGGAGGGGGAGAGATTGTCACTAACCCATCCTGTATTTTACTGTATTTTCTAATAGCTTATTTATTTAAAAAATATATATATATTTAATATTAACAGAATTTTCAAGAGTTTGGTGAAAGTTATTGCATAATTACAGTTAGCATATAATCTTTATTTGTGATTGATATTTGCCACTAAATTAAACACAGAACTTCGTTTCCGTTTTTTTTTTTTTTTCTTGACATTCTTTTTTAACGTAACTGCAGCTTCTCTTTTCATTCTCTTGTTTTTCTTACTTTCCTTATGCTTTCCTCTAGCAACCTACAGAGAGACAAGTATGGGAGTAAAACTTAACTTTGCCTATCAAATGTAAATTTTTTCAGCATGATTTTTAACCGGCACAATTAAAACATAACTAGCAGTCATGAAGTAGACTCAGCGGGCAAGTGGTTCACAATTTGCAACTCAAATGTTTCCAAATTCAAACAGTACATCTATATGTACTGCCTTTTGTCAGTAATAGAGGTCTGTAGCAAATGCTGTCCATACTTAAGTACATGCAATGCTGAAATAATTTGCTCTTTAAAGCCTGAGGTACTGTCAACCAGAATGCTTAATAATTGACTTATCATTTCTGCATTCCCACAGTAATCTTGCTACAGGCTGTGGAAAGTCTTCCAGTGAATTACCTGAACTTGGGCAGAAAAAGTTGCCTCTTCAAAACCAGCCAAAGATGTGCTTAAATCTGCAGTATATCATAGAAAACACCTTTTGGATTACCCAGTATATATTTTTATATTTATTAAACAACAATAAAAAGAAAAATGACAAGATCAAACCTCGACAGAGGAAACAAATGCTAGCAACTGATCCTCGTGTCACTTATAATTTAAAACAGCAAATGTTTCCTAGTAGTAGATCTTCTAAAGTTTGTGACACATATATAAATCTATAAAGCTGGAGATTTGTGTCAATGAGGCTAAAGGAAGCCATGCAAAGAACTATCATAACTTCATTTTGTCAGACATGCCTTGGAACATGATACAAATCGAATTGTCAGCTTTTCAAATGTAGAAGTTGGATCAGAATTTTCTAAATAACATGAGTCAATAATAAATATGGCCCACCTATTTTCTCATTTTCTGCTAATGATAATTAATTGAGCATTTATTAGGTATTTTTTGGTCATGACATTGAGTTTTCTAGGATAATCTGCAGCTTTAAGAGTGGAGTGAGCACTAAAAAGGGAAATTTCCTATTTTTTCGAAGAATTAATTTTTTTCCTAAACTCCTCCAAGCCTTGCATACAATGCAGCAGCCTCACAGTGGTCAGTTTCATTTCAATAACATCATTTCATTCTTTTTTTTTCCAGACCTATCTGTAGACAAGTGATTTTTTTCTCTAGGATTTTGAGAATGAATAACCTAACTTTCCATGGTACAGATCATTTAATTTTCTCTAAAACCTTTTTTTTTCATCTGCCTGAGAAGCACTGTGATGTCTTAGTTTACATGTTTATGTGTCTGTAGAAAAATACAACTCTGATTCAAAGAGAGCATGTTACCATATTTTTTTTCCTCCTGAACCTCTTTTCATATCTTCAGCAGACGTATCCAATCTTTCATTCCTTTAGAAATAAAAATATATTAGCCAAGGCTGACACCCTTTTCCCATTCCACAGTTGATATTTATTCTTGGTTTAATTTCTGTGACCCATACTTAAGAAATCTCCTAACATTTCTGCGTTTAACCTCCATGCCCATGGTGTCTGTGGGCCAGTCTCGTACAGTAGTAGACTCTGCTGGTTCATTCGGTGCTGTCACTGTGACTGATGCAGACTGCAGGGCTGCAGGCAAACTTTGACCGATAGGAGCCTGGGGCCATTGCTATTAGAGAGAGTATTAGTACCAAATAAAAGCTCAAAATAATAAGAAATATTCAATGAAAAAGTAAAAGGCTGCTATTGCTGGTAATCTAATTTGTTGAACCCTTGCTCTAAGTTGCTGAGAAGCTTAGAAATTCTTCATCATGTTACAATAAATCATTTTACTTTCTTTTATATATCAGCTACTCTTAGGCCAGATAGCCTGAGCAGACAGACATGATGTGAGTTGTCCAAAGTGAGTCATTCCACCTGCTGTCTATCGTGTTGTTGGATGGTGCTTGTGGGCCCCTGGTCCAGTCAGTATGAGAGGCGGCTGTCTTTGTTTAACATGAATTCTTTGTGTCTGTCCATTTTTTCATTCTTTTTTTCACTTCATCTCCAGAAAAAGGAAATGTTAGAATGTTGTTTAAAGAGTTGCTTGCCAGTTACGTGGGTTTATGTTGTACATTTGCCTTCAGTTTTTGTATGTGACTTATTCCTTTTTAATTTAGTGTTGTTTAGGACAAATTCTGTTAATTTTATTTTTATAAACCATAGTCTCGTACTTTAAAACGTAAATGTCACTAATGAATTGCTTTGCATTAACTATGCAAGGGCATGGAGTGAAGTCTTTATAAGAGTGTCAGAGATTTGACCAAAAATCAATTCATAACTACTGTATCCCCGAAATTGATAAAGCAACATTCTGTATACCATCTTCCCTCCCTGGAAAACAGTATTATTCTTTCACACTTGTTCCTGTTATCTAAGGGGTTGCAACTGTTTACAGTTGGGAATGCAGGAGAGCCTGGCACTTTCCAAGTGTTAGCTTTCAAATACAACTTTGTCCTGAACGACATTAAAAAGTTTTGTACAAAAGAAGTAAAGATTCTTGAGGAAGGAACAGAGGCAGTAACCGAACCCCTCCCTTTTCTGTTTCAGGACATTCACTGAACAATGCCAGGGATACAAGTGCCATGGATACTCTACCGCTAAATGGTAACTTTAACAACAGCTACTCACTACGCAAGGGGGACTATAATGACAGCGTGCAAGTCGTGGACTGTGGACTAAGTCTGAATGATTCCGCTTTTGAGAAGATGATCATTTCAGAATTAGTGCATAACAACCTGCGGGGCAGCAGCAAGGCTCACAACCTCGAGCTCACACTACCAGTCAAACCTGTGATTGGAGGGGGCAGCAGCGAAGATGACGCTATCGTGGCAGATGCTTCGTCTTTAATGCACAGTGACAACCCAGGGCTGGAGCTCCATCACAAAGAACTCGAGGCACCGCTCATTCCTCAGCGGACTCACTCCCTTCTGTACCAACCCCAGAAGAAAGCGAAGCCCGAGGGGACTGACAGCTACGTCTCCCAGCTGACAGCTGAGGCCGAGGACCACCTACAGTCCCCCAACAGAGACTCTCTTTACACAAGCATGCCCAACCTTAGAGACTCTCCATATCAGGAGAGCAGCCCCGACATGGAAGAAGACCTGTCTCCATCTAGGAGGAGTGAGAACGAGGACATTTACTATAAGAGCATGCCAAACCTTGGAGCTGGCCATCAGCTTCAGATGTGCTACCAGATCAGCAGGGGCAATAGTGATGGTTACATAATCCCCATTAACAAAGAAGGGTGTATTCCAGAAGGAGATGTCAGAGAAGGACAAATGCAGCTGGTGACAAGTCTTTAATAGTGCAGCTAAGGAATTCCAGCGGCCCCATGCAAGTGTTAGTAAATAAAGACAGGCTCCATGGCCTGATACAGCTCCCTCAAACTCTGCTTGAAGAGATGGCTCTGTTGACCTGTGGTTCTCCAGTGTAAAAAAGATGACTGAACCTTGCAGTTC
Organism: Neophocaena asiaeorientalis asiaeorientalis; assembly: GCF_003031525.2. Classification (NCBI taxonomy): domain Eukaryota; kingdom Metazoa; phylum Chordata; class Mammalia; order Artiodactyla; family Phocoenidae; genus Neophocaena; species Neophocaena asiaeorientalis. The sequence goes on from NW_020185328.1 coordinate 14,056,770, forward strand.
TGTGAATTTTTATATAACATACAAAAACTTTGTATATACACAGAGTATACTAAAATGAATTATTTGTTACAAAGAAAAGAGATGCCAACCAGGTATTTTAAGATTCTGCTGCTGTTTAGAGACATTGTGAAACAAGCGAGACAAAACTTTCCAGCCATTTTACTGCAGCAGTTTGTGAACTAAATTTGTAAATATGGCTGCACCATTTTTGTAGGCCTGCATTGTATTATATACAAGACGTAGGCTTTAAAATCCTGTGGGACAAATTTACTGTACCTTACTGTTCCTGACAAGACTTGGAAAAGCAGGAGAGATATTCTGCATCAGTTTGCAGTTAACTGCAAACCTTTTACATTAAGGCAAAGATTGAAAACATGTTTAACCACTAGCAATCAAGCCACAGGCCTTATTTCATATGTTTCCTCAACTGTACAATGACCTATTCAAAAATGGCTAAAGAAATTATATTTTGTTCTATTGCTAGGGTAAAATAAATACATTTGTGTCCAACTGAAATATAATTGTCATTAAAATAATTTTAGAGTTTGGAGAAAATATTGTGTGAAGCTCTTGGTTGCACATATGTTATCAAATGTTTTTTCTTACACTTTGTCATTGTAAGTTCTACCCATTTTCACTTATTTTCCACTGTATACAGTGTTCTGCTTTGACAAGTTAGTCCTTATTCTTACATTTTAATTTCTTATGGCCAAAAGAACGTGTTTTATGGGGAAAAAAACTCTTTGAAGCCAGTTATGCCATGCCTTGCACAAATGTGGTGAAATCTAGAAAAGATTGTTTGTCACCCCTCTGTTTGTTCTTGAACAGGGGCCAAAGAGGGCACTGGGCACTTCTCACAAACTTTCTAGTGAACAAAAGGTGCCTATTCTTTTTTAAAAAGTAAAATTAAACATAAATATTACTCTTCCATATTCCTTCTGCCTATATTTAGTAATTAATTTATTTTATGATAAAGTTCTAGTGAAATGTAAATTGTTTCAGCAAAATTCTGCTTTTCTTTTCATCCCTTTGTGTAAACCTGTTAATAATGAACCCATCACTAATATCCAGTGTAAAGTTTAACACGGTTTGACAGTAAATAAATGTGAATTTTTTCAAGTAGCTAATGTGCACTTTTATGTATGATACATAATTGGCTTTAACACACCTGTCCTTTGCCACCCCGCTCCCCTTGGGTATACTAGGTTCCTTCACAATATAACCCACGGGTATGCAAAAGAATACACTTCAGCTGCCTGATGGTTCTATATCCTGAAAAGAATACATTTGTATTCTAATTACCATTACCTATGCACAAAATCTGGCAGATAGGTTTCAATAGGGAAATATACTGAAAGTATTTGTGTCCGTTGCATTGCAACAGAGCCAAAAAACAAATAAAAGTGAAAAAAAGAAGACGTGTTGGAAATCTCAAGTCAAATTTGGGCATCGTTAAAAAAAACTGACTTTTCAGCAGTATTGAGAAGCAAATCCTAAAACGTACTTTTACACTTTGAGGATTATAAGTAGCCCTATAGGCAGCTGCAAATGACAATGTTTGTTATCATGGAAACGTTCAAAAATCATATAATTGAATCTCAACATGCAGATTTTCTCCTGTCTACATCATCAGCATTTATACCAAATTCTTCTAAAGCTTACTGGTTCTCTCAAGGGCTTCCACCACATTAGAAATCACTTTATTTCATGTGGACACAGCCTATTTAAAAAGAGTAATAAGAGGGCTTCCCTGGTGGCGCAGTGGTTGAGAGGTCTGCCTGCTGATGCAGGAGACACGGGTTCATGCCCTGGTCTGGGAAGATCCCACATGCTGTAGGGCGGCTGGGCACATGAGCCATGGCCACTGAGCCTGCGCGTACGGAGCCTGTGCTCCACAATGGGAGAAGCCACAACAGTGAGAGGTCTGCGTACCACAAAAAAAAATTAATAGTAGGGTGACAATGGAGGAGTGTAATCACATATAGTTAATACCTAACAAGTTGGAAATTGACTATAAGAAATTATTAATATTCAAACAGTTTAACAATCGTCTGAGAAGTGTATTCGTCCTTGGGTAAAATTCTGCAGGAATTTACAAAACTTTATTTACTAGAAGGGGGCATTATATAATCGAGCATTTTCATTTTCTGTTACGTTATATTTTTTGCTGTCCAAGCCTGAAACTCTACAATGTTATGTGATCTGTACTTCCTAGTATACAGGCTAACTAGGGTTAGGCTGGATCAGTGATGAATTGCCAAAAAAAAAAAAAAAAAAAAAAGGCAACATTGATTGTTTAATTTGTGGCATCTCTTTCTCTTGAGGCTGTTCTTAAAACTGGTATGATGTGAGCAAGTGCAGAAGTACCTAGTACCTAAATAGTTAATGTTCTCTTCAGAATAGGTAATTTACAAGTCTTCACATTAGAGAATACAATTTGGAAGCTATGGTTCATCTTTGCCACCGAAAGAAGAATTGCTTTTAAAACGGATTTCTTTTTAAAAATATATAAATGTTGCCTTAAATTCTATCCAGCATTCCCCCTAGTACAGATAATTTCTTAGGTTTAAAATTATTAATCTATTGACTAGTGCATTACTCTATTTATTAACCCAGTAGTTTCTTTGAGTCTGTCCAGACTTCACTTGTATATACAATTTCCACCTTCTTAATTGTTTCTCTTTGTAATAATCACAACCGTGACTTTTTATAAAGTCACATTATTATACCTTATCTCAGGGACAGTTAGTCAACAGGTCTATTAATAATAAGGAGTGGTTGTTTCCATTTATTTTAGGTGCAGCTTGATAAATGTTAGTCCAGATTGATCTCTTTTATTTTAAAATATAGGCTTGTGTTTGTTCTATTCACCAACAGAAAAAATTATAGCTTATACATCTGTATGTATTCATCTTATAGGCTTTTAAAATCATTTATGTGGAAAAGAATCCATTAAAATCCATAAATTGCTTAAATATGTCATCAGCTCAACTCATCCACGTTCATTTGAGGGTAGTTTATATTAATATTTTAACCAGAAAAACAACAGCAACAATTATTTGACAGAAAATCACTGTCACTATCCTTTCCCCCAAAAGAAGTATTATGCACAAATTCACTGCCCAATATCAAAAGAAAAATTCATGTGTACTTGTTACAGGGGTTTTTCAGGATGCTTGCTTTATGTATTTATTTAAATGAGAAAAGAGAATATGTAATTTTCCATCAATTCAACTTTGAACCTTCTTAAAACTGACCTTTAAGATGTTCTCATGGGATAGAGTGTTTTGTAAAAAACTTCAACTCAGTAAAATTTTTATTGTGGTTATACCTTTCTAAGTAGAAAAACTTGAAAGAATGCATACAAGTTGAATTTCTGAAATGGAAGCAGCTCTTCATATTTTATTGATACTGAATTTTTTTTAAAAGACAGTAATCCCTGAGTGTTTTACAAATAAAACTTAGTACCAAGAGTTCACATGATCCTATGTTCCACATATTTTTCTTTCCATGAAATTGTTGCATTAAATCTCATGTCAGTATGAAAAGTGTTGAATGTGTTGAATATAGATGAGGATTGCTTCACTGGGTAATAAAATTAGTATGCTTCTGGGTGAAAATGCCATATCACATGCTTCCTGCTAGTTAACATCAAGTTCATTGTGAGTAGTCCTTAAATAGCATGTATTGGCAGACTGGAAGCATTAGTGTTAAAGGATGAGTGAATAGTAGCGGGTTTGGAGATTAATTTATGACGGTCTTATCATTTGAATGGTATAACATGCGAATTTTCTGTTATGTCACTTTGAGTCTTTCTCCCAACAGTCATAGAGACACATTATGTTAGCTAAATGCACCAAGCAGAAAAACTTGAATGTTGAAGGATACCACGTTTTTAACCAACATGTACTTTGTGCACATTCATAGTGCTTTGTTCCAAAATGTATGGGACTGATGGAAATTCCTGGACATTATCCAAGTTCATTTCAAGGCACTATGGGCGCTGAGCTTTCAAGGCCAGGATAACATATCTCTGTCAGAGGACATTGATAATAAGCTGTAAGCGCACCATGTAATTAGGCTAATTAAATATACTCTGAGTGTTTTTCAAATACTGGCAATAGACCACCCCACATCTCTTAATAAGGCTTCTTTGGAGTCTTCATCCTTTTCCTGGTGGCATTACTGTTTACTGAATGTGCAATTTCTTAGTAAGAAATCTTCAGAGGTCAGTTTCATTTTTAAAGCCTATTATTTTAACTTGTGAATTTTTTTCTGAATTCATGCATTGTGAAATGCTGTTAGGCACGCTGGCACTTAACGTTATAAATCACTGTATGAAATAAGAAACAACAAAACAGGTAACCCAGTACAGTTGAGCTAACCAAAGTCTTCAGTATGGAAAAAAGTTGCCCCATGAATCTTGCACACATTTCTCTATCATGTGTTTATTGAAGCTCTTAGAAATATTTAAAAGGCATAGTTAATCTTAAGTAAACCAGTGTAGGGTGAGCATAAGAGACTAGTGATGAATGCTCAATCTTTGAATGGTTTTCTGAATATGTTTTTCATAAGCATTTTTAAATCGTATGTCAGAACTAAGCTTTTTAAAAAGCAACATGGCTTTCTCGTTTGATTTTATTAGGCAAAAAATGACTGATCTTTTTTTGATCTTTCCTTAGAAAGACTGACAGCTACTATATAGAACACCCAGGAACAATGATAGGTATCAGAGATATTGATCAGATGAAGGATTCATTTATGTTTGCTGAAATATCAGTCTTTTTTTTTTTTTTTTTAATTTTTGGCTGCATTGGGTCTTCGTTGCTCTGTGTGGGCTTTCCCTAGTTGCAGCGAGCGGGGGATTCTCTTCGTTGTGGTGCCCAGGCTTCTCATTGCGGTGGCTTCTCTTGTTGCGGAGCACAGGCTCTAGGCGCGCGGGCTTCAGTAGTTGTGGCACAAGGGCTCAGTAATTGTGGCTCGCGGGCTCTAGAGCGCAGGCTCAATAGTTGTGGTGCACAAGCTTAGTTGCTCCACGGCATGTGGGAATCTTCCCGGACCAGGGCTTGAACCCATGTCCCCTGCATTGGCAGGTGGATTCTTAACTGCTGCGCCACCAGGGAAGTCCCTGAAATATCAGTCTTAATAAATAGATGGCTTTTAATCAAAACATAGCAGTAGCACATAGTAAATTCTTTTAACACTCTAATAAAGGAACTACAAGACAAGAATTGCTGTCTAATTTTTAAAAATATCTCAGACTAAATGATTTGGTCCCATTTAATAATTTTGCTAATATTGCAACAAGAATAAAAGTTCTAGCACCTACCATTTAATAGATGCTCATACATGCCAGACTCCGCACTAAATACTGTGTGCTTTGTTGCACTTAATCCACTCAACAATCCTCTAAGAAGGGTGCTCATTATCTACTTTTGCGAAAGAAGAAAAATAATTTGCCCAAGGTCTCACAGCTGGTGAGTGGCCGAGCCTTCACTAGCACCATGTTTAGCCCCAGAGTTTTGAGCATTTAACCAACATGTGTCACCTCTGGTTTTACTCAGAGTCCCAAGAATGTCTCTTGTACCTCATGGACTCTTTCTCTGCTGGTGGTTAGAGAAGGTTTGTTTGTTTTGGGTCCATAGAGCTGTAAAAGAAAATGAAGTTAAAAAGTTTAAATAAGTCAAAGAGTTTCAGAAGAAGATACCCCTCCTAAAAGATAATTATTTACCTCAAATCTTAGCATAAGCGGGCCTGCTAGCTGGGTGGTAGTCAAATGTAAAGTTTATTGGTTACTGATTTGCCCCCTTTGGAAGTAACAAAATGTAGTCATGAGGCAGTTGTAATAGGGGAAAAAAAAAAAGATTTTGAGTCAGGATGTTGAATTTCTAGTCCTCCCCTGACCAATAAAATAATATTGGTTTACCTGGTCAATATGATCAACACACAAAAACTGATCAACCACAAAAACTGAGAAACAATTCATTCACGTATAATGTTTTTTATTTTCCTTCACAACTGAGACATAACAATGGTGGAAAAGTCATGTGAAAAATCCCAATATTTGAGTTCCCTTTAACTTTTAAAAATTAATATTTGTGTTAAAGCTAAATGGGGTGTGTGTGAGGTGGGGGGAGGGAGATAGAGAGAGAGAGAGAATGTGTGTGTGTGTGCGTGTGTGTGTATATGTGTGCTTTTCAGTATTTAGGGCATTTCAAGTTCATAGTCTAGCTTTGTCTTTAACATTTGGCTGGAGACCTTTTCTCTGAACAATGAAAAGTTTGAACTAAAATAGTAGTGTATTTTTTTTCCCCCAAAAAAGTGTTCTTCAGAGCCCTGGAGTTAGGGTGTGGCGCTCAGAAGGGCAAGCAGATCAGGGGTTCTCCATGAGTTAAGTTGTTGGAAATGTAGTCCATTAAGGCAGGCATTACACTGAGCTTTATGATTTATTGCATTTATTCTCACAACTGTGGAGGGTAAATGTTGTTACAAGTGGGGAAACTGAGTACTTCAACTTAACCGACTGCACAGCAGTGGGTGGGAATTGGACCTTAGCTGGGTGCCTGAGCCAGGCTCGTTGGATTCTGCCTCTGGGGACAACCTGGCCCACGGAGAGCCCCCAAGGGCTCTACAGTAGTCAGTGCCACAAAGCCGTGTGCTCCAACTTTCTAAGGAACTGCTCATTACCTAGCTGGCCCTGGGCGACAGAGGTAAGAGAGAAAGCACAGGGGACATGAGACCTTGTACTCTGGGTTCCTGTCCCTTGCCCTGGCTGCTGCAACTCAGTATGGTCTGCACCGCCTTGTTGGTCCTCACTTCTGTCCCTGGCTGCTTCCTGCCCTACTTCATCTCTCTCTCCCCTCTATTTCTTTCCTCTTCAAGCCTTTTGTTTTTCTTTTTGTTTTAATTTTCCTCGCATTTTTTTGGTGTGTTATTTATTTGATTTAAAAAAAGTTTTAGTTCTTAATCATATCTACTTTTATATAACATCTTTTCATTTCATGGATTTTAGCCTTTTTCCTTACTAGAGTGTATTTTAGTCTGGATTTCCTCTTTCATCTCTAGATCTTGTCTTCTAGATTCTTATGCTTTTTAAAAAATCTCATATATTTTAAATAATATTTTAGTATTAACCTTTAATCTTTTATGGAATATAAACCTGCTTATATTTGAATTTCTCCTTAATTTTACTTTTCAATTTCCTTCTAGTTTTCTTCTTATTCTTCACATTCTTTAAAAATTTTTGCAAATCCTTCTGTTTCTTTTTAATTTTTCTCCCTTTTTTTTTCTTCCTTAACAGTTAGCTAGAGTTATGGCCACAAAGATGGTAGCATTGAAAAAAAAGTTCCAGCATTTCAAACTTACTTGTAATTCTTATATATTATCCAAATTTTAGTGTTCATTTTATATGATAAGGTATTCATATAAATAATTTAATGAAGTACAGGTATTTATTACGGTTATGGAAACTTTGGATTCACATAGACACAGGTTTAAGCCTTTGCTCTCTCGTGGGCAAATTACTTAACCTCTCTCAAATTGTTTCCTCCTCCGTAAAATTGGAATCAGCCTACCTTGCCAAGGGTTGCTCTACGGATTAGAAGTAATGTATGTAAAGTGCCTTAGTGCAGCTTCTGGCATGTGATAGGCACTCAATAGATAGTAGCCTTTTTTTCTTTCAGAAGATACTGTGAGTAGCATAAACATCTCATGACTTTGAGTTTTATGATCAGTCATCGGGACTTCAACTGGATTGCCATTATCTGCCTCAAGCCGTTTGGCCAGAGTATATCAGTAAAATTTTTATGAGCACAGCAGGTACAGACACCAGGCTCCCCCGTCTAGGGGACAGGTGACCCTAGGGAGTGCTCAGGGCTGCAGGGACACAGGTTAATGAGAGCCAAAGGCAGTGAGCCTCTGAGTCTCCTCTGGAGTATTACAAAGCAGTCTCTTGCTTTGTTTGTTTAGTTCATCATTCTTTAATAAATATTAGTTATCTACTTCATGTTCCATGTATAAAAGTAGGTGGTGGAACAATGCAGAAATGAAGGATGTCCCTGCCCTTAAATTAATAATGGTAATGCCTAACATATATTGATCACCTACTGTTTGCTAAGCTCTGTATTTAAACCCTTCATGAATATTATTTCATTATAAAAAATTCTAATTTTTGTAACAATTCCATGACATAAAAACTATTATTATCTGCATTTTATAGGTGAGAAAAGTGAGGCTTAGCATAGTGAAGCAACATGCTTGAAACAGAAGGGGATATTTAAAAGGATAATTACAACACAGTAAGATAAAGGCTTAACTATTGTGAAAGCACAACAGAGAGAGTGATTGACTAAAAGGACTACTGAGAAAGGCTTTATTGAAGAGATAGTGTTGGAGCTGAGTCTTGAAGGATAAGTAGGAGTTTGCTAAGTGAACAAAGTAGAAAGGGAGAATTCTAGGTGAATGGAAAATTATGTGAAAGGCAAACAGATGTGCAAAGACAAGAGATGATTTGAGTGAGAATTCAGTGAGGCTGGACAAATATAATGTGTCTGATGGAGTGTTGTGGACCAAAACTCTAGAGATAGATTAAAGCCAGATTGAGAGGGGCCTTGAATGCCCCTTGGGTGCTGGACCTGATATCTGCTGTTTTATGCCCATGTTGGAAGAAGGAAAGGGAATTTGTACTAGTGTGTAGTGAGTTCTCTTATGTGCTTTATTTATATTATTTCATGCCTTATTTACATTATTTCACTTAATTTTCACAATCATACAGGGAAGTAGTCCATTATTATTATTATTGGCGTTATTGTTATTATTATCATCATCACTTAAAATACACAAATTACAAAAGTAGCTCTTCCTGAATTTTCACAGAATGAATATACCAATGTAATTAACACCCAAAACAGGAAACAATATGGAACTTCAGAAGCTGCCTTGTGTCCTCTTCCAGTCATTACATCCGCAAGGGTAACACTACCTGACTTCTCATCCCACAGTTTAACCTGTTTTTGAACAGTGTAAAGTAGAATATTGCAAAATAGAATATTTTATTTTGATTTCTTTCCTTCAGCACTATGCTTGTGAAGTGCATTCATGCAGCTGTAGTCCATTCCTTTTCGTTGCTACATAATGTTCCATTGATGACTATAGCATAAATTATTCATCCAGCCTCAGAGTAGTTACTATTATCTGTCTTTCACAAATCATAAAACTTGGATAAGGTAAATAACCAGTTTTAAAGCACGGAGCTAGAGAGTAGCAGACCTAAGACTTTGATCCAGTATCATCTTATTCTAAAGCCCAAAAAGCAGTATAATATGGGACTTGAATCATTCAATCTCGAGGCACCAATAATTTATTGAATGCATTACACAATAATCTACTGTTTTCCGGGTGCATTTCTACCTACTGAGGGCATAGTAAGGAACAGAGCAGACTCCATCCGAATAGACATTTAGACAAGAAGATAACATCAGCTACCTAAAGGTACTATGAAGAAGACAGTAATAAACACGTATAGAATGCTGAGTCTATAGCAGGCCCTGTTCTAAGTGTTTTGCCTGTATTACTGCATGTAATTTCAGAACACACCCATGAGATAGGTATGATAGCTGTTCTCATGATCCTAATTTTACAGATGAGGATGCTGAAGCATGGAGAGTCCAAGTATACTTCCTTCTGCCCCACAGTTGGTAAACAGAGGAATTGGGGTTCAAATCCAGTTTGGCTCCAGACAGTTTGGCTCCAGAGCCTGTGCACATAACACAGAGCTATGAAGGGTAAATGATAGAGAACAGCGCAGCGAGAAGGCAGGGGTAGCTAGGATGCTGGGAGAGGCCTCCCTGCAGAAGGCCCTCCTGATACGGAGACCCAGCTAGCGAAGAGGAGGTATTTGGTTGCAGATCTAGAGGGAGAAGTTCCCAAGCATAGGAGCACCAAGTCAAAAGGCTCTGAGTCATGGATGAGCTTGGCGTGTATGAGGTCAGAAAGAAGGAGGAGAGTGGAGGCAACTGAGGTCCTCGCCAAGTACAGGTTGGGAACTATAGAGACGAGGGTTGAACTATCACCTTCAACACATTTTTCTAGATGTTGTTGTTCTTTCTAACGTGCTGTTTCCTAATCCACTGCAAGGGTCTCTTCTGTGGAATAAATGTAGTGATCCATCATATAACGGCTTAGAACTCTGACAAGGCAAATAGTAAGTGTTCAAACTTTGTTCTTTTTTTTTGTCCTTGCTCTCCCATGCCATTCCCGCCCCGATGGCAGTGGTGCAAACAGGAATTGCTGGACGTGTCAGTAGCTTGTGAAAAAATGTGACTGACTCATATTTTCTAGGAGTTTCCTGCCTGCTATTTGTCATTACTGATTGCAAAGCACCAACTGGGATTTGAATTGTCACGAAGGGCATTTCAGGTCGGAATCTTTTCCATGTTCGGGTAGCAGATGTGACAAGGGTTACAGGGAAAGGAGAAGAGGACAGAAAGACCAGGAGGCCCAGTGAAACTTTACCAGGACAACTCTGAAGCCCGGAATTGCTAGAAGTCTGTCAGGGAGCATTTCAAAGGAGACCACGGCCTCTGTTTGGGATTAGTTCTTACTTTTGAGACGACGCTCTGCACTGTTTCAAGGTGAGACAATGTTATGTGTGGCTCGTCGGATGAGCCTGTTCTAATTATATGCCTCCTTGATTATTGTTCAGCAGATTGATTAGAACCGTATTCAAGACATTTGTAGATCATAGTTCCTGGACACTTCTATATGTTAGCAAATCAAGTGTGATTTATCCCTGGAATTATTGGTTAGGGACGGCTTCTTTTTTTTCAATGCATGTTCTCTCTAGCTTATAATTTTAATTAGTGCTTGCTCCCAGTTCACACGGAGAATAGGGATGATTGTCACTTCAGCACTGAAGCACAGCCTTAGCTTGTAATGCAACTTTGACTTTTTGCATTCAGATTCCTTAATCAATGCTGGATGGAGGATAAGGAAAACTGCTGCATTAAAGTCCCAGTGCAATAGGAAATTGACTAGCCCTTCAGTTTAGGAGGTGAATTTGAATTAGATTCCTCCTAGGCAAAGCTGGATCTGACAGTCCAGGTGTCCTTATCTACCAGGCCCAATTCTGGGTAGATCCTCCTCCTTCTGCCCTCTGACCCAACTACAAGGGACTAGACCCCCATGCTGGAGAGGGCCCCAGTACCACTGGGGAGACTCTGATGTCAGCCTTCGCTGTTGCTTGCAGCTTCTTGAGAAAATGAATTGCGGCCATCACTGCTGTGCCATCGCAGCAGCTTTTCCTGCTTAGACTGCCTCCCCATCTTTCCTCCTGCCACACAGAGACATCGAGTGTTCTCGCTTTTTTTTTTTTACACTGAGAGAAGTAAGCAGAGCCTTCCTTGGCCTTTATCTTTTGTGGCAAACATCTGTGTATGAGGGAAGTACAATTCCTCCCCGAAAATGTAAAATAACCACGAAAAACCTGCTTTGAATTTCTGATTATCCTCTTTCTTCCCAAGATAATATTGGGCTGTTTCTTGAAAGATCTAGTATCTTGAACGAGATAATTATACTCCTCCCGATATTCAAGTAGAATTTTCCCTCTATGAAATACAAGAGAGCTACCTATTTCAGAAAGGTTTAAGTTCAAATTTAATCACTTCATCTCTGAACTTCAAGTGAAATTTAATTATCATCGCCTTGACATACATTGACGAATATACAAACAGTGCCAATGAGAGCAGAAAAGTGAGAATGTACGCTAAAGGAAAGAAAAGAGCTGAGAGGAGTCTGATGGAAGTTTGGAAGTTTCAAGAAAACAATCTGCTTGTCCAAGTTCAAGCTCTTTTCCTCCTGAAAATGTAATTGGTATTAAAATACAATATTTCTTCGCAGTGCAAATATGAATATTTAACGGTAACAAGTTGATGCAGTTTAACTGTTCCTGGGCCCAGGTTTAGCAGAATTTTGTAAGGAAGGTTTACTTTCATAAAACGAAAGGAGGTGTTTGAAATGAAGTAGAATATCCTTAAGGATTTTTATTACCCACTAAAACTTAGAGAAGGCTGTCTTATCATAGAGTCGAGTTTAATCATCAGAAAACCACTATTAACTTTGCCCTAAACAAACAGTCCAGGTAAGGAAAGAATTTTTCTAAATAAAATGAATGCTTTGATATTTGTTGTATTAGTCAAGATTCTCCAGAAAAACAGAACCAATAGGATGTGTATATACAGAGAAAAAGATTTACTTTAAGGTGTTATGTCCTATGATTTTGGAGACTGGCAAGTCCAAAATCAACAGGGTGGGCAGGCAACCGGGACACCCAGGGGGGAATTGATGCTGCACTTTAAATCTGAAGGTCATCAGGCTCAAGAATCCCCTCTTGCTTGGGAGAGGTCCGTTTTTTGTTCTGTTTACACCTTCAACTGAGGCGTATGGAGCCCACTTCCCTTACTTCTCAGTGACAGTAAAATAAAATTTTCATTCTTGACGTTCAAAGGTCTCTATGATCTGACCCCATCCAACTCAGACAAACTATTGACATAACCTCCATGCTTGCATCCCACTAGTTTCTAGTTCAGCTGGGTTATTCAGTGTCTCATCCCTAGCCTGGGATGCTGCCTTACCCTAAATCTTACCCACCATTCCTACTTCTAAAGATTCTCTGACTTCCTGACACCATGATCTACAATTTGATGAATGCTTTAACCAATTATTATCTGTGCCAGGCATTTTGTCCCAGTGTAAGTGAAAATTAAACACTTTCATATCTGTATTTCTTATTTGTGATTTTAACTCCAATAGGGCAAGTAACTTGCCTGCCTTTTCTTCATGGTATCCCCAGTTTCTAGCAGAGTTCTGATGCATACTAAGCACACATTAAATATCTGTATATATAGAACATATATATTAATAAACTTTGGTTTCTGTTAGTAGAGGTCTAGTTATCCTGACTGATTCTCTCACTGAATATACTTCAAAACGCTAAACAAAATATTTTAAAATGTCATTTAAAATGCATGGATGAGCTAGCTAGAAAGTAAAACAAAAAGCTAAGAGAGGGCTTCTCTGGTGGCGCAGTGGTTGAGAGTCTGCCTGCCGATGCAGGGGACATGGGTTCGTGCCCCGGTCCGGGAAGATCCCACATGCCGCGGAACGGCTGGGCCCGTGAGCCATGGCCGCTGAGCCTGCGCCTCCGGAGCCTGTGCTCCGCAACGGGAGAGGCCACAACAGTGAGAGGCCCGCGTACCAAAAACAAAACAAAACAAAACAAAACAAAAAAAGCTAAGAGAAAGATAGAATCTATAGAGATAAACTAACCTAAGCTGAACACTGAAAACAAGGGCTTATACTGAATCTGGGCCATTCGGTTATCATGGTGTACGGAGTCATAGGCATCAGAAGACAGTGCCCAGGGACCTCTCCTGAAAATGTATAACTTTAAGTTTGCTCTTATGCGGGTTTGCACCTCAAATTCATATTGGGAAATCTCAAGTTTACAATTATTTTAGAGGGGGCCTGAGTACATAAAAGAATAGTAAAAAGTTGACATTTCCTAAATATGCATCCCTAAACTACTCAGAATACCAAGGGGCTTATTGTCTAATGCTCAGGCCTTGCTTTTGGATGCATCTTGAGAACTAGATGCACGTTTATTTCTCTTTCTAAATCCATTAAGTAAAGCAAATAGCAAATAGAACATTGAAATGACCAGTACATTGCATTCTGGGAGATACAATGTCATAAGTCATGCACTTTTTGCAGCCGGAGTCAGGAAGAACCATGGCATCAGTGCATCCTGGAAGCTGTTGCTTTTCATGAACCCCACCAAACTGAAACAGCAGAGGTCCTGGTATTGCCTGGTCTTGCTTTGGTCAGGAGAGTTGTTTCCCAAGAATACATATAATCATTGGTATTTGGGCTAGGAATTATTTATATCAACCTGCCCACCAGCTGAGGAGCTCAAGAGATTGTTCTAGGAAGACAAATGACAGTGACCAAGGACAATCATACATACTAGTGAGTAAACGAGAAGAATAATGTTGCACTATGATAAAATGTTATAGCAAAAGGGAAAGAAAATATCAGCATTCTCTCATTAAAAAGTTATCTGCTTCAGTTTTGGAAAGTGAGAAAAGTTCGGGAGATGGAAGTGGTGATGGTTGTTCAACAGTGTGAATCTACTTAATGTCACTGAACTGTATACTTCAAAATGGTTAAAATGGTAAAATTTATGTCATGTATATTTTATAATTTTCAAAATTTCTCTGGGCTATCATCCCATGTTCAACTCCCTGTTTATCATAAAATATCAATTATTTAATTAAACATTTATTTAACCTATCTACATACAACTGATATAAAATAGACCCACAGACCAACTAAAAACAGTTTTTCTTAAAGCAGACTCTTGGTCTTTATAATACTTTAATGTATAAAAAGGAATATCATAAAACTGTAGGAAATAATTTTACTTTTTGGGGAAGATGGATAGCAACTCATCTGAGGGGACATGAAAAAATAAGCAAACAAAACAAAACAAAAGCATGAACGTTAAAGAGTTAAGTATAAAAATTAGGATTTTTAAAGTTTAAAAATGTAGATAAAGAGGTTTGGGTATAGAAAGATCTTATAATCATAAGAGCAATGAAGCCCAAACAATATATATATGATTAGATCACATGAAACATAAAACTATCCATATAAATAATTTTAAAATTATCAAACAATCAATGCTTAATAAAAAATATTAAAATATATTCAAGTTTACTAGTATCAAACAGATATAAATTATTACCAGGAGGAACTGGTTAGTTCTAAAATCATAGCAAAATGTCTAACTAAAGAACCTGACTTACTCTTTTTACTAAGTTTATCAATAGTGAAACCAGAATTCTTCGTACTGTTTTGGCCTTCATAAGTTTATGTGGGAAATTTCTGGGCAAGTTTATGAAGAGGAACATAGATATTTAGGCTGCAGCAAACCCAAAGAAGCTGGGTTATTTTTTGTTTTTTTTCCCCCCCGCCGGTACGCAGGCCTCTGACTGTTGTGGCCTCTCCAGCTGCGGAGCCCCGGCTCCGGACGCGCAGGCTCAGCGGCCATGGCTCACGGGCCCAGCCGCTCCGCGGCATGTGGGATCTTCCCAGACCCGGGCACAAACCCATGTCCCCTCCATCGGCAGGTGGACTCTCAACCACTGCGCCACCAGGTAAGCCCAGAAGCTGGTATTTCTTTAATCTAGAAAAAGAGGTGCTTAAAATAGTAAAAGTAGAATTATTATTATATCAAGGGGCACTAATTGGTTTCATTTCTACAAAAGAAAGAAAAACAGAAAGTAGGTCTTGCAGAATAATTTATATTACAGCAAACGCATTTGGGATATTCTGAGACACCAATTTTGCAGTAGGTTATGAAAGATAATTCAAAAATCTTTTCAGATGATATTTAAAAACAGAAGAGATTTTCTTCTATCTCAGGTGCTTCTCTTTTAGGTTAGAAGCTCTACTAAAAGCCTTCTCAAGGACCTCTTTGGTTGCGATTCCAAATCCAGTCTTTATGCAATACAGCTGTAAAAAACCATGTTTTAAATAGATCTCACTTCGCAATGAAACCAGCTTTCAGGCTCTAGGCTGAAATATTCCTCTAATGTTATGGAGTCCACTTACACACGGGAATTGATTTGTTACAAGATCAAGCAAATGGAGCAAGTTATTCACTCCACCGAAAGAGCTCTCTTCAGGGTTTGAAAATTAGGTGTTCCCTCAGGGTTCATATAAAGTGGATTAAATGAAATAACAATGTGAAAATGCCTAACCCAGGGCCTGATCATAGGAGACACCTCAGCAAATAAGACTTGGTACATTAACAGAAAATATAGTTGAGAATTGGAAAATATATACTGATACATTCAAATATTCAAAGTTGGGCTTACATTACTGCTACGAATAATAATATTTATGGCCTCAATGCAGATAATGCTTATTATGTGCCAGACACTTATTTAATCCTTCGATATTGCTGCGAAGGTGGTACCGTTATTATCCAGTCCTAAGATGTAGAAACTAAGGCACAGAATGGTTATGAGCAACGTGGAATGTAAAAAGAGGAGGGGGACGATCCTGTTGGAAAACAGTCTGAGGACAGATTGTGGGAGATTTAGGACACTGTGAAAAAAGTTCGTGTTTTATTCTACGTAGACCGATGTGTGTTTCTGAGGAGAGGAATGACTAACCGCAGGTGTGCATAGAGCATTGTGTGTGGTTCTTATTCCAGCGATGAAAGGTGGTGGAGGGGAGAAGTATAGTCTTGAGATGTTAAAGTGGTTTAGATTTTAGATGGGAGAGAGATAAATGGGAATGGGGAGGAGAGCTTAGTTTGAGGGGTTATGGAGGAAAGATTCACAGGACTGATTGCTAATGGTATGTCTGGGAGAGACAAAGGGAAGTTGAGGGTATTTTCTCTTTATTAACAATTTTTTAAAAGTAGAATTTTTCATGAATAGTATCCACACATAGATGACTGTAATTTCTGAAATGCTTTGATTATCCACGTCATTAACTTTCATAATTTTAACATTTGTTTATTCAGATTTTAAATATCCTGCCCAAAACCCAGGTCTCTTCATACATAAAAAACAAAGCCAAGCATATTTTTGAATTTGTGACTAAATAACCAAGAGATTCAAAGAGACTCGGGCAGTTAATTAAATAGAGTAGCTCAATAAATGTTTCTTGAAAACTGACCATCTTACCCAGATTATGGTGAATTCTTCTAAAGTTGAGGACTTTTTGGCAAGAGCCTAATCAAAAGTTCAAACAACAAAAACACTAGTCACCGTGTATGTAATATGCTCATAACTGCCAACAAAGTACAGGAACAGAAGAATTTTGAGAATCAGTACTTCCAGTTGTGCACGTGAGGAAATAGCACCATACAGATTGGTAGTGCAAGCAAAGAAGCAAGACTCTCTCTTGACTTCTTTCACTCATTCTAGTTATTCTTGGCATCCTGATCTCTCAAACCATTCTCCTCTCTCCTCCCATACTAACTTTCTTATCACTCAATCCAATTTTTTGCCCTTCCTTCAGTTCCTGCTCCCCATTCTGGAGACATCTTACTTTTCTCCTAATTGCATACTTTTCTGCCTTCCCCTCCCTGTTTCTAGAGCGTTTCCCCTGCTCGATCTGCCAAATACCTTCCCTTACAGCCTTCAGAGATCTCTTTCATTTTCCCTTGCCCCTGGTAGCCCATCACAACTAAGTGTGTGTGATTTTGAATCTCTCTTTTATTCTAATGTGCTACTGACTCACTCCACAAAAACCGCAACTGCTGAACTCAAAACATAATGTAATCCTTATTTAGAATAGGCTTGCTTTTGCTGTAATATCACCCAGGTTGGATAATTCTATTTTGACCACATTAATATTGTGTGGTCTGAAATGCAGGCATGTAGACAACAGGAATTGATTCTATTTAACTCGCTTAGGAAAGCATAAGCACAGCACAATGAGACTAAATGCACTACTAATAAGTACTGCAGTGGATGGACTTGGAGGGTATTATGCTTAGTGAAATAAGTCAGAGAAAGACAAATACAGTACGATATCACTTATCCATGGAATATAAAAAAATGAAACAAACTAATGAAGGTACCAAAAAAGAAACAGAGAACAAACTAGTGGTTACCAGTGGGGAGAGAGAGGAGAGGGGCAAGATAGGAGTGGAGATTAAGAGGTACAAACTACTATGCATAATTTTTTTTTTAAGTACTGCAGTGAGTACCATTTTGTAACACACATACTAGGAATCAGGTGAAGGTTGTGTGCAGAATGACCATATTCTGAATGTGTGTATTTGTGTTTCATGATGCAAGGCTTGAGCCACAGGCATAAAGATTCTCTGGAAGTCAGAGATTGTGGACAAGAAAAAGAAAAAAATCATGTTTATTTCATGAAACTCTTCAGAGTCAGTCTGCCCTTTCATCCCAATGGGAATGTGTTAGTACCCCCTGTACCCTGGTTTGGGCTGCTGTCATTATTTCTTCTCATACACTCTCCCCTCTGCTTCATTAGCTAATCATAGAGCAGGAGCTGTTCCACCAGTATGCACTGTTTCATCTCACTCTGCAAGTAAAACTAACACTCACTGCTTAATCACTTTTCTCTCAATAGGTAAGGATAATAAAACAGTGGGGAAAATGACAAAATTTACTGCACCATTTTCCACGTTAGGAGTCACACACTAACTTTTTCTTTGACACTCAATCACTCGTGGTAGCACAGTGAGAAACTCACGCAGGTGCGACCTCAGCATCCTCAGTCCTGAAATATGAATCAGCAGTACCTTCCAGTTCAAACCCTGGGCTTACGGCGCCTGCAGAACTGACTGCGAGATAGCAGTAGAGGTCTGAGCAAAAACCTTGGGCCATATCTTCTGTAGGACTTCTATAGTCCTCCATGCAATTGAGGAAAAAAACATGAAGTGGAGATCTGGAAGGGACACTTATCAATAGCACCTAGCTCAGGGTCCTGTTTATAGATTAAGAAACCAAGGCCCATGAGTAGAAGTAACTTCCCCAAGTGACTTTGGGAATTGAGTTAAAAATGGGAATTGAGTAATTTGACTCCTGTGATACATGGCTGGGTTAAGCAGTACCTGTGAACTCTGATAAACATTTCAGGTTTTGATTTTATTGTATCTCTGGTAAACACTATTTTTTCTTTTTTGCATAAAACATTTTTGCATAAAACATTGACAAGCAGTAGCCACCTCATACGTGTGAGTTAGAAATAGATTATGGTAGACATTACCAGTGTTTTTCAATATGAAATTTTCTTCTCTTCCTAAGACCACTGAACACTACCCTTACTAGCCTTCTTGCAGTTCAGTGAAGCTAAAAGTCACGTGTGTCTCCTCTGAGGTTAGGCAGTGAAAATTTGCATGATTGTTCTAGAACACATTCTCTCTCTGCCTTCATTGTCTAGGGTGGAGGCAATGGGTTGAGGTGGCTGAACCGCAGGACTGAAGCAGCCTGGATCCCTTAATCATCACGTGGATGATGAGCTGCTCTGGAGAACCCTCTGAAGGAGAAAAAAGCCCATAAGTATAGTGCATTCTAAGTAATAGGAAGATACTGATATTTTCATGAATTTGTTTGCTATTATTCTCACTCTTCAATATTATGTTATGCAGACAGGATATATTATTATTTATGACAGATAAATTGTGATTTGAAAGAAATTTTCCTTGACATACATACGATTTGTCTTCTGTGGTACTCTACCAAACAGATCCTCTACCTGTGATTCTGTGATTTCCATTCTGGGCTGTTGGTGATGGCTTTCTCTCTTAGGATGGCTTTTCTAGAAGACAAGCCTAAAGTGAAAGTTTAAGTGC
Source organism: Neophocaena asiaeorientalis asiaeorientalis (assembly GCF_003031525.2). NCBI lineage: Eukaryota > Metazoa > Chordata > Mammalia > Artiodactyla > Phocoenidae > Neophocaena > Neophocaena asiaeorientalis. The sequence continues at coordinate 14,076,169 of NW_020185328.1, forward strand.
TGATAGTTTATGAAAGTGGAAACCCAGCGACGAAGAAATGAGGTAAAAGGAAGGTAAGACCAGGACAGGAGAAGAAATATTTAGGAAGTAATTTATGGAGCTGGCCATGGGTTTGTAATCAACTGGCGGCTTGGTTTCTTAGGATGTCTTCAGAGAAGGTGAATGAAGCTATTGTGCCTTCAAACAGTATGAATCATGGACAGGAAGACAGAAAAAGATATTCTCTCATCTTCGTCTCCCAGTGGTCAACCTTTGACCCATGGAATTCCCTGACATTTCTTTCTGCTTTGCATATGTACGGATGTGGCGCATCTCACGCATCAGTCGTGAAAGGGAAGTCCCCAGGTGTGAGGTGAGGTTGCTGTGCTGCGCCTGTGAGCCACATGTGGCGCCGGGACCATCCACCACAGCTGCCAGCAGACACTGGCTCCACAATGGAGGATCAATGGAGTGGTTGCTTTAGTCACCCCAGTGGGATAGCACGGCAGACGTGCAGACCTTGGAAGATGAATAAACTGCTTTGGTTAAAGTATTGTAACTCTGAAAAGACAATAATACCATGGCTTATTTAAGGATTAAAAGATATAACATGCTTAGCACAGGGCCTGGCACAAACTAATTGATAATTGGAGCCCCAAAAAAAATGATGTGGTAATAATATAGCTTGTTAAGTATGCATAGGACTTTTGCATATTTATTATCCATTGTCCTTTTATTAGATTCCTGAGCAATAGGAAGGGCAGCTCTTCTTCCTTTTTCACTATTGGGGAAATAGAGGCAACAAAGAAGTTATATTATTTTCCCAAGGCCAGTCTGGACTGGGTGGTAGAGCTGGAAGATCCAAGAACAGAAGCCAAATTTCCTAAGACCAATATGTCCAGTTCTCTTTCTTTTAGACGCTTTCGCTCTTAAGTCACCATATTTTTTTTTTTCCAGTAACTTAATTGAGAACTGAAAGAGCTAGACAAGGAACCAAAACCCAATATGACTGTTAGGCCAGCATTGCATGTTTTACTTGATACCTGGCTTTTGGTAGCCGTAACAAGATGAACGTTCCTAGCAAGAAATAATTTTTTTATTCCTTTTACAACTGAAGAACGGGTGAACCATGAATTCATATCTAATATATAAGGCTGAACCACCTGGAGAGATTAATACAGTAACTATTGTGGAAAAGTAAGATTCAGTTTTATTTTCAAGTCACTTTTTCATGAGGAAAACTAAAGAAATCAATAACTATCGTTTTGGGCAAGGAAACAGATTGGAAATCTTAGGTCTCTGGCAAAAATGGGTGATGAGAAATCTGACACTCTGGACATTTCTAAATAAAAATATTCATAAAATATAAATTTTGGCTTGTAAGACATGTATTATATGAAATATAAGGAAAAAGAAAAGAAATTGATGTACAATGTCAATAGCCAGAATTAACTTTATCTAAATATCTCAAAATCAATTTTTCTCTTTCACTCTCCCTTACTTCCTCCTTCTCTCCTTTCCTTTCCTCTTCTTCCCCTCAAGCTCTCCCTCCTTCCTTGCTTCTTTCCGTTTTTTCTTTTCCCCATGCAAACTATTTTGTTTTTAACTGGCTTTTTATTTTCAATATTATAATCTCAAATAATATTTGGAATTCGAAGGAAAATTTTATTCCGACAAATTTCTACTGCTTCGACGATTTTATCTGGTCATTCTCAGAACATTCCTAATTAGAGGATTCCACTTGACAGTTGTACAACCTCCACCCAGGGATGTTTTCCCAAAGGTCATGTAGTCTGATATCCTAAGAACTTGGCCGCACTTGTTCATTCAGTGAGAGTCATCGGTTCGCTTGACTCTGCCCTCCCCATGTGTACTGCGTAGTGACACACAGAAGCACTGGCCCTAGTCACACACTATTAGGGATTGCCCCGGGCATTTACATTCTTCATGATGAAATGTTGATTTGCACAATCACAGTATTGTAAAGTTACAGGTGTATTATTTTTTAGAATTTCACAGATTTCAAGAATGCTCCTAAAATTGACTGAGTTACTAATAAAAATTATCATGCCCTTAGAAGATTTGGTTACTAAGAGCCATCAGCCCTGCAGAATGGGAATCATTCAGGAAAAAACTCAAAAAAAAAAAAGCTCCTAGAATAAATTTAGAATAACACATTTTCTACACTATTTTCATAGCCCATGCCATTCTGTTCAGTGTCTGTGCAGACAAGCAGCATCAGGAGAAAACAGCTCTTTCACTGAAAAGGTACAGAGATGCAATTTATGACACCTTTGCAAACACACTGGGGACTGGGGCATCATTTCACTTTCAGCTACTCGTGCGTAGGAAAAGCAAAGGAAAGTATTAATGTGATACATCATTGCCTTTGGAAATTGGGAGAATAATTAAGTTCCTCCCTGATTCCCGTTAACACAGTTTGCCACTTGCAATACACTACGCACACCTTGGAATGCTTACTTTATGAAAGAAAACAATGAGAAACCCCAAAATTTGAGACAAAAATTCTATAAAATGTGCTCTGGGAGTGCCATTAGTAGCACAGCAACATTTTTGGTGGCCCTCACTGGATATCACTTCATGGCTTCAAACTACAAATGTTAATGGCAATTGGATTTTGTATAGTCGATTCAGTTTATCAATCAGTCACATTGTTCAAAAAAAGCAATTTCGTTAAGCGATTTTGTTGATTCAGTCAAAAGGATCAAGCTAGTTGTGATATAACCATGATCATGGTCATATTTCTTAAGGAGGAATTTAGAAGCAGGTGAGAACAGATAGTGTGGAGAGGTCAGAAAAACTTCCCCCAAGCGTGAGATCTGAGTAGTAGTTGGGCTGGTCTTTAAATTATGATCATAGCTCAGAGGGGAGAAGTAGTGGTGCAGAGTGGAGGGAAGAGCAAAAGGTCAAATGAAAAAACAAGAGGGAACAGGGCATATTTTAGTTTATTCAATTAATTTAGCAAATATTTGTGGAGTGACGTATATGTGCCCCACGTTCTGCTGGAGAGTTAGGCTAACAGGACAGGCATCGTTTCATTTCTTGTGGAGATTTCAGGTAACCTTGACAAAGTCACGCTGGCTGTAGAGTAGAATGAGATGACAGTAGGAGAATGCACTGAAGGTCAGAAAAAATCCTGTCCTCTCATATTATATTTCATCCCCCCGTCCACAGCCATGCAAGACACGCCTGGATGGTTTATAAAAGTAAGTCGGTGTTGGCACTGGGGGCAGACCTACCTTGCCGAGGTTCAGTGATGTGTGTATGTAGACGAGTGGCTTAGGGTGGAATACATTGTGTCATGATCTTATGTGAATTGGTTCTCTTTAGAGCAGGTAGGCCCCATTTCTGGTGTGCAATGGTGGGTGAAGGTGAAGGAAAGAAGGGGACCTACTATGTGCAAGACCCTGTGCTGGATTTCATCTTTACAACAATCTAATTATTAATATGATCACAACAAAACTATTATTGCCATTATGTAGATGAAGAAACTGAGCCTTAGAGACATTCAGTGGCCTCTCCAAAAGCATACAACTCGTTAAAAGGGGAGCCAAACTTGTAACATACATGCAATTAATTCCTCTGCTTCTCTCCTCTCCTCTCCTCTCCTCTCCTCCTGTCTTCCCGCTATTGCTTTTCTGCTATATTGCTACTGAGAAAAATGAGGGTGTTAGGATCAGAAGCCATTTTAGGAAGGAATATAATGAATGTAGCAATAGATTTAGAATCCTATTCTCTGTTCTCAGATGTAAACTTCTGTTGTAAGGGATCTGGGTTAATAATAATAGGTATGTAGGAGGAAATAAAAAGAAAAGTTAAGGAAAGGCCACCCTAAGGGTAGTAATAATTAAATTTTAACAAGAAAGGCCTATGTAGACAGAAACCAATTACATTTAGCAAAATATATTTGTGCCTTTTGAAATGATTTCAGAGTATGGCTTTGGCTTTGAACACAAACCTAGTGGAGGCTACGGCTTTTGAGTGTTCTTCCACTGGCAAAAGCCATTCGTGGTAGGTAGAGTAATGGCTCAAAATATGCCCACTTCCTAATCCCCAAAACCTGTGAATTTGTTAACTTACATGGCATAGGAGACTTTGCAGATGTGATTAAGGTAAGGCTCTTGAGGTGGGAGATTATCCTGGAGTATCCGAATAGGCCCAATGCAATTGCAAGAGTTATTATAAGAAGGCTACGGAAGGGTCAAAGTCAGAGAAGGTGACGTGGCAATAGAAGCAGAGTGTTGGAGAACTTCATTGAGAGAATGTACCCACCAAGTGGACCTGGGCAATCGGAGTCTCCTGACCCTCTCCTCTGCCCTTGGAATGTGCATCCTACTTGCCCACCCTGTGCTAGAAGCTACCCCAAGGACACAACCTTGAAATAGTAGTGTGTTGTTGAGACCATCTGAATGATACATGTGATATACCCATTTAAGACCTCTACATAAACTTTTATGAATTGGCAGGCATGGGCAGAGATCTACTCATCTTGTGGCAGACCAAGACAAGCCTTGCAAGTTCCCTTGATTGTTAAATCTGCTGCCTACCAATCTGAAGTGGTCTACCTCTTTCTTTGATCACGCCTTGCCCTCTGTGTATGGGGGACAGTTTTCAAACCAGCAGAGAAGGAGTGAAGGAAATACGACCACATTATGTGGTACCCTGAGCCAAGGAATGCAAACCTCCTCTAGAAGCTGGAACGGACAAGGAAATGGATTCTCCCCCAGAGCCTCCAGAAGGAATGCAGCACTTGTCAACCTACGTTAGATGTCTAAGCTCCAAAACTGTAAGATAATAAATTTGTGTTGCTTTTAGCCATTTAGTTTGTGGTGATTTGTGACAGCAGCAATAGGAAACTAATACATTATATGAAATACCTGGTACAAGTAGTGACTTTGGAGCTCAGTGATTTCTTTCACCAACTACCAGGAGTTGGGCCAAACTTCACAGTTAAGATCATGGTCCTCTACAAGATTACCCTCACTTCAGCTGCAAGCTTGGGGTTCACAGGTCACTCTCACATCTGACCAACTGATACAGTTCAGGGGTTCTCATTAGTTCCTCAGTTTTGATAATTTGCTGGAAAAACACATAGGATTCAGGAAAGTACTATGATTACAATTTTAATATAGCAAAAATATGCAAATTAGAACCACTAAAGGGAAAGATGCACAGGGTAAAGCCTGGGATGGTCCCAAAAGTGAAGTTTCTGTTGTCTTCTCCCACCGGAGTCAGGGTGCCTCACCACCAACACATCGATGCATGACGATAGCAAAGCATCACCAGCCAGGGAAGCTCACCCAAGCTTCAGTATGCAGGGCTTATGTTGGGTCCTCATTATGTAGGCACAATTGATTGAATCAATGGCTATGTGGTTAAACTCAATCTCTAGTAGTCTTCAGAGGTTGGACTAATATCATATGGTTCAAAGCCCCAATCCTCTAGTCACATTGTTGGTCTTTCTGGTGTGGCTATCCCCCATCCTGAGTCATCTTGTTAGCATGAACAATCTAGGGGCCCACCAGCCTATCATGAGTCATCTCATTAACATAAACTCAGGTGTGGTCAGGCTTACCATGAGTAACTCAGAAAATTCTAAGAATTTAGAAGTTACCTGTCAGGAACCAGGGACAAAGGCCAGCCACATTCTTTATTACACAGGAACTCTGTCTAAAATTACTCCTGAAATACCAAGCCTATCTTGACATGGAGATGAGATAGATGCTGTGCCTACAAGGTCTAGGGCAATGTGGCAGATGAGGAATGTTGTGCCTATCTCAGGAATAGTGAAACTTGGTTTATCGCAGCGAGGTTAATTCTGAAGTTCGGGAGCTTACTGATCTGCCAACCTTGGCTAGGATTGGCTAAGAGCTTAGGAGGAAAGGATGACGAGTTAAATCTTTGGGAGCTATGAGGTGGACAGATAGGACTACCCTTACCTGCTCTCTGTCTTATATATCAGTCCTTAGAGACAAGTCCTTTCCTTGAAAATGTCCCGAGATATAAATAAAATGCAGTAAAATCTTTTAGTAGTAAACTACATAAGTGAAAAACGTTGAACTCTCTCTCTTTTTTTTTTTTTTTTTGCGGTATGCGGGGCTCTTACTGTTGTGGCCTCTTCCGTTGTGGAGCACAGGCTCCAGATGCGCAGGCTCAGCGGCCATGGCTCACGGGGCCCAGCCACTCCGCAGCATGTGGGATCTTCCCGGACCGGGGCACGAACCTGTGTCCCCTGCATCGGCAGGCGGACTCTCAACCACTGCACCATCAGGGAAGCCCTGAACTCTCTCTTTTTTAAAAAAAAGTTTACCTGCTTTAAGCTCATGAAAAATCCTTAAGTTTGAACAAATGCTGTAGATTTTTTCCAATGCAAGTTCTTTATTTGAAGATGAGGTGACAGTACTTTTAAAGGACTTGTCAACATGGGAAAATGTCCCAGAATAGTGAGGGCTTCCTGATATCTGACAGAAGCCCAGACTTGTGGGAGAAAAAATAAAAATAAAAAACAACACAAAACTGAAAAAAAAATCTCAAACCAACATAATAGGAGAAAGATATTTTCAAGGGAGGAACAATTAAGGGAGGACATGATTTCAATAGCTGCTCCTGAGGGATCCCATAATAAAAGACTCACGTAGTTGGTAAAAGTCCTGGGTAAAATTTGTGCCAAAATAAGAAACCAGGAGCGATCGATGCCTCAGGACATTAGCAGTCTGACACTGGGTATTCTTCAACAAGACTGTGACAAATGTAAATTACGGTTTGCTCTTCACAGAGCTCTTTCTTCCCTGTCACATGATCACTGTGATTGGATTTTGTAATGGAATCAGTGATTCATGTGTTCTTGCTCCTATCTCTCCAGTAATTGTACAGAATAACCATTGAATGACCATGACTGTGTGAGTGGAAATCTTGGGAAGGTGACTGTAGCAGGATGAATGGTGCGTCCCAAAAGATATGTCTATATTCTAACCCCTGGAATCTGTGAATGTGATCTTATTTGAAAAAAGGGTCTTTGCAGACGTAGTTAATTTAAAGGATCTTGAGACACTCCTAGATTATCCAGGTGGGCCCTAAATCCAATGACAAGTGTCCTTATAAGAGACACATAGAGGAGAGATGCACAGAGAGATGAAGGCCATGTGCAGAATGGAACAAAGATTGGAGTGATGCAGCCACAAGCCAAGCAATGCCTGGAGCTGCCAAAGCTGGAAGAGGCAAGGAAGCGTTTTCCTCTCGAGCCTTTGAAGGGAGCAGGGCCCTGCTGACACCTTGATTTGAAACTTCTGCCCTCTAGAAATGTGAGAGAATAAATTTCTCTTATTTTAAGCCACTAGGTTTGTGCTATATTTTTTTGGCAGCCCGAGGAACTAATGCAGGGATCATATAAATACATGAGTGCAAGGGATTTTTTACACATCCCCCTTATATTATAAAATGTATTAATGAATTTGCTTTCACAGATTTCTTGTGGCAGTTGCCTCTTCAGCCCTAGATACTAACTCTTTAGATAATTGTCATTAGGAACAGCACAAAGAACACAATGTGCTATCAAAAATGAAAAGCTGTAACAAAAAGACAAGAAGTCTACTGTTTACTTATTACACACAAGATTTTACCTTTATAATATCTTTTTTTAAAAAAGTATTATTTATTTATTTATTTGGCTACGTCCGGTCTCCATTGTGGCACGAGGGATCTTAGTTGCCACAAGCAGGATCTTTAGTTGCTGCATGTGAGATTTTTTTTTTTTTTTTTTCATATGCAGCACACAGGGTCTAGTTCCCTGACCAGGGATTGAACCTGGGCACCCTGCATTGGGAGCGCAGAGTCTTAGCCTCTGGACCACCAGAGAAGTCCCCCTTTATAATATCTTAAAAGAGCTTTAAAAATATTTTTAGTGGATTTGAATTTACTTCTCAAATAAGTGCTTTCTTAATGTGGAATAAAGGACCACGGATTATTTAAATAGTGGTGATGTATTTACTTTTCAACCTTGGAACCAAAAGTAATGTTTAAAGCTTGTTAAAGATGAAGCTTTAAAATTCACAATTTGTGTCAAGCATAAATATATGAAACAAAAATAAGTACAACTTTGACAATTATTTAATAAATGCAAAATGAAACATGAATCTGAATAATTAATGCTGCCAGGAATATATGGGTTATTTTGGTAACCCAAATTATGAACATTCATTATCTACTTGAGCTATGCTTCTTTGCTGACTGTTTCTAATTTTGTATGTCAATTAATTATTTTTTCTATTTTAACAGAAGTAGTAATTTCCTTTCGTTTTCCAAATATTTGTTAAACATTATAGATAAGAGTTTACCAGCTTCTTTCTAGGGCAGCCTCAGAATATCTCCATGCTCTGAGTTATATTGTCAATTTCAGATCATTCCATTCTATGCAACTTGCAAAAAACATCAAACCTTAGGTGCAGAAGAAAAGTAGATTAAATCAGTGGATAATCTTCAATTTCATGTAATATGGAATTAGATATGAAATAGTTCCAATTATATTTAAAAGTTTGCACTTGGAAAAGCTCTGCATAGCTTTTTTGTATGATGGATATACCTTAGAATGGAGGCTCAAATGATAGGTTTAGGAATATGGACCCTGGTAATTTTGCCACTGATAATCCAGGTTGATCTAGGCAAATCATCAAAACTTTCCGCATTGTTAAATGGCAGTAATAGTACCATCTTCCTAGCTTCCAGGAATTTGTTTTCAGCCTCTAAGAGTGGAATGAATGTGACAGCACTATTGAATATTCGGGATTATTGTCATTTGACAGCTAATCTGACTGTAACCAAAATGCACTTGTACTTATCCTTCAGAACACTCTCCATGCAGATTATTTCATTCTCAAGTGTGATGATCTTTTGTATTTAATGTCAATTGTAGTTCATTAAGAAACTAATCAGAAGTACCTAGTTGAGTTTTCATTTAAGCTCTTTTGGCATCAGTGAGTGACTAAAATTTCAATAGGACAAATTAGGCCTTGGATTAAAAGTTTTTTGCCAAAATCTATGGTGTTCTCCATTACCTTTAATACTCACCCTTAAATGAGAGTTGGTGGATTTTTCAGAGAAAGTCTTGGTGCCTAGAAAAGAAAGTCTAGGCTTCCTCAATGTCCTAGCCATCTTCAGATATGTGAACCAGAGGAGATGAACTCTGTTGTCACTGCAGGTGCCTTTCACAAGCACAGCTTTAGGAAGGGAGAATGGACCCTTGGGGGTGGATTATGTGACTTGTGTATCCTCTCCATGGGGTGCCATGTTCCTCCTCTTCCACCTTCTCAATTGTCAGTCTGTCAGGCTCAGCTGTGATCCCTTGTTCCTTAAGCAGCTTTTGCTTTTGGAATTAGGACCTCATGCCTCTTGGTGTTCCCATCACTTCTCATGATGCCCTGGTGTACCACTTATAAACTTGATTGTAATCATTCCTTTTTGTTTGTTTGTTTTTGTTTTGTGGTACGCGGGCCTCTCACTGTTGTGGCTTCTCCCATTGCGGAGCACAGGCTCCGGACGCGCAGGCTCAGCGGCCATGGCTCACGGGCCCAGCCGCTCCGTGGCACGTGGGATCTTCCCAGACCGGGCACGAACCCGTGTCCCCTGCATCGGCAGGCGGACTCTCAACCACTGCGCCACCAGGGAAGCCCGTAATCATTCCTTTTCATCCTGCTTCTCCCCTTACTCTTGAGCTCAGGGGTTGTGTCCTTTGTTTGTTTCCTGATAGTGACTCTCCAGGGATGAACTCAAAACTGAATGTTGAATGCATGAATGGATTACTTTGTTTTTATAGTAGCAATGTATTAGGGCAAATCTTTGATTTCGCTTTTATTTAAATTCATTTAATGAATAGCTAAAAGAAAACATTTCACTGGCTTCTGATATTTTTAAATTAAACTATAACTATGGAGGTAATTTTTCTAAAAATCAATGTAGTAAAATGCCCCAAAGTAATGACTTTGATTTTGTGATATTTTAGAGTACAGCTTCAGAAATAGCTAATGTATCAGCTTAATTTCTTCAGCCAGGAAGGAAGATAATTTCTATCCCTGATAAGTTAAAAAAAAAAAAATCAAAGAAACAACACCACCCTATGTTCCCAAACAAATGAGATAAGGTTTTTTCCCAGACATGGAAAAATTGGAGGCTGGCTGTCTTCAGGGCCGGTGAAGCGTGAGATAATCCTTATAAACCTGTTGGCAGCTTTCTTTCTGACTTGAGGGCCAGCTGGGGCTCCTCTCTACCTCCCTTCCCCAGTAACCCTGCCATGACCTGTGGTCGCCCTCACTGTTCCGAGACCCGGAAGATTTATTTTCTTCCCTTCTCTGTCAGTCACATCCTGGGTCCCAGCGAACATTCATCTGCCTTCCCCCATATTCACTCTCCTCTGTCCTTTCTGGCCTCTGCATTCACGTGCCTGTGTGTAGGTGAAACTTTCAGACTTAGGACTGCACCTACCGGGAGGGACACACAGCTTCTCCCCTGGCCCGAGTGATGTCTGCAGTGGCTCTGGATGAATCCATGGGGGAAATCAGATGGAACCAGAGCTCTAAGTGAGCTGCCCATTTGCTCTCTGAAATACAAAACCCAATCCATGGAAGGCAAGAATGTCCTAAAAAATTAAGAAATTTCTCAGACAGCAGGCATAATTTCCTAAATTTCTATTGAGCTTACTGGAATGTGTATAAGCCTGACTTAAGCCATTTGGAACACACCATCCCCATCTCCTAATAGGTTTTAAACTCGTTTTTCACATTAGAATGTATAATATTCTATAGGAAAAAGGCAGCCTTGCCAATATAATTTCAAGGCGACTGCATCTTTTATGTAACATATGTTTAACACCCTGGGTATAATAAATACCACAGTGAAACATCCCCTAAATTTCCATGGGCAATTGATAACTGCTCTGTGGATGTTATATACACCTTTTATTAAAACACATAATTCAATAAAGAGAGATTTAAATCGAAATCAAGTGAAGGACAGCATTTGGGCTTCTTTACTTCTATGTGTGGCTAAATTGGGGCCACCAGGTGGGGACCATTGCCCTCTTCAAGGATGGGGTGATCAGTCCTGGAGAAAAGAAAGAAACAAGCAACCATCAGTCCTTTTATGTCACAACTTCAAATTAAACTGTGAAAAGCACTGCCATCCGTGAGGCCTGTCTTCTGGCTGGGGTTAGCCTCTGTGGTTGGCACTGGAACTTTCTGTAATGAAAGACAAATTAGCACACTACACATGCAAACAGGGGAATCGACGAAACCAAAAAGAAGCTGCCACAGGAAAACAAAAATTAAACAGGAGACAAAGAATGATGTCCTCAAATATTGGAAATGCTCCTCATGCAACAAAAGTCTCCTTTGTATTGTTTTGCTAAAGCAGACCGTAATTTTGATGTTTCATAAAAATTTAAGTGGAGATTTTCTTGCCATGGTAGACATAACTCTCCTGGAGGAAAGATTTTATATGTAATTCCCATTTTGTGGTACTAAGGAAACAAAGAACAGGTGAAGATTTTACTGCAGGTAATTCTGTAAATTATTAAAGAAAAAACCTCCCACAGCCATGCCAGAAACACACTCTCTATCAAAAGCCAAAGTAGCAAATCAACACTGCCTATTTTAGGTATTGTAAGATATGATACTCAAACCCTAAACTAGAAATAAAACAGCCCATAAAAATTTACTGGTGAGATGACTCTGTGATAATAAATAGCTCTTTCAAACCAATGCAGAGAATATCAAAATACTGAAATGTACCTGTGACTGAATGTGTAAAAAAAAGCACAATCTAATATATGTTGCATGTATGAATGTGTATGTTAAGGCTTTGCTGAAAACTGCATCCATGGGATTTTAAATTATTTAAGGAGCATAAAATAGTTCCTTACATAACTATTTTTAAGGAAGTACAGAATTAAGTGTATAATGGGTTCATTCATAAAGTTTGAGGCAAGTTTAAGAAATTTTAAATTATTTTTTTCAGTGTGGCATGTGTACAGCTCAAGAAAGTTCTTTCTCATGTGTGGGAAACAGTGTCGGCACTTGGCAGTTTGCTAACTTCCACCTTTTCAAAGAAAGCAAAAGAAAATTTGACCTGAAGAAATATTGCTTGAAAGAAATGGGAAAGTTCTGTAACATTGTTTGATCAACATCTTTATCTTTTGACACAAAAATCCATTGTCGTAGATTGTTTTTTTCCTTTGATAACCATACAAAGAAATTATGTTTGAGGCTCATTTTATTGCTAGAAATAGTTTAATTCTGAGAGTGTGTATCTGACTTTGGTCGAGAACCTACTGGCAAGTTTCTATCAAATGAAGATGCTGTTCTAATGACATAAACCTAGAAACATCTTATAGGATTGTAGCAGAATTCTGGAGAAATTAAACATATAGTGAGAGAAAGAAAGAGAGGCAAGGGAAGGCAGAGTGACGGAGAAAAAAACAATAGCAGAGAGATAGAGAGGGAGAAAAGGAGAGTAGGTAGAGAGGGGCAAGGAGAGCAAAGAGATGCAGACAGAGAGAGAGACAGGGAATGGAAAAAAATGTTCCTGGTGAGCTGCTGAGAGTCCAGTTGTTGTTTTCAAGGTAAATTGAACAATCCTTGCCAAGTTAGCATGAATTTAATGTGATTGGTGTCCTGATTCCCATTTTTGGTTATCATATGATTATGAATATACATTTGGACAATTTTTTATGGCAGTCTGTTGCTCACCACTCTTCATCTATGGATTCATCTGCACAGCATAAGATTTTTAAAAGAAAAAGTGGAAAAGAAGCTCATTCTGCATCACTGTGCCACCCAGCCCCAGAATGAAGGGCATTACTCAGTGGTTTACCTAAAAACCCAGAAGCTGCAGCTCATTAATGTGAAATCTATCTAATGCCTGGCTCACTCGGGCAGACCCCTGGGAATTTCATCAGATGTTGGCAGTCATGGTATTTGAAGAGAATGTTGCAGCAGCTTCTGGTAAGGATCCCATGGAGCCAATTTGAATCAATCTGTCAGTGGTTTCTTCAATCTGGGGTTCCATTCAGAGCATCCTAATCAGGATACTTCACCTTATTCTTTCTTCCTATCACATGCCAATGCATAGGTTAAGCTGAAAGACCAAGAGGGAGTCCTGCAGGCTACTCTGGACTGTCTCTGTGGAGCTGGCTCTAGGGCATGTCGCAGAGTAACTAGTGTCATGCTGGGATGGAATTGCTCTTTGCACACCTTAGAGAGAGTGGTTTAGAGCCTAGAAATAGGAATGCAACACTATATACAACCTTTATGGGTCTTCGCTGGTTCCAGTGATGTGTTCATATGACCCAAGTGACTCCCTCAAAGCCAATCCAGCCCTCATTAAAATCTCAGGGTACTCTGATGCTAAGACCATGTGCTCAGACTGTGCACAGGGTCAGTAGATCCAATTTTAATACAAGAAGGTTAATCTGCTCCATGCTTTCCATGTAGACAATGTTTTTTAACTTTATCCTCTGACCAGTTTTACTGGATGATTGATTTTATTTGCTTTTTCTCATACAGATTTCACTGCTTTATGAATTGTCTACTTCTTTGTGTGGGAAAGACATTTGAGAACTTTCTCATGTTATTATCTACCAAAAAAAAAAAAAAACCAAAAAACCAAAAAACTTTTGGCCACCAACATAATCCAACTTGTGAACTCTTTCCCAACTCCCCATACACCTTTTTGAACATTATATTCTAGAAATTTCTCCTAAATTTAAAATTTCAGGCTAGTCTGCCTTTGCCCACGCTACTCTATCTGTCTGTGAAGGCTTCTCCTCTTGGCCTGTCTGACCACACTTACTCATATTTGAAGACTAGGTTTCAGTTTCACCTTCTCTAACGTCTGTTCTGACCAGCCCTCCCTCTTTACCCCTTGCCTTGTAGCATGAACACTTCTATGTCCTATAGCACTTCCCAGGATGGAACTCCTGACCCCCTAAGGCACTGACTATTATTTTAGAAGTCTTTGCATTCCCAGAATATGATCAGGAACATAGTAGGTGTTCAACAAAATAAATGAATGAATGAAATAGTGGAAAGAACTTAGACTTGGTCTCAATCAGATCTGTGCATGAAAATCTAATTCTCTCACTTATTAGTCATGTGACATTGGGCAAATTACTGAGTGTTTCTTAGTTTCACAATAGGCATTTGTAAAATGGGGCTAATAAAAATAGCTGCTTCCTAGTGTTCTTATAAGGATTAAGTTAGATAAATATATCAAGAGTCTAGCACCTAAAAAGAACTAACTAACGTATAGTCCTCCCCCACCCCGTGAATGTATAAATGTGCAAATTAAAGATTGAAATAACCAAAGTCAGTAGAAGGAAGCATCTATAAACCTGGCATTTTGGTCTTTTCAAGAAATCTTTCCTTCTCCCTATTTTCTAACTCACCATAGGAGTCCTTTCTCATGATTATGTGTAACTGAATAAACTTTTGGATTCAGTAACTTATCATTAATGCTTGAAACAGCTCTGATTGGCTCTTCCATTTCCTAAAATAGTTAGTTTAAAAATTAATGTATTTAACCATCTTCACTCATTTATTTCAAAGAAGATATTTAACGAGTATGTTTTTACTTTTACAATTGTCACGATCAATTTTCTTGTCACCTCCAGACTTATTCTATCGGGTGTGGCTTCTGGAAGTGTTCATTATTTGACTGACAGTATTTAGAAAGTAATAATAATAATAATAATCAGTAATACTTGAGATGAAGCTAGAGAGGGGGTGTTTTAAAAGAAACAATAATAAATGAATGTGAATTTTAAAAATGTTTCTTTCAACAACTAAGGCATCCGAACTATCTCAGAGATTTAATGGTTCGTCTTAGAGCTGCTGAGAAGAAAGAAATAATCTGTTCGTATGTGGCCCTGAATACAGAATGGTAAAGACACAAAGGTTTGTAGTAATTCAAACATCTTTAGCTTGTGTTCTGGAAGACAGAGATGGGGCTTTATATTGTCCATCTAAAATGGGAAATATGGGAAAACGAGAGTCTGCACAATAATAATTAATAATAAATTCTTGCAATTACAAAGCATCTTTCATCCCAGCATCCTCAGGAGTTTAGCATTTTTCCCAAAGGCACTGTTCAATGCTCCTCTCATGCAATTGACCTCCAGCACACTGACATGGGGAATCAAAGGCCAAATAGCACTTAACTTTGAAAGATTGAGCCACTGCAGCAAGACCAAACACGCAGCTCATTCTGGTAAACTCTGCTTTTTTTCCTTTAAAAAATGTTGTTTTTTAGAAGCTAATAAAGCGAGCCAAAGCTTTTAGCCTCTTCCCACAATCAGTGCTCTGAAACTTGGACTAGCCCTTTTCGTGGCCATGATAGGTCAAATTAATTCTTCATTTTTATGCACAATCATGGCCCTTCTCTTTGCTGGCCCACTGGGACATATATTAATCATTTTTTTAAACAGCCCATTAGGTGTAGTCGTATCCTGTGGCAAACAGGTCTCTATTAATTTCAAAGTCTTTAGCTTTATGCAGCATATCCAATAATACATTTCTTCATCTGCTCAGGTTAAGAGCGAGCTTGGAAAAAATGGTCAAAACAGTCCTTTGTAAGTTTTCATTACATCATATGCTTTTGGTGGGGGGAGATGGAGGCAATACACTGAATTATATGTGTTAACTATACAGCATGTAATAGGATCACTATTACCAGTAAATGCCAGTAGATTATTCAAATCAGAGTGGCTAGTCCACCATCTATGTAATAGATACAAAGCATGAATAAATATACATACATTACATTCCTGTTTGGGCCTCAATAAACCTGTTACTAATAAATAGCAATCTTGCTGCATCTTGATGGCTCCTTTTTTCTGAAACCTGATTCCTGGACTGCATAATGTTTAATATTTACACATGGGATATGGTACATATTAACTTTGGACATGGTAGTAACAATTTGGTTCTAAAGAGAATTGGCATTTATTGAACATCAATATGCCTGGCACATCATCTCAGATAATTGTAGCAATGAGTCGTTGGGACTATTTTCAAACTTTGAGATAAGAAACTTGAGCCTCAGAGCAGCAAATGATCTAACTGACTGAATGATGTGCCCAAGATTATTTAGTTAATAAATTAAGATTAGCTGAAATTTTACACTGTGGTGGAGGAATTTCCTATTTATTTAAAATAAATAAAATTTAAACTCTTTAAACAAATCTAAATTTAAAATACTTTAGAGTTTTGCTATATAACAACTAGTCTGCAATCTCCAAAATGGCAAGGATTGTGTTCTTCTTATTTATCATTGTATCCACATGCTTACGTAGTGTCTGGCACAGATTGGGTGAATAAATATAAGTAGAAGAAATGAATGAATGGAAGCCATCTTTCATGGTCCTGCCTGTCACCTTATAAAATGACCACACATGTGGGCATTTCCTAGGTTGAGCTATGCCTTGATTTTATCTTCTAGGGAGAAATAAAGCTCATTTATTATGTTAGAAATATCAGAAGACATCAACCTTCATAAATTATAAGAAACACTGTTGCTCTTTGTGAGAATGCTCAACGTGTTTCTGATGGATTGCACACTTGCACAATTTTGATTTCATGAATTCAGCAGATACTGCTTTGTTGCTATACTGAATAGTAGATATATGAAGATGAATAAAATCATGGCCCTATCCTCAGTAAATGGCATGACATAATGGGAAACAGTTGGATGCTGGGGTCAGAATAAAGCACTAGAAACCTGTGACCTTGGGCATATTATTCAGTTTATTTCAGACTTGGTTCTCTTATTTGTATTATTAACTGTTCACTTTCTGTTTCTTTTTTTTTTTTTTTGCGGTACGCGGGCCTCTCACTGTCGTGGCCTCTCCCGTTGCGGAGCACAGGCTCCGGACGCGCAGGCTCAGCGGCCGTGGCTCACAGGCCCAGCCGCTCTGCGGCATGTGGGATCCTCCCGGACCGGGGCACGAACCCGTGTCCCCTGCATCGGCAGGCGGTCTATCAACCACTGCGCCACCAGGGAAGCCCTCTGTTTCTTTTTGTTTTAGGAATGTCTCGTGTAAATTGCGTATCTCTGGATTTTAATTCACATGATATTTTAATTTTATTTGGAGAGCTTAGGCAATGTATATTACATTAGTATATTTGAATT
This sequence comes from Neophocaena asiaeorientalis asiaeorientalis, assembly GCF_003031525.2. Taxonomy (NCBI): domain Eukaryota; kingdom Metazoa; phylum Chordata; class Mammalia; order Artiodactyla; family Phocoenidae; genus Neophocaena; species Neophocaena asiaeorientalis. The sequence continues at coordinate 14,093,341 of NW_020185328.1, forward strand.
GTTTCTTTTGCTTGTTTTGTGCTATTTGTCCTGTTTTTTCTGTTACTTTTTTTTGTTTTTGTTTTTTGACTTTACTTTTTTTAAAGCAGTTTTAGGTTCACAGCAAAATTCGGGGAAAGATACAGAGATATCCCATACAAACCCTGTTCCCACACAGGCATAGCCTCTCCCTTTATCAGCATTTCCTATCAGACTGATACATTTGTTACAACTGATGAATTTACATTAACACATTATAATCACCCAAGTCCGTGGTTTACATTATTGTTCACTCTTGCTGTTGTAGATTCTGAGTTTGGACAAATGTATAATGACATGCATCCACCTGCTACTTTTTTCCTACTCCTTTATTGCCTTATTTTGTATTGAATGAGTCTCCAACCTGCTCTGCTCACCCCTTCCTGCAATCTTTTTCCTCTCTCCCTTCTTCAGAAATTGTAAGGTTTATGTCTATTCCTTTAGTGGTTTCATAGCTATTGTAAAATGCATTAACCAAATCTAAAGTTGTTCAATATTTTACCCATTGTTCAAGGAATAAAAGGACTTGAGAAAGCATTATTTATTTTGAAATATTTTCAACCTAATTTGTTCTTTGATGTCCCCACCTTCAGCAAATTAGTTATTATCATTGTTTTATATAGCTTTGTATTAGCCTGGAAAGCAGAACCTCAGACAAAGATTTACAAGAAAGTAGTTTATCTAGGAGTATGTTAACTGAGGGATAGTGGAGGGAAATAGGGAAGGAGGGAGAGCCAGTACAAAGATGGGTTGTTGAGTTAACTACGATTAGAGGTGACTGGTTTAGGACCATGACATGAACCTTAATAGATGAGTCTCAGACTGTCCACTTTGGGGAAGAAGTGGGGGGCATTATTAATTGGCTCCCAGTTCCTATTGGTCAAAAGCTCTGGTTATTCTTTGAGATATTAATTACTTGCTAGTCCTAGGTTGAGCATGTGTGAGACTTCCTAGGGAAGGTAGTGAAAAGTGCAGTGCTGTCAGGCTGAAGCTGTGTAAAGCTGATTGAAGTCTGCATGCAGACTTGGCTGGTGCATCTGTGGCTGGAATCAAAAGGTACAGCCAAGAGAATTTGAAGAGGCATAGAAGAAATGTCCAATTCAACATTTTTCTTCTTGCTTCTTAGATCATTTCCTTCTGCTAGAAGATGATCCTTTGTAGTTTCCCTGAGTGAAGGTCTTTTTGTGGTAAAAATATCAATTTTTTTTTTTTAATCAAGAATGTCTATTTTCCCCATCCTCCTCAGTTTTTGAAAGATTCCTTCCAGGTTTCAACTAGATAAAGCTCTATGCTGAAAGCTATTTTTTTCTCAAAACATTGAAGATTTTATTTCACTGTCTCTGACTTCTATTGATGGTATGGAGAAGTCAGCCATCAGTTTAATTGCCTTGTTCCTTTGTAGAGGAGCTGCCATATTTCTCTGGCTCTATTTAGGTTCCTCTTTTTTACTTTGTACCCTACGATTTCATTCTGATTTATCTAGGTATGCTGTCCTTATAATTTCTTGTTTGGGATTTTTTGAGCTTCCTGCGTATGATAATTAGTGTTGTTTCATTAATCCTGGAGATTTCTCAGCCATTATCCTTCTGAATATTGCCTCTTTCCTACTTTCTCCATTAATTCCAACTGGAATTTGATTAGGTTGTCTCCTTTTTATTTCTGTAAATCTGTGTCCATATTTTATATTTCTTTATTCCTCTGTTTATTTTTATCTTCCAGTTCACTAATTCTCTCTTCAGTGCTGTCTATTTTTTAATGCATCGATTGGTTCCCTTAACTTAAATCATTGTATTTTTCAGTTATATAAGTTCTGTTTTGATTCTTTTTCAAATATATTTAGTGATTCTTTTAAATTTCTCATTCAGTGATCAATTTTCATGCTTTCTTTAAAAAATGTAAACAGATCAATATTATTCATTTTATACTCTCTATATGACGGTCAATTTCTGAAGTCCTTAGAGGTTTATATTTTCTTTATGTTGTTTCTTCCCTTCTCTTCAGATTTGTTTTGTAGTTGTTTTTTCCTTTCTCTGTCTTTTTCTTTTTTTTTCTTCTGTGAGTGTTCTATTTTCCTTAATCCTTATATGTTTGGTGCTATTCTTCAAGAACCAGGCTGAATTTTAATTCTTTTAAATAAGATTTATGTTTGCTTCTGGCATTTATCTGTTTTTGTTGGCACTACCAACTCTGAATCACTTTATATTTCATAAATTACCCACTTCTTTATTTTATGACCATTTAGGTGACACAAATTTGGATCACTAATATTTATGTGGGCCAGTTGCATTTACAAATTATTAGGAAAATTTTTTTTATTACCTCCACCAAGAATCAAGATTAGGCAAAAAAATTCTGTTTGCTAATCACTAGTATATGGCATATTTTATTCCAAGTTTACTCTTACATTGAGAATAGAGACCTTTGGGATTTCATTCAATGCAGACATCTTCTACTAGATACTCCATCTTGAACCACCTTTGATTTTTGTCTCCTGTCTGCTGCTCACACTGTATCTGTCAAGGCTGAAGTTCAAGATTTCCAAAGCTTGGAAGAAACTCTTAGCGCAAAAGCCAAATTTGGAATCCATTTCACTCCAGGATCTTGTTACTTTGTTTTTAGTTCTATGGATTCCTTAATATAATCATGCTGCTTCAGAATACATTTTTTAAAATTCTTTTATATTTTATCTAGCTTCTTGATTGTTTCAATCAGGAAAATTTAGGAACCAGGAATACAATTTTTAATGTTGGCCTCCATTTTTCCCTCTAAACTTATCTTTTAATCCTTTAAACTACTTAAGCATTCTCATTCTCCTATTTCTGGTACCCTTTCTTCTCCAGGTTTTTATTCCTTTCTTTACTTTCTTCTATTTCCCTACTTTTTTTTTTTTTTCTGTACGTGCGTGGGCCACTCACCGTTGTGGCCTCTCCCGTTGCAGAGCACAGGCTCTGGACGCGCAGGCTCAGTGGCCATGGCTCACGGGCCCAGCTGCTCCACGGCATGTGGGATCTTCCCAGACCAGGGCACGAACCCGTGTCCCGTGCATCGGCAGGCGGACTCTCAACCACTGCGCCACCAGGGAAGCCCTATTTCCCGACTTTTACTGTCCTTTCTCTTCCTTGGTAAAATAAAAATCGAAAAGAATCTAGTATCAATGATTTACATTTGATGATTGATTTATTACGTTGTAATGTAGTTTTAATCTTTCAGTCACTTACCTTTTAAGTATCATTTTCTGCTCTATAGAAAGAGTACTTTCCCCCTCTTGTTTGCTGACATTTGAAATTCTTTTACTAGGGGACCAATAGCTTTGGGGCATAAATTCTACTGAATCTCATTTTCCTTCGAGTCTGTGCTGATGGTAAATGTAATTTAATATATTAGCTAATAATAATTCTCTTCTATTGAACACTTGGTATTTTTTGGGCACCATGCTAAGTGCTTTATCTACATAATCTCAAATCTTAAACCACCTGATGAGGTAAATACTATCACCTTTAATATATTGATGAGGAAGACTAAGGCTCCGGTGGGTGAGGTGATTTAGCCAAGTTTTCACAGTTAGTGAGAGTCTCACTCTGGCTTGTCTGGTCCCGAAACCTGTTTTTCCCTTCCACTGTCCCACACACTCTCTCTTTAGTAGCTGGACTTAACAAAAACTGCCTCATGACCTCTCCCTTTGGATGACTAATAACTTTATGGGAAAAAATGAGAAGGCTTAGTTCTAATTGTGTTTCTGGGTGACTTATTTTCTGATTCTGGGTGGAGGCTGGAGATCTTAAGATGGGGATATTGGGCCATATATATACTTGCTTCTCACACATATTTCTTCTAACATCTGGAAGCCTATCTGAAACTTTTTTATTTTCAGATTCTCCAAACCCAAAATTTATCCTTCCTTTTTTCCATAAGACTCTCTGAATCATAATTTTATTCTCTAAAACATCTGATATTATTTCCATTAGTGTTGATGATATAATCAGACCATAATTGGCTCCTTTACTGACATACTAGAATATTTCCCTAATGCCTCATATATTTTGAGCTCTGGTAATAAAGTTTCTGACAGTAAAGTGTGCTATTTGAGTACAGCTTCCTTAATAACAGATGTATTACTCTACTTCCCTAACAAAACCTTTTTTGGATGAAAACCAAGATGGACCAGCCTTGTGTTGAAATCTGCTATATTCACTCCAGAAGGCTTCCAGAGCACTGCTTTTTAAACTCAGTCATTGACTCAGGCTCTCTTTTTCCCCCAGGCAAATGAGGACAATGTCTTTCCTCTTATCTCCTTAGATGATGAGGGTATGAAGTGAGTAGATGGAAAAGCCAATTAAATGCTTAGACTTCCTAAGACAAAACTATTACAAGTCAAGCTACCATGATTATAAAGTTTATTCCATTTTGCAAAGAACAAATTAAATAGAGTTGAAATAATGTTTAGCATGCATAGTTTATATAAATGTGGTTTTAAACTATGTGTATATAAACAACAGTATAATATAAAATACTGTATGGTTGCAGCTCCCAAGTTTTAAAATAACCTCTTTTAAGCTGCTTACCTAATTAGCTATTTTCTGTGTACTAAGGAATAGTTCCCCATGAAGAAGACTTGCAAAAAAAGCAAAGGTGAGAAAGCCTGGGATTGAGTGACAGGAGAGTATTCTCTAGGTGGCCAAACCTGCGCTCCTTTGTGTTATCAGCAATCACATGGAGGAGTATTGGTACAACTGTCAGGATAAGCAGTGATTAGCTGAAATGGCAAGTTTATCTCGGCAGTGTTGTGGTTGTCCAAGATGTGTACTATTCATTAATCTGGGAAGAATTAATGGTATATCTATTCTGTGTTGGGAGCTGGAGATTCAAAATGATTAAGATGCTGTTGTTGCCGTGGGAGAGGTGTGACACTGTTATAATAAAGTGTGGTAAGCTCTTCACTCAACTATGGACAAAAACTCATGGGAAAGTTCTATCCTGGGGTATTAAGGAAGGTGAATACAGATTACTATGAGTAAAATATTACTGTAATACTAAAATAAAGTTCACTGCTGTTAGGATGCTGTGCAGTTTTGTGCTGCACCTAGCACTCTACCCACATTTAATTTTTTTTAGCTTCAATGCAGAGAAAACAAAATTCAAATCCAGCATGTGTAGTGGGAGAACGCGCAATCAATTTTCTGCACCCACCCCTTTCTCCTCCAGATTTCACTCTCTCAAAAGGGAGTTTAATCTGAATAAAGAAGGTGAAACATGACACCTTTGCTCTAAACAGACTCAGTCACCAAACTGTAAAATGAAGCATTGCAGACATTTGATTCTTTATTGGCATAAATTCTCTGTTGTGTTTCCACAAGGCAGCTCCTCTCATTAAGGTGACGTCCACCCACATCAAAGGAAAAAAGGAAGACTTTGAGTGTTCGCACACCTTCCCGAAGGGCGTCACCTCCTTTCCAATCCCTTTCTCAGTTCTGTTGAACTGTGGCACTTTGAAGCCTTGCCTCACTCACCAGACTTCCCCAGTTTGGTGGATCATAGGAGCTTTTTTTCCGTTCAAGCGTCCAGCAGGAAATGCACTAAGCTGGACTTTATGGGAAGTCTGCTAAAAATATCTTCTTTAGTGTGGGGATATATCAAAGAAGTATTTAAGCTGCTAATTTTAGCCCATTTTTAAGGGAACATGTTTGCATGGTCCAGGCTGATAGCCTCACATGTCTCTTTACAAAGCAGAAGGTGATAGGGCTGTTTGTGGGCTGAGTGTCAGGGTTTTTGCTCCCCTTGTCTTGTGGCCGTGCTGGCGTCTGCCCTCCCTTAGATGAAATTGACACAGGGTCTTGTATTTCTGGCTGGAGTAGATCTGGACCAGGAAAGGACATTCCAGGATGTAAATCAAGGTCCACTTATCTGATATTTGTTTCCAGGGGGATCCTTGAGACAGTTCATTCCTTGTCTGCAGAGTCCCGGTGTCTTCTTTCAACAAGAGTTGGGTGTTTGGATGAACTTTAAAGCCTCCTCAGTTTTGATGTGGTGTTGAAACAGAAGCTTTGAATCTTCAAGCTGCTGACTGCAGAGGAAATGCAGGGTTTTACAGATTATCAGCAGATGTACAGAACATACAATAGCCAGAAACTTTTCCCTCCATAGTAGAAACGCTGGGGATTCCACAGCTTCCATTATAGCAAAGGGCAGACTAAGTATATTATACAGAGTAGTCCAGAACTGGCGTCTGACTCCTGTCACGTCCCAGCTTCAGGCTGTTCCTGTTCCCACTCTCAGGTTTTCATCATAAGTGAACTCAAACCAGCCATGGGGGAACGTTTTGTCTCTAGGTATTTCCGCCTTCCATCTTCCTTGCCTAGAATGCTCCTTTGTTTTCTTTTCGTACTGGTGTATTAGTTTTGTAGGACTTCTTTGACAAAGTATGGCAAATCGGGTGGCTTAAAACAACAGAAATAGAGGCTGGAGGCTAGAAGTCTGAGATCAAGGTGTTGGCAGGGCCCTGCTGCCTCTGAAACCTGTGGGGGAATTCTTTGACTCTGCCTAGCTTTTGGTGGTTTGCTGGCAATCTTTGGTGTTCCTTGGTTTTTAGATGCAACACTTCGCTTGGTGTTTTCTCTGTGTGTCTTTACATCATCTTCCCTCTGTGCCCATCTGTCTCTGTGTCTAAAATTTCCCCTTTTTATAAGGACACCGGTCACTTTGGATAAGGGTCCACCCTAACGACCTCATTTTAACTTGATTATCTCTGTGAAGACTCTACTACCAAATAAGGTCAAATTCTGAGGTATTGGGAGTTAGCACTTCAACATATCTTTTTTAAGGGTGGGGCTGGGAGTGCTAGAGCACAGTTCAACTCGTAACACCCAGCTAGTATCTTCTCTGAGAACTCATCTTCTGAGCAGTCTTTGTGATCCCCACGCTGAGATGAAATACCCTTGCTGTGAACTTGGGATTTCCCCCTATGATGGGCTTAATATACTGTGTCGCCTGCTTCATTGTTCGTTACAATAAATGGTAAACTGCTTGAAGCTGTTTTGTATCCCTAATAGTTGGCAACATGCCTGGCATAGGGAGCACTTGCTGAACTCACACCAGTAAGATATGAAGTGGGAAAAAAATTCCACCCCTGTGATTTTGCAAAATGTTTAGCACTTGCAGTGAAGTTTTATATTAAATAAGAACACAGCCTCTCAGTTTACTAAATAGATTTTTTTGCCCTGAAGATGACCAAATGGTTATAGTTTGCTTTGGTCAGGAGACTTTGCAATGAATCAGACTCAAATTTGAGAAGTGAGAGGGGTGGTTTGAGCATGTTCACAGACCCCTTTATAGAAGATGAATTGGACAGGGGTCTGGGACAAGTATCTCTAATAATGGGGTGTGTGGGAAAGGATGCTGTTGAGGTGATTAGAGCGAGGGGCAGCTAATCCAAACAGTTGGCTTCTATTCCTGACTCAGTGCGGATTCACTGTGACCTCCGGCAAATCTCTTACCTTTTGACGCTCTTTTAAGTGAGCTTTAAAGTAAGAATGGCAATTATGAACATGTAAACATATGGAATGTGATGAGGACTAATTTTAGGATAGAGTTTAAAGAGATTTTCCTGAAATCTCTTACTTACTTTAAATGTTGTGAGGGTTATGAACGGGCAAACTGGTTTTAAATAAGACCACAGAAAGGTAAACTCATTTGAATAAGTAGATTCAACTTCAGTGAGTTTAGAAGCAAATGTCTTTGTTTCCTCTGGTAAGTAAGCCAGGTGTATAGAAGACAAACTGTTTTACAGGAAAGAAAAAAAAGATTCATCTTAACCGTTTTTTCCTCCTGAATCCATTTTGTTTCTTTCTGTAGAGAGTTAACTGGAAACCTGATCCTTGGAGAGAGGCTGGATGGGAACCAAAATGGCAGAAGTGAAGAGTTTAAGGGAAGTAGAGCTGACTACACCAGTCTCTGGTGGATTTTGATGGAGAAAATAGAACTAGAGACTACACTCTATTATCTGCATGAATTTTAAAGGAAAGCAGTGGAAGCAGCTCCAGAATTTCTGTTTGTGCTGTTTAATGATGGTAGTGTTGTTGGAAGGGATACTGGTGGCCAGGATGCTCGAAGTTTTGCTTGTGGAAAAATTTACATTAAATTATAGAATTAAAGTTGAACACTTCAGAGGATGGTGGAATGGACATTTCTATAATCTCTATCAAACTGAAGTGTTTGATGGAGATTAGAGACATGATTCTAAAACCTCTAGTTTCCCTCTTAGATACCCTCTAAGCTGCCAGTGGGTTCTGGGGCCAATAGAAGGAATATAGGCCAAAGAAACATACAGTTATATACACAGCCATATTCCAACTGAGAATGATGTGCACCCCTTTCTTTTGGAGGATCAATGGTAAAGGAAACAAAGAATACATTCGAATTTCCGCAGCAAGTTTTCCCAATTGATCCTCACAATAAACCGCATAACCAAACGTAGACAATGACCACCTACTGTCTTCTCTGCGGTGTAAGTGGTGTGGGGCTATTCAAGAAGGGCAGGGTGAGAAAATATGAGACATTGTCTCTGTGACAAATTGTTTCTAGTTTGGTTATTGAGATGAGATATAATAAAAGAATACAATCGCAGGATAATACATAACATGTAAATTCTGTAATAAATTATGAGAAGGTAAGAAATGTTGTTGTTGGTTATAAAAGGAGAGACCTTTAGGGGCAGAAGTATTCAAGAAAATTATGAAAAATATGCGACTTCAGCTGAACCTTGAGGAAGATTTGAGCTGGCCAAGGGGATGGGGTAGGCAGCGATGGCAAGTACATGTGTCTGCTTGCTTACTGTCTCCTCTTTTGTCCATGGCAGACACTGTTAATCGACTACCCGAGAGCAGACTTTTCTGTCCTTAGAGAACTATCTACCTACTTTCTTAAATTAGTAATTGATAATTGGGTTTCTTTTTCTATTATACTGCAGTCTAGTGTAAAAGTTAAGCTTTGTTTATCTCTGAACCTACTGAGGCACGTAGAAGAAGCTCACTGTAGCGATGACAGAGGTGTGCTGCAGACTCTTGCTTCAATAAAAAACTTCCTCTTCAGCTGCGAGGAAGTAGACTCTACTTGCAGTGATTTAGGGATCTGCCATCACTGAGGCATTTCAAGGTCTTCTGGGCAACCCCAGTCAGTGACTGAGCACTTTGAGGGTAGGAGGATGGGGGACTAGTGCTTGACCATTTCTGCTGTTTACAGGATACTGCTTCAGGGCAGCGTTTGCTCTGGAGCTCCCCATTAGCTTGGCTGAGTATCAGATACACATTGTAGTCCAAGATTTCCCCTGTCCAATCCTGCTTCCTCCCCCTTTGTCTTTCACAGTCAATACCGGCTAGTTAACCGCTTGCACTCCTACTGCAGTTTCAGTATCTGCTTCTAGAAGGATTTGCATCGACTTAGAAAAAATATATGAGATTGAATCAAGTTGGTGACAAGTCTTCCCTGGATCAACTGTTTCACGTTGTCTAGTTCCAAGCTGAGCCTTCATTCTGTCATTTACAAGCATTCTGAGCACCAAAAAAGTTTTAGGCTCTGAGGTAGATGTTGGAAATTCAAAGATGGATAAGGCTGATCCCTATCTTTGACAAGATAGACTCGTAAAGATGTACGTAGACACAGACTTAAAAGATGAGCAACATGTTCAAGACTTTTCTCCTAAGTGGCCAGCTGAGTTTTGAATCCAAAAAAGGGGTCTTCATGCAAAGTAGGAATCTGAAACTGATACAGTTTCAGAGGTGTTCACATTACTTTGTCTTAGTTTATATTCCCCTAGGGAATTCTTTGGAACACTAAACCCTCAAGTGTGAATGAACCTGTTAAATATGTTAAAATAGCTTTCTTGACTGCAGTTTTGGGGATTCTTTTATATGCTAAGGTGTGCTGTACATTTGCAAGAACAGGTCAAGTAGTTGATGTTTTCTAAGCTTCTTTGGCTCAGGAATTGTTTTATAGTACTTCTTTAGGAATGCTATCCTACCCAGTGAAATCGATTGGTGGTATAGTACTTACTACAAGCAATAACTGACGTCTATTCAACATTTTCCATTTGCTATTCGCTGTAAAGCACTATTAATGACCCCATTTTTCAGACAAGGAATCTGAGACAGCACAGAGGGTTATGAAACTTGCCCTAAGCTACAGAGATGGACACAGGACCCATGCCCTACCCCACTCCCTGTACTCTCCTGCCTCCCAGTGTCTTTGACGTGTTGAAGCCAGTGAGCCTGCCTCTTTCAGAGAGCAAGAGGCATGTGACTAAAATTCACCAAGGACACAGAAAAGTACATGTGAAAAAATTACAGCTACCTTGCTCATCCACAGGGACTGTGGGTTTTGTACAATTTAGTGAGACATATGTACAAAGAACTGAAAAGAAGACTGGCTTGGTTGAAGTTTAGTGGTTAGGATGAGAGGCTGGGCATTAATGCTTCCAATTGGCGGTCTGGGTTCTCCCTCTGAGAATCAGCACATCTAGGGCTGATTCTCCGTTCTCTCCAATGTTCTTTCACCTCCCTGTTTTGTACCCTCTTCTGTTTTTTAATACCCAGCACCCTGTCCCTTGCACCCCAACACATAATATCAGATAGAAGCCGACAGATATAGTAAGAACCAGGGCTTTGCAATCAGACTCCTGGACTGAGATCTTCCCTGTATCAACTTGCCAATTGTTCAAGTTACTTTATCTTTCTAAGCTTTGGTTTTCATTTGAGTAACATGGTGCTATAAAAAATGTCTACATCATAAGATTATTGTAATGATTCAAGAAAATAATATATGTAAAGTACTTAGTACAGAGTGGGCACTTAATAAATGGTGTTGGCTGTAAAGTTTTCTGTCTCTAGCTGTTTCTGAAATTAAATAGCGACCTCTTAAACTGAATATCCTCCCAGATGTAAGGGGAAAAATATCTAATTTCAGGCACGATGCAGGTATTAGGCAAGGGAGGAAATATTTTGCAGGGGGATGGTGGTTTTAGACCCTCTCTAAATAAACCCCCTAAGTGCACGATTACTGTATATAACTCTCAACTGTAAAAGAGACCAGCTCTGGTTTATTTTGTGCTAACTTCTGGCACCACAGGACCAGGTCATCTGCATATGTTCAGCGGTTTGCTGGCCATTGGCCTGTGTTTTCTTAAGACTTTCTCTTGTCACCTCCGTACCTTGCTGGTAATTTGAGTCTTTGAAGAGGCAGACAATGAGGGTTGTAGTTGGCTCAATGTCTATTCTGTGGCTTTATTTGCCTCTTTCCCAGAGATTGAGCATTTATGTCTACGGGCATAAGATCGATTACTGCATTGTGCAGCAGAAATGAAAAGGAAACATTCTTTCTTACCTCTCCAGCTCTGCCTGGCGTTGGCTGCAGCAAACAGCCCTGTCTGAGCAGTCACATGTCCTGAGTGCGTGGACACAGCAACTGTAATTGTACACTTATCTCTGAGACAAAAAATAAATGAAGTTGCTATCTAATTTATTCAGATGGCTCTCAAGATGCAGCATTTCATGTATGGATTTGATTTCCAGGAACTAGAAGTAACTATGAATGCTTTGTTAGGAAAATTACTTCAGCACAAACGAGTCCTCTTGTTTTTCCTTTTCCAGCCGTAGTAACTAATAGCTTAAGATATAAGATAAATTATAAAGTATTTTGTAATTAATATTTTAATTTACTAAGAAGAGAGCTAAATGGTGACTAGACTTCTCTTCCCCTTGATAATAATGAACGCAGGCAGTTTCAAATGAAGGAGAGCAGCCAGGAGTTTAATACCTTTGATTAAGAACATGTTTCCACAGTGGCTATTATGTTCCTATTTAAAAGAGCAAAACAAAACTCAGGCTTATTTTATTTTGCAACTGCAGGGGGTCCTATGACATCAAAAGAAGACGAGAAAATGTTTAAGGATAATTAAAGGCAATTTGCCTCATCGGGATTTTTTCCTCCTCCCTTTTTCTCTTCCCCGTCTTCTCCCCACAATACTTGCTAATTGCTGCTTCAGAGACCTGAGGATTTTTTTCTTTTTCCCTTCAAGAAACTTGCCTATTTGGCTGTTGTCCACACTTATAATTGACTGCATAAATCAGTGAATCTCCATTAGTTCATTTAAAAAACAGAACATGAGTTACTCCCTGTCTTATCATGCTGGCTAGTTAGACATTAGGCAAGCTAAAGGCAAGAAATGAATTACACGTGTTAATTCATTTCATCTCTGAAAGAATGTCATGATGTCCCTGTAACTGAATAGGAAACCAGAGTAGCTTGATTGGGGTCCCACTGCTTAGGGTGAGCTTGGAACTCTAAGCTTTGTTTCCACTCTATTACCTCTTTAAGTTAAGGCTTCCCTGTTTCTTTATTCATTTAAAAACTTTCTATTTAGAATTTTCATTCATTCCTTCGATTTGAATGCTCCTGACCAGCATTTAAGCCTATAATGCTTAGGTTGCAAAGAGGGAACTTGGTGACTCTCAGAAAAATGAATTGTGGAAAGTCATTCACAGCAGCTTCCCCCAGGGACTAAGGAAACTCAGTCACCTCTGGAAAAATTTTAGCTAAAGTTTTAAAGTAACAGAACTCAGGGTAGGAACTGAGCGCCTAAAATGAGAAGGGTTTTAATTTGACATTATGCTTTCAACTCTGGAAGTTGATAGTAAAGGGCATCACACTCCAGATAAAGTGACTTCCTGGGAAAAGGAATGATCCGTAAATGTTTGACCTCAAAGTTTGCACAGGTTTTCTTTAAACTCAGATGAATTGAACAATGTGGACAAAAGTGTCATCTGCTGAGTAAGTGTAGAAAGAATGATGCTGAATTTAGTAAAGGATTGAGGTGTGTGTTATGGGTGGGAAACCCCACAATGGCCATGAGTCTAGGATAGGGTGTTTGTACCGACTGCACATTTGTTCTTTGGCTAGAAAAAATATTGGGGAAAAGTGGGGGGAAATCTCAATCTGATTGAATATGTGAGCCTCTGAGTAGTGAGAAGTGGTTTAATTCATCTTCCCAGTTTGCTTACTGCCAATAACTCTCTGCCATCCCCAAAAGTACAACGGTGTGCGCACTCCTGACCAGTGTGTGCGTAGAGTTTAGGTTTTTGCGATTTTCTATTTTTGTTTTTATAGCTTTGATTTTCAAGTACACTTTACACATAAAAATAGCCAAATATTTGTATATGAAGCAGATTTTCTCCAAGTTCTAATTTCAAAAAAAATTAAAACAGGATAATAGAGATAAAGAAAGGCTTTGGAAAATAGCATAGAAAAGAGGATTGGAGAGTGCCCTTGGGGTTAGCCTAACCTCCTTAGATTCTAAGGATAATAAGGTAGGGCATAACTTTTAGCTTGAACATCGTCAAAGAGAAAGAAAGCAAAGTGAACCAGATTCTAGCTCTGTTCCTCTGCCACCCTTTATTCTATGCCCAGAGAGATGGTTTCAATCCCTAGAATCATGTAAAACATTTTATATCCTGGAAATTCTACTTAGTTTCTGACTGTATCAAAGTTAACCCAACCTTATTTTAAAGAAATATTCAAGAAACTGGAATTAGTTAGAATTGGAGGTGAACCTGTGTATTGAGAAATTAAGATACTCTTTGAATGATAAACTGCAAATGAAATAGAAAATTATGAAGTTTGAGTTAATCTGAAGTCACGTGCATCCTAGGTTTGACATGGTTTTGGAGAAAACTATCTTTAAGCAGAGTGGTGGATCCAGCCCTGCATACCAGCTATTTTCTTGTCCTTATTTCCAGCACCATCACTATGATTCTCCTCCTTACTTACTAGGCAGTAGCCACACTGGACATTGTTATGTTCTTCCACATTGCCAGGCTCTTTCACACCCAGCCCTGGCACACACCATGTCTTCAGCTTAAGATATTTTTCTTGGATCCTTCCAATTCACTTTTGGGATAAGCTTCTGCTCATCTGTCAGATGACTAATTAAAACGTTTCTTGTTTTGTTCTCATACTACTTTATATTTTTCTTTATAGGACATATAAACATAATTGAAAATCACTTGTGTAATTCCTGCTTTAATATCAGTCTCTCCTTACATATTATGAGTTATAAGAATAGAGGCTGTAATTATCTTATTTACCATTATATAGTAGTCCTAGGCCATAGCCAGACCTTAACAAATTGTTGTTGTACGAATGAATGTATGAATGACATTGGACTTCAAAAAGAGGATGAATACTGAGCTGCTCAAAGCAACTGATGTAGAAGTCACATCTCAGTATTGTGAATGAGCTAGCCTAGGATTTGAAATGCCAAAAATAGAGGAGCAAGTGTCGAACAGATACTGAGTGGTGAGGGGCACTGGGGAGACCAAAAATCAAGCAACGGTGATTATCTGATATTGAAGCAGAGAACAAAAACGAAGGTTTACCTGGGATGACTACCTGACAAGTGATGGAAGGGGTCTGGTATGCTAAACTAGTTTTATGGTAGCTAAAAAAAAAAAAAAAGTTTTTTTTTTTTTTGAAAGTTCCTGGTATCAAACATGCTACTTATGGTAACACAAGTCTGTCAGTGAACTAATTTCTTGATCTGTGACAAGGCTAGGAGATATGGATTCAGTGCTATCTGTCCACACGCAGAGAATGCACTATTTCTCATCCTTCTGGATTTCTCTGATACCTGACATTCCACAATATTCTCCAGGAAATTTTCTCTGAGTCATGTACCTTTTCCTTATAACCTCATAGTGCCCTCTCCATCTATCATTGCATATATTTACCTATTTATTTCCTCTACTAGACTGCAAGCTTCTTAATAGCGGTGATTTTTTAATTTGTCTTTATATTTCTGTGACTGGCTCAGTGCCTTGAATTAGACACCTGAGTAATATTTGGCAAATTCAATGGAATTAAACTTGTTTTATTTAAATTCTTGTTTCCTTTTACCAAGTAAATACATTCGTTGAGAAATGGTTAAAGGTATATTCATGTAAGGAGCCTAGCAGAGTAGGTCATGTAGTCAGACAATAAAGTTTGTTGTTTGTTTAACTTTAGTTATAGATACTTTGGTTAACTTTAGTTATAGATATTTTGACAGATTGATGCAAAAATCACCTCATCTCTGCAATGTGACTTTGCAGCATCTCCCATCATGAGATGGAGTCTCTTTACCCAATACTTGAAACTTGGCTGGCCTTGGAATTTGCTTTGGCCAATAGAATATGACAGAAATGATGTTGTGCTCTTTCCATGCCTTGATTTTCCCTCTGCTCCCTTGAAACTCTTGCATGCTTTATGAACAAGTCTAGACAGTCCTTCCAGATGAAGCCATCCTAGACCAACTAGTTCCCAGCTGACCACAGATGCATTGATTGAGCTCAGCCAAGACCAGAACTGCTCACATTGCTGACTTGCAGAATTTTGAGCTAAATAAATCGTTATTGTTTTAAATTGTTACATTTTGAGGTTATTATGTAGCAGAAGTTAATTATTGTAGATATGTTAATTTTATTAGGTTAAGTTAAAATAGCTGATACTATATTTTGCTAAGAAGATGGGTAGTGAGATCTGATCCATGAATAGAGCATATCTTGGAAAGGACAGCCAGAGGCCCTTTCTCTAATGACAGGACAATTTGTAAGCTCCTCAGCGATAGGAGAATGATGTTGGGGAAAACCTGGAATGTGACTATCTAATAGAGATGAAGCTTAAAAATGAAGGGTCTAAGTTACTTGAAATAGGAAGATCTAGTTCTTGCTTCTGCTATCAATGAAAATGAAGGCTCACAAGTATGATGAGTCTGGTTCTGTATCGTATATAAGTTTGGACCCCACGATACCACTATTCAAGGGCTGTGTGGGACGTATATTAATTTGGCCCACTGATGTGGGTTAACCTCTTTTTTTTGTGTGTTCTGTCTGAAACCACTCTCTGCATTGAATTATTTGTGTCCATGTCTGTCTCCCCTACTGGATTGCAATCATTATGATTGTAAGGACCCGATCTCATTCCTTTTTATATTCTCAGCTCTGGAACAGGGTCTGGCACATTGATATTTCTCAAGAAATATCTCTTGAATGAATCCATGATGACAAACCAATTGGGTACATTGTGAACAGTTTTACAAAAATACTATCTGTAGGATTCTAGAAAATCTGATGATTCTTGATTTAAGTTATCAGAATCAACTGAGCATTTTGTCTGTGTTGTGGAAACATATCCCACTTATTAATAATTGTGGAATGCCTACTATGTGCATTACTCTAAGTACCTTTCACGTAGAAATCCTTTAATACTCCCAAGGATCCTATGATGTTGGTCTTGTTGCCCTCCGTTTATTGATGAGGAGACTGAAACAGGAAGACGTTTAAAAACTGATCCAAGATTCCATAGCTGCCAAGAGGACCAGCCAAGATATGAGTCTGGCTCTAGCCTATGTTCTCAGCTACTATAATACAACTGTCTCTAAATGCATACAAGAACGTCCTCGTATGAAAGTAGTCAGAAAATTTGTATTAGCGAGCAGCGACAGAAGAGCATTCTCCTGTACAGTGCATAAGATTTCATACATATGTGTACTCAAAACATGGTTGAAATGTTCCAGTAAATGATGAGATTTCTCCCCAGCAATGTAGAAAGGGGGATATCTGTGTTCCTTAGCAATAAAAAAAAGTACTACTAGGAACTTGTCAGTGTTGCTTGTTTGTTCTTTCAGGTATGGAAAGTCCTAGTGAGGTTAGACAGGGGCACGGAACCCTCTCCCATAGTCCCCTTTGTGACATTCCTCGTGCCTGGAAAGTGACCCTGGGCTCTTACATCACTGTGATTCTGGGAAGAGCCCATTGAGTGGGGCTTTTGGGGAGGAAGAAGAGGGGGCAAGGAACCCTTGAAGGTGAAACTGCAGTGCTGGGTGCCTGTCCTTGACCCGGTCCCTTTCAGGAATGCAGGAGTGGAGAGGGGCGCCTGGTGGGTGGGCTCTTAGATCACGTGACTTCTTTGCTCCTTAGCAGAGTGTGGAGTCGGGTGAATCTCTCTCTCTTTCTCTCTCAACAAATCCAGGGGCAGAGTGTCATTCTGAGGGATTGCTTTACCTTTGTGAGTGCTGAATACGACTGGGACAGTGAATGGTCGGCAAAGGCTTGGGAATCCCTGTAATTATGAAACTGCAGCAGGCACTACAGGGACATTCAGCAAATTTCGATTCTGGAAAACAAAACTAGCTCTTTGGACTTACCCTAATAACAGAGTAGAAAATCGGTCTCTAGTATTTGGGGGTTACCTCCGCGGGGCTTCAGGTTGTGCTGTGCCAGTAGGCACCAGTATGACTGAGTTGATTTTAGGCGGTTTGATTGGTCTGTACCTGTGCCACACTGGCTGTTTTATATGGTAAATGTCACCCATGACCTTAGGAGAAGAAAGAATGTTCCCAAAACAGAACTAGTTCTATGAGACTATATTGAGACCTAGTCTTTGTTGCACTCCTAAAATTTTTTTCATAATTATTCTAGCTTCACTGTAGGAAGGTAATAAACATCAAAACTAGCATAGTCAATGATCCCTTTCCAGAGATATGACCAGACAAGCTTCCTTTCACTGGGATCCTGGGGAAAGTACATTCCCAGGTGGGGAGAGGAACATTAAACCATGTGTCACTCATTCTGCATGAATGAAAATGTTGGTTTCCCTGGCTGTAATAATTTAGAGATTAAATATTGGACATGTGACTGCAGGAAGGCTGTGATTTGTTTCCTAAATCATAAAATCTCGTTTCCATTTCTCATCCTGTATGTATCTCCTTTGGAAAGCTGTATAACTTGTCCAACTTGCCATTGTATAGAATTGTGTCAGTGAGTCTGTGGGCCTCTCAATACATCATGTCAAATAGAGACAGCCTTCATAAGCCAATCCCCCACCTGGCCACAATCCCCAGGAAAAAATCTATGCTTTGTTGCATGAGATTGGAAGCTTCAAAATCGGTCTTGGCTATTTTCTATTACTTAGGTCCTTCTAACTTTCCCTTAGCTATTGTAGAAAAGTTGTCTTTGCTAGACTAACCAGCTTCTGGTGCCCTGAAACTTTATCAGAGGGAATACCCTCTAATCATTTTCAATTGTGTGGCAGTTTGGGACCTGACTTCTGATCACCTGTAATACTCAGAACCATGACTGCCTTTTATTTCCTGCCTGCTTGTCACATCTTACTTATAGGAATAGAGTATTTGTAGCTTGCAGAATCTCAAACCTGACCAAGTGATGGATGTACTGTAGATGATTAATCCATATCTTTATGTAGTTTTGAGTCTATTCCTTTTCAATTGTTTTCTGCTGAGGGTTAAACAATTAATTGAATGACTGCTAAGACTTGAGTCTGAGCCCTAATACTTTTCCTACGTGTTTGGGTCTACATTCTCTCTCTTTTTTTTAAAGAAGATGTTGGAGGTAGGAGTTTATTAATGAATTAATTAATTTTTGCTGTGTTGCATCTTCGTTTCTGCGCGAGGGCTTTCTCTAGTTGTGGTAAGCGGGGGCCACTCTTCATGGCGGTGCGCGGGCCTCTCACTATGGCAGCCTCTCTTGTTGCGGAGCACAGGCTCCAGACGCGCAGGCTCAGTAGTTGTGGTTCACGGACCTAGTTGCTCCGTGGCATGTGGGATCCTCCCAGACCAGGGCTCGAACCCGTGTTCCCTGCATTAGCAGGCAGATTCTCAACCTCTGCGCCACCAGGGAAGCCCGAGTCTACATTCTCTTGAACCTGCTGATGGTCAGATGGGCTATTATTATAGACGAAACAAAGCAAAAAACTCCATAGAAACTGACAATATACAGTCTAGTTAAACATGTCGTTATGATCAGAGAGTGCTATCTCTCTCTGTGTCTCTCTGTCTCTTTTGGGTCTTAGAGGCTGTTTAATCATACTCCTTAGCTCCTGGCAGACAAATTAACATCTGTGTGGTGCGGAGACTCACATATTTGTTTGTTTCAACTTTATCCCCTTTTATCTCTACTCCACCCATTCCCCTCAGAACAGAGGCAGCCAGAATGGAAGGGTTTCCAGAGCCTTAATTCAGAAATCATACCCCCAGGTTCTGGGACCTTGAAAATGGCATGTAGGATAGGCTAAATGGGACTCAGCAAATTTTCTTGTGTCATTGGATATTTTATTGAAAAGTATTTGTTCTATTGTCATAGGCAACAATTTTGACTTGCATCTTTTTGTTTCATATTGTGTTTTTACATTTTTTAATTCATGTAAATATTATCAGATGATTTGTATCTCATTTTGTTTCTTTTTTCTCTTTCTTTCTTTTTTGGATCCATCCATGTTGCCATGACCAAATCTCATATGTTGTTTCTAATTGCCACATGGTACTCCCACTGTGCATACAGGACACATGACTTATCTACTTTCCCAGGGGTGAACTCAGGTTCCTTCCAATATCCTCTCCCCCAGTCACAACCTAGGTAAATAAGTTTACTAATTAACTAATGGGTTTTCCTCTTTAATGTGTCTTTCTTATGTCTATGGCTAAAGCTGAATATGAGATAAATTTTAGTTTTTGTTTTAATTATTTTTTACCCTTAAAAAAGATCCTTTAATATTTTACATAAAGCTCCATAGTATAAAGGTGACTTATAGATTAGTCATGCCCTTTCCTTAAAATTGATCTGTTTTCTTGCTTAAATTTACAATTATCATAGTTTTCCATTGTGCTCACTGGGTGATGTATATGTTTGACAGGATAACTCAGTTTGTGTTTTTGTCATGGTAACGGTACCATTTATATAATAATTCAAAATGAAAGTTAAAAAAATTCAATATTACAATAGTTAGTGAAAATCTTAGTAGGGTGTAAGCACCATTAAAAAAATCCTGTGTGTGACAGAAATAGAATGAGTAGAAGATCTGTTTTTCACATATTTTTCTTTGTCTTGAAGAACCCATCTGGCAGCAGTGCCATGGTGGCTAAACCTGTGGTTCAATACTTTCCTACCTTCTTGAATACTAAACCAACACTGAACTGAAAATGATGAGTATAGCTTTATTCATAAAAAAACAAAAACGTTTTTTCACAAGGCTATTTTGGAGAGGAATCCATGGCTGCGAGACTGTCTCACCCAAAGATATCTTCTGAGCTAAGCTTCCAGAGGTGAGTACAGAGCACATGGGGTCATATGCTCTTCAGCAACTTTGGCTGTGGTGAATTATATTATAACTATGTGCCAGACCAAATCAACCGTGTATAGACTGAGTTGTGATCTATCAAGGAGTCTGTATGAGAATTTGGTCCCAAAGAGGTGCTACATTTAGAAAATGATTAACTAAACCAATTAGATGACCTGTTTGGGGGCTCTTGAAGCATACAGAAAGACACTCAAAATGGAATAGGAAGAAGCAGCTGATAGAGAAAGTAGTTAAAAAGGGAATAATAGATTGACTTAATTTCTGTGGATTTCTAGAAGAGATTTCAGTTTTATTTAGACCTAATTGAATATTGAGACAGTTTTCTGTGTGTGATTCTCTTCCTAGAATATAAATTTAAAAAAAAAACCCCAAACAATCCCAAATAAAAGCATACAAGAAGCCAAAAACCAAAGTTGAAAGCAGTAATAAGAATGAAGTAGATTCTAACTTTAATTTATATTGTATGTATAAGTAAGTAAAGAGGTTATTGAACCAATAAAAATATATTGGAGCTCTGAGTGGCTATAAAGGGAATGACAGCTCTGATTGTGTCCATGTGTTTAAAATGGAAGGAATGATTCACAACTGATTTTTCCAATACAGTAGCTATTGAACTTTGCACTTGGGCCACTATAAAATGCTGATGGCAAATATCCATGAACTCCACTATGTTTTACTGCCTTCTTTGTAGTTAGGTTATATGATGAGTTCTGGTCAATGGCCTGTGGAAGGACATGATATGTGTCACCTTCTGGCTATGATACTCACGATCAGTTGTGAATTCTTTCTTCTCTCTCTTTGCCTATCTTGGAGGCCCTGGAAGCCATGTGCTGAGATGGTGAAGCCACAAAATAGAACCTGGAAGAATCCATGATTCACTGCTGGGAAGTGAGCTGCCGTGGAGAGTATCTAGACTTGCAGAAGGCTTGTGAGAACGGATAATAAATTTTATGTGTAAAGTGACTGAGATTCTTGTGGTTGCTTTTTACTGCCAGACTTGTACTGGGTAGGATTTGAATCTGGCCAATCTATTTTACTAGAAGTATTACAACTTTTCCCACCACAGTATATTCGCTTAAACAAAGTGGAAGGCTCTGAGATAGAAGAGTCTCAGCTTTGTCATCTCAAAAAATGGGGAGACACTTTATAAGAGTGTTACAAAAGCTAAATGAGGTAACCGTTTTAAAATGTAGCTTTTATTTTTATTCATATGTGGTGGGGGCCAACAGATCAGGAGATGACTGCCACTGAAAGGATATCTTGTTACAATTCCCAAGAGGAGCAGGGGAACCACACCATGAGGGCCAAATGGGGAAGCACCAGGGTTGGCCAGGCAGCAGAGGGAATGAGGGGAGAATGTGGGCAAGAGCCTTTATTGTTGCTTCAGCTGGAAGACATGTACAAGGCAGAGTGAGCAGGCTGTCTAGTTCAAAAAATTTCAGCAGGCTCTGGGGTATAGGAACTGTCTTTAGTTGTACTGATCCTGGGGTGACTAGGTAGTGGGATAGTAGACTGGTGTGTGAGAGAGTCTGATAAAGGAGGTGGTTGGGGGCAGGGACTCTGAATTGATTTATTTGCATATGAAAGGTGAGTCATTTATGACCTCTAGGAATTGGCTAGCCCTCGGAGGGGCAGTCTCTTCATGTGTCAAAGCATTAGAATAGAAAGACATGCTTAATAAAATATCATATAGGAAAATACCTGAGTGTCTGACCCAGAGTAGCAGCATGGAGATGAATTCAAAAGCAGGTTGAATGGGAGCAAGTCGGAGACCTAGGAGAACAGGTAGAGGCATTTACAGGATGCACCATCAATCCAGTCTACTTCTACAATGCAAAGAAATTCTTCAAAAATGTGTTGTTAATCATGTCACTTCCTTTTTTTAAAAACCTAAATTAGTTCATGCTCTTCTCCTTGTTTGTGTCACTCTAAACTCCACATTTGTCAGCATCAAAGCTGCTTGTTTTGAAAGGCTCGCAAGTGACATTTCTTCTGGGAGAACTTCCCTTAGTCCCACCCATCCCATCCTCATCCTGTGTCCCCTTCCCCAAGGGGGAACTTCAGTGAGGCAGCTTGGACCATGGGTGATTCACAGAGAGGACCTCAGAGTGGGCAATCTGTAGTCCTCAGGCCCAGAAGCTAGGAAATGGGAGCCTCAGCACAGAGGGGCTGCCACAGCATTGATTGCACACATTGTTCCTAGAACTTAGGCAGTTCTAATAAATATCTTCAGCACTATCTCTAGGATTTGTAAATGTTGTCCCGCAGACTGTTCAGAGAAACAGACTTTTTTGATACAAAGGGCTGGAAATCACTAGAAAACAGAGAGAGTTAGAGAGACAGCAGATTCTATTACCTAGATCTACTGTTTGCCATGTTCAGAGCCCTCTGAAATAATTGTGACTACAAAATTTCATTAAACTTACATGTCAGTTGGATCCACCCACATATCTGCTTCTTATATTTTTCTAGCTCTTTCCTTCTCCGTTTCTTCAATATAAAATGTGGAGTTTTGAACACATGATCTATAAAATCCCAGACAGTTTTAATAAAATTCTGATTACATAAAATTTTTCTCCTTTTGAATCCCTGCCCTTACCAACTGGCTCAGAGAACAGAATCTTGGTCTAATCCAAAGATGTTTTTTGCCCACAAACAACTATTCCAAGATGCAAGAAATACCTAAAAAGAAAAAGGAACAATTGCAATAAATATGAGTTCCTTTACATCACAGATCTCTTTTAAACTAAAAGATTAAATTAAGACTTATTTTAACTTTATAGAAAATTTGGAATATAGAAAAAACAAAAGAAAACAACTATCTTAACTAATCTCTTAACATTTAATTGTATTTCTACTTTTTATATTTTTTACTTTCTGCTTATTTTTACTTTCTAATTATAGTCATATAGTTATGCAATTTTGCATCCTATTTTTTTTCATTTAACATTGAATATCCAAAGCATTCCCACATGTATTGAATGTTCTTTGTAATTAAATTTAAATATCTCTATATTATTTCAAACAAAATGAATTAGAACTTACTTAACACTTTTAATTTGGGAGATTTCTCATATTATTATTTTTTAAAATTTATGCTTAATTGATATAGCTTTTTCCACAACTTTTTTCTAAAGTTTGGATGATGTCTTAAGATAGAATCCCAGAAATAGAAAATGAAGCAGGTTTCAAGGTCAAGGGAAAGCAGTTAGGATGATCAGAGCAAGAGAAGAGACCAAATCTGGAAAGATATTGGTTTATTAACAGGCACCACCTTCTTCTTTATGTCAGATTAAGGACAACATTTATTAACGACTAGACCACATTCTGATTGTTTCAGAAGGTCCAGTATTGGCAGTAAATACCATAAAAATTAATAAAAAAGAAAAGAAAAGAAGGAAAGGAGGGAAGGAGGAAGAAAGTGTAAAAGAATGAACAAACTTGGGTTATTCTTACACATTTATGGGTTTTGTAAATTGATCTTTTATTTTCCTCCCTAATGAAATGATATTTACCTCATCTGGGGGGAACATCGTCAGACAATATCTCTTTATACTCTATTGCGAAAGTCTTGGTGTGGTGAACAGAGAGGTAGATTATGGAAGTCATTCCTCGCCTCAGGCAGAATATTATTATTCTAATATGTGGTTTGGATCTGGGGTGTGAAATTCTCCTTCATTGGAGATTTAGAGGAGAATGGAATGTTGTTTCATTTGGGAAACACAGTTTTGGAAGAAGCATGATGAACTCTTCAAAACAAAGCTTCTTCCACTATTAAACATTAAAAAAAAAAAACTAAATGAAAAGGGCAAACTCTTAGATTGTATCTTGTATTTTTTTTCTTTTATCAAAACTGTACTTTTTTTGAAGGATATCTATATCCTCATTTCTCTGCCTCTTGTATTTCTGTTTGGCAAGGGTGACCAGCAATAGCAGATAACCTTTGAAAAATAGCCTAGGAAAATTTCCAGGGTGCCTAGCCATAGATAATTTCAGGGACTCCCTCTGCCTAACTGGTATAAATAACAGATTAAACCCAGGGCCACTGAGTAATGTCTAATTGCTTTTGGGCATAACTCGACCAAGGAATAAACACTCCTATCAGGATTTGGACTTGGTGTTCATGGATGCACTATTTCTTCTGCATAAATATTCTCAAATTCAGGTTAATGCAAGTCAGCCCAGAGAAGTAAAATCAGTATCAGAAAAAAAAAAAAAAAAAGTAACGGTCAACTACTGTTGCTGGTGATCATCCAACCATCGACTGTTCCATTCTGTGGCTCTTAGAGGGATGGTTGACTTAGGCGGGCTAAGAAAAGCAGGCAGCATGATTGTGAATCCTTTTTCTGCAGCTGCAGGTAAGTTCCTCTGTGTGCAGCACCTAATCAGCTAATCTCTTAGAGAAGCGGTCGCCAACGTTTTTGGCACCAGAGACCAGTGTTGTGGAAGACAGTTTTTCCACGGATGGGGGTGGTGGTGGATGGTTCAGGCGGTAATGCGAGCGATGGGGAGCCGCAGATGAAGCTTTTCTTGCTAGCCCGCCTGCAGCTCACCTCCTGCTGTGCGGCCCAGTTCCTAACAGGTTGTGGACCTGTGGTGGTCCGTGGCCCAGCGGTTGGGGACCCCTATCTTAGAGGATCAGCTTACAGCTCTGTAAAAATGGGCCTAACAGGGCTTCCCTGGTGGCGCAGTGGTTGAGAGTCCACCTGCCGATGCAGGGGACATGGGTTCGTGCCTCGGTCCGGGAAGATCCCACATGCCGTGGAGCAGCTGGGTCTGTGAGCCATGGCCGCTGAGCCAGTGTGTCCGGAGCCTGTGCTCCACAACGGGAGAGGCCAGAACAGTGAGAGGCCCGCGTACCGCAAAAAAAAAAAAAAATGACCTAACAATACTAACTGACCTCTGAAGTGATTTGGTGGAGTACTAATAAAAATTATGGGAAGCAAACATCAAGTGCTAGACAAACATTTAAGGATAATTTTCTCTTATTTAATGGTTTTGAATTACAGGGCTTTTCTCTGTTTTCTGACTGAGCATTTCCTTTTCTGCACCCTCCTTTGTACGCCACGTGCAGTGCCGGTGAGACTAGCTGGACTTTTTGTGTTGGAGACACCTGCTCTTGCTCTGTAATGCCCATAGTCTGCAACCTATAACGTGCCCACGAATATCTAATTCACTATTACAAAACTTTCCAGAGTGTACATTTTCAATAGAGCAGGCAATAAAGGCACAACTATCCACATACTTTGCTACCTGTATGAATAACTCTAGAAAGATACTTGAGACTGGTAATATCACATTTGAAATCATTTGGATTCTTGGAAGCGCTTGTTTCTGAAGTGTTCATTGATTCATTTATTTAACAATTACATATTGAGCTACTATTTGTATTCTCTGCTTTTCGGTTATGGGGATTAAGGATATAGCAGTAAAGAAGAGAAGGAAGGTCTATGCTCTTAGTTGGGAAATGTATACATAACCAATTAAACAAATTATACAACAGTGTTTTTAAAACAAGTCATAAGTGCTATAGAGATAGTAAAGTTGGGTTGTATGGGACCCTATGGAAAGGAGAGCTACTTAGATTTGGTGGTTAAGGAAGGCTCTTTGTGTGGTGGCAGCTGCTCTGAGACCTGAATGATAAGAAAACATAAGCCATCAGATGAGAAATTTCCATCTGCTGCCACCACCACATCTATCCATCTCGTGAACTCTGCCCTCCTCTCTGGTGCTATTGATGAACTCCCCCTGCTTGTCTGCCTCACCTGTCAACTGGATTCCATCCTCTTCCCTACTTAAGGGAATCACACAGCAATTATTTCTTTGCTCTACCGCAAAACCAAAATTTCACTTTCTAATGGTTCGTTCTCATTGATACATAAGCATATTGTGTGATTTTTTTCTATCTTAAAAAAATACTCTGACCCAATGTCCCTCTCCAGTTACCATCTCAATTATCCACTCCTTTTTACTGGAGATTTCTTACAATCTGTCCTCTTTGTCTTTGCCACTCCACTTTTAGAGCCACTCCAATCATGTTTTCACCCTCAGCACTCACTAAAACAGCTCTTATCAAGTTCACTGATAATCACGATGTTAATAAAGTCATCGGTTAACTATCTAAACCTGACCTATCGGGCTTCCCTGGTGGCGCAGTGGTTGAGAGTCCACCTGCCGATGCAGGAACATGGGTTCGTGCCCCGGTCCGGGAAGATCCCACGCGCCACGGAGAGGCTGGGCCCGTGAGCCATGGCCGCTGACCCTGCGCGTCCGGAGCCTGTGCTCCACAACGGGAGAGGCCACAACAGTGAGAGGCCCGTGTACCGCAAAAAAAAAAAAAAAAAAAAAAGATATTCTCAATAAATCTGACCTATCAGTAGCTGACAGAGTTGATCATGTTCCTTCTTGAAACACCTGCTACACTTGAAATACAGGCTCCCACACTAGCCAGAATGCCTGCCCACCTCACTGTCTGCCCACTTCACTGTCTGCTTCTTCCTATGTCCTCTCATAGCTTCCTCTCCTCTCCTCTCCTCTAGATTATGGAGTTCTCCCTCTGTAGCTCAATTCTCACACTTTTTCTCTTCTTCATCTATATTCACCGCATAGGTAATTTCATGGATTAAATCCCATCTCTATATTAGTGATTCCCTAATTTATTTCTCCAGCCTGGAGGCTAACACTCATATCCAAATGGTTACCTGATACATCCAAATGCAAGCCTAATAGTCTTTCAATTTAACACATCCAAAAAATCCCTGTGGCCTTAGAAAATGACTCTTCCTTTTCACCTAAAGGGGAAACATGGGAGAAGGAACAGTTTTACAATAGAAAATAAAGCATTCAGTTTTGGGCCGTTGTCTCCAGGGTCATTGGTCACGTTGGGCAAAAGTTCAAGAGATTGTCTGGGCCAGAGTTAAAGCGTTGGGAGAATATTTCTGATTTTCACAGCAGTACAGCTGTCAGAGATACGATTTTTGTTCTTTCACTGGCTATCTACCAGTGTGATCTTTGGAAACTTGTAAAGAGCAAAAATTTTTTGTTTGTTTGTTTTTGGTGTGTTTATATTCCATAGTTGTAATAGCCTGTGTCATTTGGGAGAGACAATATATGATAAATAGATATACTATTTATGTTATAATAAGCATTTATATCATTTAAGAAGTATTATATTACTCAAGAAATAATAATCCAAATAATCACTAACAATGTTATAGATATTGGAAAATCAAATACTCTGGTGATGTATCTGATATTGAAAGGCTTATAGTCTTTGAGACTATGACCTGTAGGGCAAATAGTGTTATAAATAGAACAAATAGGAGTATGTATTTCAGATATGTTATCAAGTACGATATGATATGAATAAGCTTTTGCCCTAAATAGTTATATCAGGGGCTACAGTCTTATATTACTTGAAGGATTATGAAATTTGCTGTTTTAACTCAGTTTAACTAAAATATCACCTGAAATAATTCAACAGAGACAAAAAACTGTCTGATATGTCAAATTTAGATATTCTCTTCGTTCTCTGTAAAAATTAAATTGCTTTTTATTGGTTAGATTGATATTGACTATGATATTCAATTTGAAAATGTCAGGGGAAATTCAGAAAATCAAACTTGTAAGGCATACACCCCATGTAATCTGAATTAGAGAATTGTTTTGTATCTTATTTCTATTTAGTACAAAACAAAGCAAAGAACATTAACAGTTTCTTGCATGAAAGATTTAAGGTAAATAAATAAATTTCTAAATAAGTGAGCTTATTCCTTTTAATTACATTTTTTTTAAAGGGAAGAGCCTATTAAAGTGCATTGAGCTTAGAAAAAACAAAACATTTGGATACCACACTTGTGTGTTTTTTAAATGCTTCAAGTTCCCTGTTTATGAACCCAGAACAAACACAATTAAAATCATTGGGGAAAAACCCTTAAGGAGCTATTCTAAGATACATACAACTTTTAATAAGTCAACATCTGATATATTCAGGAAATGTAGCTTATAGGGACACGTGGTTTTAAGGAGATAAAATGGGGAATGAGGAAATATGGGGATAGAAAAGTTTGTGACCATTGATCAGCATATACATTACTCCTTTCATCCTTGATACTGAGTCCATGGTTTATATTTACAAAAATCTTGGCCTCTTGCCTAAATGAAGAATCACCTGCTAATCCATGTACACTGTCTAACTTTGGTCTTCTGGTAGAATCCTGATCGTGTTTGTTTTCTGGATGTCTTCCTCAAGTTACTTCTTGCTCCTCGCAGGTTTGTGAATGATTCTGAGCTCTCTTAGAAATGGTTTCTGTAGCTCTCAGCCAGCAGCGAGGACACCCAAATTTCCCTTGTGATAAATGTCTTCCTTTGTTCTCTTTAGAGCCTTCTCATCTCTGGCGCCCTCCTGGCAGCTCTCTTGACATCTGCTTCAGGCCACTGCTTCCTGTCTTAGGAGGGAAGCCTGGAATTTTGATTTCTAAAGGGATGCTTTTCATTGAAGGCAGAGTTCCTTTGTGACTTTCCTATACAATATTATCTATCTCTGGAAATGAAATCTGCATGAAAGATGAGAACAAATGAGTTAAGTGGTCTGCTTTTTCTCCTCTCTGGATCATCAGTTTTTCTCTAATTGACTGGCAAATTTGCAGATTTCGAGAGAGCTGACACTTTTGGGAAGAAGTGAGTCCCAAGTAATGACTGGCTAGAAGCCTGTCGTGGGTCAAATATGACAATATATGTTGGAAATACATAATATAAGAGAAGAACGTTCTTCTCTCTGGGTTGTGCTTTTATTGAATTGCCATTAGCCTCTCCCACTGTCCTGTCCCACTTCTGTTTAAAGCTCTGTTTCTGAAATAGTGTCCTTCTTCTATTTTGGCTCAGAGAGTCATAGTCAAACATCATGAAAAAGCATTGGGAAATAAAAATGTCTTTAAATGAGAGGGCTAATGATCAGGGATCCAAGATTTCAAATCTCTGCCAGGAAGTGGCTTCAGACACTTGGAGCCTGAAGATGGAAAATCCTAACCTTTGGTGTCGCTTCAGCTTCTAGCAAGGAGGGAGAGAGTTCCCATAAGATGGAGCTGAGGTCACTGCAGAGTATAAAGGGTTAAGCTGACATGACGGGAAGTGACCAGCGTGCACTTCTGATCCCATCTCAGAAACAGGGTAATTAACAAATCCTGTTCCAAGTCTCTTCTCTGTCTTCGTGACTTTCTGTGCTTAATTGTAAATTATCCTTCCTTCTCTCATTTTCCATTTTCCTTGTGTCAGTGAAGCGATTCAAAGAAAAGTGCTGGGGCTGAGCTTCCCACTGAAGCAGTGCTCAGTGCCTATGAGGGCTCGCTCACACCCGGCACTGGAGCTGGTGACATTATGGAGCTTGTTAACTTCAAATCTTCTTCGTTTTACATTATTTTTGTGATACATTTTACAGAAACCCACCCCGGGGAGAGAAGGGCCAGTTGCCTCTTTATTACACTCTAGAAGAGTCACATTAGCGTTCCAGTCTATATATTATGAAATTAAGTGGATACCCTTGGGGTTAATTCCTTGTAATTGTAATGAAAAGAAACAATTTCTAACCCTCCATTTAAGATCTATAACTATTAAAATCCACTAGTCTTAGTGACTCCTGGGGCCAGTGGAATGCTTCAATGTGTATGAAAAAGGGCACTCCTACAGTGTCCAATATCAGTAATTTAAAAAATAACAACCTCCAAGTGGGAAAACTAACAAATGAGTTTTCCATTTAGCCCCTCCCTGCTGTTTATCCATGGTGTGTTATACTCATCAGCCATGTGAAATTATATGCATATTAAAATTATGGGCCTGGGTTCTAGGATTTTGGTTGGACCAGAGGTGGGGAAGGGTATAGCGTGATGCTCTTCAGGATGAAACTTAGAGGGAATTATCATAAAGGATGAAGTTGAAAAAATTGGGAAAAAGGACCACGTTTGAGGCAACCAGCACCTTTGCTTGCTCCCCCGCTGCCTCCAAAGCCTTGTCCGCTTAGAATAGTTTCAACACATGCTTTCAATTGCTAATGGATACATGTTTTGCTTTGTAATATTTAGCCTGCTATAATTCAATTTATTGTTGGAGGCAAAAAAAAAGTACATTTCACATATGACATCTGATTTAATTTCTTTATTAGAGTTATTATAGCCATTAAAACACCAAATTTACTAGTGTATTGTCATCTGACACAGCGTAAATACTGGTTGGTATATGCACAGGGGACAATTACAATAATTTAAAATAAAAGAAAGGGAAGTTTCAGTTCATGATAGAGTTAGTATGTGGAAAAAAATGAGACTTTGTGAGGCTTCTAAGATTTCTGGTGGGAGTTCTTTTTAATAGATGTATTTGTTCAGTTGTGGTTGACACAATCATAGCTCTTTTTATTTCTCTCCTTTCACTCATCATAATATGAACTACTTCAGAAGAAAGGAAAAGCAGTTGCATGCTTGACAGAAAAAGAGCAAACTAAGAATTAATTGTGTTAAAAAAATTCATTCTGTTGCCTCAAGAAATGTGATGAAAAGTACTATTTAGAGTTTTGGGTTTTTTTTTTTTATAACATATTGCATTACATGTCACAACTTACTGGGGAAAAGTTTTCTTTTGGGTGAATAGTCTCTGTTAATTCATGCAGTATAGCTCCTGGTGACTTAATGGATGTGTGTGTGAGAGGTGTCTCAGAATGCTCATGAAAAGTCATTACTCCTCTGCTGTTCCCATGCCATTTGCAAATCTCATCACTCCCAGATTTGTCTCCTATGTAGTCATTTCAGAATGCCAGCAGAGGGCTGGTAATGGCCCATCATGTTTAGGTCACTGGCTTGTATCCGAAACATGCAGGTGGTCTGAGTGAAATTGGTAGGCCTGTCTCAATTCAGTTCCTCGTTTTCTCCAGTCCACTCAATCAAAACACTTCACCAGTCTTGGGACTGAGCCTCCCACTTGTTCCTAATTGGCTACTTTGGAGACAAGCTTGTGAGATGCTCAAACATGAATATGGCAATATGAGGGAGACCTGCTTTGCACTGAAGTCTACCTGGGAGTATCTAACTCCCGATATGGTAGATTATTTTTAACTTTTTATTTTGAAACAATTTTAGACTTACACAAATTTACAAAAACTACGGAACTCAGCTTCCCCTTTCATTAAA
Source organism: Neophocaena asiaeorientalis asiaeorientalis (assembly GCF_003031525.2). NCBI lineage: Eukaryota > Metazoa > Chordata > Mammalia > Artiodactyla > Phocoenidae > Neophocaena > Neophocaena asiaeorientalis. The sequence goes on from NW_020185328.1 coordinate 14,124,705, forward strand.
ATTTACATAACCATAGCACAATGCTCAAAACCAGAAAATTAAAAGTGCTATAATACTATTAAATGAATTGTTGTTTATTTAAATTTCTTCAAATTCAAGATAATTCAGATTCTTTTCCCTTATAGGTTATTACAAAATATTCAGTATTGTTCCCTGTGCTATACAGTAGACCCTTGCTGGTTATCTATTTTATATATAATAGTGTGTATATGTTAATCCCAGACTCCTAATTTATCTGAAAGAGGATATATGTGTATATTGGAGCTTCCCTGATGGCGCAGTGGTTAAGAATCCGCCTGCCAATGCAGGGGACATGGGTTCAAACCCTGGTCTGGGAAGATTCCACATGCCGTGGAGCAACTAAACCCATGCACCACAACTACTGAGCCTGTGCTCTAGAGCCCACGAGCCACAACTACTGAGCCCATGTGCTGCAACTACTGAAGCCCGTGTGCCTAGAGCCTGTGCTCTGCAACAAGAGAAGCCACCGCAATGAGAAGCCCTCAACGAAGAACAGCCCCTACTCGCCACAACTAGAGAAAGCCAGCACGCAGTAATGAAGACCCAACATAGCCAGAAAAAAAGTTAAAAAAAAAAGAATATATGTGTATATATATATAATATATATAAAACTAAATCACTTTGCTGTACACCTGAAACTAACATGACATTGTAAATCAATTATATTTCAATTAAAAAATAATAATAAAAAAAGATAATTCACATTTCATCAGTTTGTCCAGTTTGTGTCTTATTTTTTCATCATTAGATTAAGGTTATGCATTTTCGGCAAGAAATGATCTGTGCGTCATATGCAGAGTACATAATGAAGTTAAGTCTTATTACTGGTGATGTTGACCATGATCACTTAGTTAAGATGGTGTCTTCTGGGCTCATCCACTGGAAATTTACCATTTTTTTCTGATACCGTAATTTTAACATTCAATATTTTAAGGTCTTTGCATAGTGGTATGCATTTTTGTGTGTATTTCAAGGAGAAAAAAAGGAAGAGCCCCTCTTCTCTTTGTTTGTATTCAAATAAGCCCAACTTATTTTTTTACAATATCCATTTTGCAATCCAGTTAGTATTGAAGAAGATCAAATACTTGGTGCCTTGACCCCATGACAAGAACCATAATAGTGGAGCAAGGCAATGTGGCCAATGTTTGGAGGCAAGGAATCTGTGAATTTGGTCAGTAGCAGATGTTGGCATTAATTGCTGGGCCAGGCATATAAGTGAAATATAAAGTATGATTTGAGATCTGAGATCACTTTTTTATTTCACTGATTTGTATAATTTTTAAAAATTGGTTTGTGTCTGTCTATCCCACTGTACTGTGACCACCGGAAAACTGGGGATTGTAAGCCAATGTGGTCCATAACCTTAATTTCATCTGCAATGTTCCTTTAACCATGTAACATAACATATTCACAGGTTCCAGAGAATAGGGTGTAGGCATCTGGAGGCCTACCACATTTGCTGAAGGACTGAAGGAGATTAACATTCTTAGTAGGAGACTAACAATACGAGTAATAGAAATAATGGCAGGAAACAGTGATTTTTGTCGACTGTATTTGAGGGCTTGTTACATGCTAGGCACTTGTGCTTGGTGTTTTATATATTATAAATAATTTTGGTTTCATTCTATTTTTCAGATGTAGAAACTAAGGACCTGAGGTTTTAAGAAATGTATGTAAACAAATAGATGGCAGAGTTAGAATTTTATTTTTAGATTTTCAATCGTAACTCCTTCTCTCCACTTTAAAAAATTTTGTTTTAATACTTATGGCAAAGAAAACAAATAGAAGGGCAAAGTTCCCTCTAGCTCAATCCCCTTTCTGCTTTTCTGTTATCTATCATCTGCTTTCCTATTAAACAATAGTCTTTGAAGACTTGGAATGGCAAATCTGGACCAAAATGTAAAAATGTCCATGAAGAGGGCTTCCCTGGTGGCGCAGTTGTTGAGAGTCCGCCTGCCGATGCAGGGGACACGGGTTCGTGTCCCGGTCCGGGAAGATCCCACATGCCACGGAGCAGCTGGGCCCGTGAGCCATGGCAGCTGAGCCTGCGCGTCCGGAGCCTGTGCTCCACAACAGGAGAGGCCACAACAGTGAGAGGCCTGCGTACTGCAAAAAAAAAAAAAAGTCCATGAAGAGAAGAAGTGGATTATAAATTTAGAAAGTAAAAATAAATACTTTTATGAATATTTTAAAATGAAAAATAAATATGAGAGCAATAGAAACACTGAATTTCCCTTCTCATGCTTGTAAAGTTTTCAACAGTCATGTTTCTTCTTTAAATTACATAGATCGCCTTGGCACTGAAATAGATCTGCAACTAAGTTAGCAAAGGAGGCTCATTATGAAATTAATGTTATTGCAATTGAGTACTGCTGAGCCAAGGGGAGGAAAAAATTCTGAGATCATAAATCCAGAGAAAGTTATAACCATATTAAAAACCTGTATCAAGTTGTTATGGAAACTTGAACAAATGTTCCCAAAAGGAGTTACAACCATACAATCATGTAATTATTACAACAAAGTTATATGTATTAGGATCAGCAAAGATTTTCTTCCTTTTAGACTAGAGCACTGAGACATCAAGACTTCTCCCTTAGTCTTTCCTGTTTCAGCTGGACTATGGATTCTCTATCTACGTGGCACTATTGACATCCTCAGGGGCCAGCAATCAGTGAAATCCATCCAACCACTGAACAAAGATCCTTCTGAGAGCAACTAACAGATTATGTGTCAGATCATTCCTGCCTCTGATATTCTGCCAGATCCACTATATAGGAGACCTTAGGTATCTGAAGGCTGCCTTTCATTCGTGGTCCCTTTATTCAGAACATAATATTTTTGACATGTACTTCAGCTATTGGAAATTTTCTCAGTCCAAATACTAGGGGTACAAAGTTCTAGTGCAGTTTTTCTAACTGCTTCTTATTCCCCAGTGGTGTATTTTTAATCTTCAGACCTACTTAAATGAAATTTTGATAAATGCACTTTTTTTCATATTGAAGTTTAAACACTGTCTGTGTATATTTTAGATTGATCCCCGCCTCCATTTTCAGGTGTACATGTCTGATATGGAAGGATATTATTGCTTACAGAATATGTAAAGTTGAGCCTAACTTAGGATTCCTTGAGCCTGGCCAAGAGATCCAGGAGAGGGGCTTCCCTGGTGGTGCAGTGGTTGAGAGTCTGTCTGCCAATGCAGGGGACGCGGGTTCGTGCCCCGGTCCGGGAAGATCCCACATGCCACGGAGTGGCTGGGCCCGTGAGCCATGGCCGCTGAGCCTGTGCGTCCGGAACCTGTGCTCTGCAGCGGGAGAGGCCACAACCGTGAGAGGCCCGCGTACCGCAAAAAAAAAAAAAAGAGATCCAGGAGAATAGAAAGACTTCTTTAGAGCTTGTGATTTGTGATCATCTTCAACAAATATTTGTATGTTGGGAATAACATGTGTTTAATCCACTCAGAATTACTGCTTCTATAGTCATCCTTAAGTGGTTCAATTCCTCTCCTTGCTAGTCATCCACTTTTCTCAGAAATGCTGTTTGTGGACTTACAGACAATTAAAGAGAATAAGAAGCTCAGAAATAATATTACTGGTTAAGTATATATTGAGAAATTGGGGACTTTTCAATTTGTGTTATAATTTCTGCAAGAGTTTACAAACCAAAATATATCTTCTGGGCTTGTCTCTGAGCACAGCTTGTTTTACCTTTAAACTGTCCACGTCATTCAACAAAACCGAGTGGTTGATGATTATGTTTTTCTAAATTGACTGGTCAACTCAGTTAAACGATATGTCCACTGTACATCCAGACACTGCCCAACAAATATATAAAATTAGGAGAGCCAAATCCCTTTCCTATGCAAAGGTGTCTGCATTAGTAAGGTTTCTCCAGAGAAAGAGAACCAGTAAGATGGATAGATAGACAGATAAATTTATTTATTTACTTACATTATTTATTTATTTAATTTTAAGGAATTGGCTCACACAGTCGTGAAGGCTGGCAAGTCCCAAGACCTGCAGTTGACAAGCTGGAGACCCATGAGAGCCAATGGGGCAGTTTCAGTTAGAAGGTGGAGGCTTGAGACCCAGGAAATGCTGATGCTTCAGTCTGAGTTCAACAGTAGGAGAAAAGCCAGTGTCTAGTTCAAAACTTGTCAGGCAGGAAGAATTTCGTTATTCAAGGGAAGGTCAGCCTTTTTGTCCTATTCAGGCCTTCAACTGATTGGATGAAGCCCACCCACATTGGGGAGGGCAATCTGCTCTACTCAGTCTTCCAATTCAGATGTTAATTTCATTCAGAAACACTCTCACAGACACAACCAGATTTATGCTTGACCAAATATCTGGACACTATGTGGCCCACTCAAGTTGACAAAATTAACCATTGCAGTGTCCACAGGGTAGAGTAATTTTAAAGTGTTTAAAAACCTTACATTTTGGCAACTAAGAATTCAATCTCAGTAGACTCTCCAAGGTACTCCTTTTTTTCTTAAAACATTAAAATACCTGACAATGTTCAGGTAAGATCAGTAACTGAAAGAGCGAATGGCAAGATATTTTCTTCCTCATTCTACAGGAATCTCAAAGACTCACAGAGGTTTTGCACTGCTTGATGAAAACCCCAGAGGCAAGGTATCTGAAGTCTACAGCCAGTGAATTTCCTAGTTGATAATTCCTCCTCAGCGTCCCACTGTACTCTTGAAGAGCCACATTTGTTTGGCAACTTTCTTTTGCTGCCTGGAAGTCCTCTTGCGTCCACTTGTGAAGGATGCCCTCAGCGTTTTCTCTGCGGTCACTAGGGCAGTCACACAGCTTCTGACTGTGACTTTATCTGCTCATGTTGCTGACTCATTGTCATTCTGTTGGCATCTGAAGAGAGGACACCACGCATCTTGTACCTAAATGCTGCAGAAATGATGATTAGAGGGAGAGGCATCAGTGAGTCATTGTGGAAATGATTTTCCTGTAAGTAATAAGAAGTGTATTGTTGCAAATTATAAACCCGACTGTAGCATCGAGACCCCCACTATTTAAAGTACATCTGACAGTTTTCAAAAGAAGAGATGAGCTCAGTGGGATTTCTAGGTGTTATGCATTTGATTTCAAATGGATTTTTGTGGAGACAAAAATGCCATTTTGTTAAAGAGTTTAAAGTGCTAAGGAAAATAAATTGTATTTGTAAATGTTTAAACTTTTGAATATTCTGCTTATGTTTTTAACATGTTACTTCTATTACTCTTGTTGACCAGCTTATCCTTAAGAGTCCTTTATTAATGATTATTTTAGAGCATTAAAAACCATATTCCACTTTGTGACAGCCTGGAGGGGTGGGATTGGGAGAGTGGGAGGGAGGGAGACGCAAGAGGGAAGACATATGGGAACATATGTATATGTATAGCTGATTCACTTTGTTATAAAGCAGAAACTAACACACCATTGTAAAGCAATTATACCCCAATAAAGATGTTTAAAAGAAAAAAAAAAAAAACAAAAAACCATATTCCAACAATCCTATCAGCAAAGCACAATTAACTTGTCTTTATGATCCTATTAAAATTTATTTGTATTATGTATGTTTCTGTATAGCTGTAGTAAAAAGTCATATCTTTTAAAGGTATCAATTCTTTATCTGAACCCTTATAAGTCATCTATCTTCTTCCTTAAGGAGGATTTCCTATTCCATTTCCAGTCTTTATCCATTGTTAGCCATGATGATATGGTAAAGCTGGTATGTGTGATAAGCAAGGAGTTTCAAGGTTTCTTCCACTATTTCAACTAAATATCAGGTGATGAATCTTCTGTTAGAGAGGTAATCAAAATACTCTGCAAGACTTATTGATATACGAAGTTTATTGAGCTGAGCAGAGTGATAGCCTTATAGAATATTATATATGTATTAAGTATAATATAAAAATATATTTTTAAAATATACTTTTCTGGGAAATCTATCATATGCTATTGTACCTTTTGATTTGTCCTATATCATGGGCTATTTTGATAAAAAATTAAATCTTTAAAATAATTGTGTAGAAAAGAATATGGCAGACCCTGTATTCTATTTATGACATTGCAGTTTGCATGACAGTGGTTAAACTCTCAGGCCCAGTGATGTTCGCGTGCTTAGTGAGGAAAGAGAAGTGTGTTGATGCCTCTAAATTGACAAATGTATTTTAAGTAAAATAAATTTTGATTTTGGAACTTGGTGCCAGAGGATGTCATTGAAGGTGGAAACATCTGGCCATGACTGGTGTCTGGTTAAGGGCCCTGAAGTTTTAAAATTCTAGTGCTTTTTGCATAAACTGAGCTCTGAGAGGGGAAATGAAGGAATTATCATTTCTTGATACCCCAGGGTATTACTCTATCAAGTGCACTTTGGTGGTTTTTTACCTCCTCAAGAGGATCCTGAGTCTATTTCTCTACAACAATTTTTATGTTGTGGAAGGAATATGTAACTAACCTATTTATAAGGATCATAAAAGATTGTTTTCCTGTTAAAATTATGTTATAAAAAAATGAATCTTCCCACTGCTTTATTGTGGGTTGTGTTTTCAAGTTTTTTCTTTTTGTGAAACATTTATTTTCTCTTAAAAAAATATTAGCCACTCTACTTGTACTTTCTCATTAAGAAAAAAGAACCAATGTTAAGAGTGGTTCAAAAAGAAAGCAAGCTCTCAAATTATCTCCAGACACAGGGAATTTAATCCTAAAACTACCTGAAAAATCCAGTACTGACTACAATAGGAACGGTTTCCCTATTCATAAGTGAAGATAATTCTCCATAGTTAAGATGTAAAAGAATTACTAAAAACGTTGAAAATTCTAAACTGGCAGTAAGCCAATGATGTAAAAGACTCATTCTAGTACCTATTCTAATTCTACCTAAAATACTTGTTTTACTCCCATAATATAAGCACATTGTGATAAATATGCATTCCATAAGGAATTAAGCTTCTTATTTTTTTGAATATTTTCATATTTATTGTCTATTTGATGACAAAATTCCACATGTCGTGCATAGTGTGCAACAGATATGGGAGATAAACTGGAGAACAAGACAGAATTCTTTCCCTCTAGAAGCTCACAACTCTCTTACAAGAACGTCCAAAACGTAAAACCTTTTGTGTACAGATTGTCAGTAATATTTGGAAGATTTCTTTTATTTCATTAAATTCAATCATTTTTTGTGATGAACCACTTTATTGAGGTTTACAATACAGAAAGCTGCACATATTTAATGTATACAACTTGATGAGTTTGGAGATAAGTGTACATCGGTGTAGCCATCACCAAAATCTATGCCATGAACATATCCATCTCCTCCAAAAGTTTTTTCCCTTTCTTCTTTCCTTTCCCTCTCTTTCTGTCTCCCATTCTCCCTTCCTTCCTTCCTTCCTTCCTTCTTTTCTTCCTTTCTTTCTTTCTTTTCTTTCTTTATTTCTTTTTCTCTCCTCTCTCCCTCCCTCTCTCCTTCCCTCCTTTCCTTCCTTCCTCCCTTCTTTCCGTCCTTCCTTCCATCCTTCCTTCCTCTCTTTCAAGTATAGTTGATCTGCAATATCATATTAGTTAGTTTCAGGTGTGCAGCACACTGACTCAGTACTTTCGAAGATTATAATAAACTTTCTGCTGGGACATTTTGAGAGTCATCGTGTTATCAAGTGATAAATAATGTGCACATATGTGTATCTGATAGGATGGTCAAGCTATGTTGTGGTAACAAACACACTCAAGTTCTCATTGTCTAAATACATCAAGGTTTATTTCTCTCCCGACGCAGGGCGGTCAGGAGTTCTGTTCATTGTAGTCACTCAGTGATCCAAGTTATGGAACTTCAATCTCTATCTCTCTATCTGCGTTTCTACTACTGCTGTGGCACGGGGTAGATAATGGAGTGAATTTAGTGATAGCTATTATATCTTGAGCCTGAAAGTGATGTATTTTACTTCCTCTCACATTTTATTGGACAGTAATAGTATTATGCCTAACCTCAAAAGGGGCAGGAGAATTGAGAAATATGGTGAACAGGACTAATGACTATGAGAACAAAATATCCATATATGTGTACATATGAGCATGAATCTGTAATAGAAAGCAAGTTGGCTTAGGTAAGGTGGAGCTAGAGTTATGAAGAAAGTAACCTTCAGACAAATTCTAAGGGTTGTGGAGATTCAATATTTTAGAACAATTTTAGATTTACAGAAAAGCTATGAAGTTATTACAGAGAGTTCTCGTATACCCCACACCCAGTTTCTCCTATTATTACATCTTATATTAATATGACAATTAATGATTGTATATTGACACATTACTATTAACTAAAGTTCGTACTTTATTCAGATTTCCTTAGTTTTTGCCTAATGTCCTTTTCCTGTTCCAGGATCCCATCCAGGATGCCACATTATGTTTAGTGATATCTCTTTAGGTTGCTCTTGGCTGTGACAGTTTCTCATATTTTCCTTGTTTTTGGTGACCTGGACAGTTTTCAGGAGTAGTGATCAGGCATTTTGTGAAATGCCCCCAGTAGGGATTTTTCAGATGTATTTCTCATGATTAAACTGGGGTTATGGGGTTTGGGAAGGAAGACCACAGAAGTAAAGTGTTGTTTTAATCACATGATATCAAGGGTATACACTATAAACATGATTTATCACCGTTGACCTTGATCACCTGGTTGAGGTAGAGTTTGCAAGCGTTTACACTGTAAAGCTACTTTTTTTTTACCCTCTTTCTACACTGTACCTTTGGGAGGAAGTCACTATGTGCAGCTCACACTTATATGGAGTGGGGAGTTATGCTCCATTTCCTGGAAGGTGGTGTATTTACATAAATTATTTGGAATCCTTATGCATCGGAGATTTGTGTCTTTTCCCATATTTATTTACTTATTCAGTCATTCACTTATATTAATATGGACTCATGGATATTTATATTATGTTTTGGGTTATAATCCAGTGCTGTTCCTTTTTTAATTTGAAAAATTTATTTGTGGTTTTGTTTTACCGCTGCCTCATTCCTTGTCCTGTTAAGCCATGTCATCTGGGAATATGAAGCTTAGAGCTGCTGCAGCCTCCTTGCAACAATGATGGGATTTGCTGAGCTGGAGGTTGAGGTCCAGTCTGCTGATGATGGCAAAGCAGGAGGATTGTAAGACCTGGATCCTACTTTTTTTTTTGCTACTTAAAAAGGGCTCTTTTTTTGTTTGCTCAAATTGTTCTACCTTTGGCCATTGGGAGCTCCTATGCCCCCTTAAGATACCCCTATCATCAATTTTTATAAAAGCATTTCCTTATTTTCTGGCACGGTAGTAGAGATTAATTTCTAGAAAGCTGAGGAGCAGTCCAAATTTTCCATCTGTTAAAAGAAGTTCAATTATTTCAATTTTCATATTTTGCTGCCTGTTCCTTACTTTCTAAGAAAGATAGGAAGGTAACAAAATGCCTGTCAAATAGGTTTATCATTTAAAACTGCCACTGACTTAAAGTGCAGTGACAAAAAAAATCCTTTTCTAGAAGAAACTACAGGTCCCGAAAGAGAAAAGATGAGCAGTGCAGAAAGAGCTAGGCTGGGTGGGATGGTTGTTGCTACCATACAGAGACCGTCTTCCAGCAGTAGTATTTGTCAGAATAACCATCAAATATTCTCTCCCATGGGCTAGAAAGTTTTCAGGAAAAGGGAACATAAACTATAGTAAGATGTTGAGTACACTGATTACTTTTTTCTAATATAGTATGGTATTCTTTTAATTTAGCTTCAGCATAGGGTGCATCAGTCTTGTAATCTAATATACTATGCATAATAATGGTAATAATTTTTATGTTTGCTCTGGAGGGCTGATGATTTTTAAAAATCATCCCGCCATTTTTGTCACATGAAACTAGTAAAGTGCTATCTCTTGCTCTCTCTGTTATAGGGAACTAATTGCTAAAGCTGTTCATATAAATGGAAGGCTCTTTATCAAGCATGCACTTCAATTGTGATTTGGTTTTGTTGCCATAACATGGACTACAATCAGCTTGGGTCACAAAGCCTTTGAATAACTGGTAGCCAGTAATCACCAGGAATCTGGGCTAGAGGTTTAATTGTCTTTTCAGACCTAGAGAGCTCTGACTTGCTTTCCATCTGCTGGCAGATCTTCTTAGGCATGGGAATGTCATTATCATTGGAATATATAATTTCTCATACAAAAGTATTAGAAGTATACCAAAGGGGCATGAGATAAAGTGACTTCTTTTTTTTTTTTATTTTTTATTATTTATTTATTGGTTGAGTTGGGTCTCTGTTGCTGCGCGCGGGCTTTCTCTAGTTGCGGCGAGCGGGGGCTACTCTTCGTTGCGGTGTGCGGGCTTCTCATTGCAGTGGCTTCTCTTGCCGTAGACCACGGGCTCTAGGTGCGCGGGCTTCAGTAGTTGTGGCACGTGGGCTTCAGTAATTGTGGCACACGGGCTTAGTTGCTCCGCGGCATGTGAGATCTTCCCAGAGCAGGGCTTGAACCCATGTCCTCTGCATTGGCAGGCGGATTCTTAACCACTGCGTCACCAGGAAGCCCAAGTGACTTCTTTTTTAACGGAGATAAGGGACATTGAACGGAAACAGTGAGGAATGGTCAAAAACAACGGGGTTTCTTGTTTACAGGCAAAATTGTTCAGAACTACTTCACACTGGAGACTGCTCTTGGAATTGGATGAAAAGACACAAGAGTTAGGAATAGACTCTCAGCCCTGCAAGCAAACATTTCTGGAGAGATTTATTCGTCCATTTGTGCTTTAGGAAGTGGGGAGAATGTGGCAGAACGAGCACTATCAGTGGTTTCTTCCATAGCTGAATCCCACATTGTTAGGGGCCTTGGAAATGCAACAGTATTTTGAATGGGTTGCTAAATTGTGCTCTTCGCCAGCATAGGGAACAAAGGTTTTGGGCAAATGTGTTCTTGGTGGCATATGCTGCCTTGTAGGAGGGTTGATGTTTTCCATACCAGATGGAAATTCTCTGTGACCACCTGTGCCATATGCCATTACCAGTCCCTCGTTCTAGGACCCCTTTAGCCAGTACAAAAGACCTTTTACTACCATTGGAATTCAAAGGACTTGAAAGGTCTCCAGGAGGCACTGTAGAGAGTCTGCGGTTAGAATTAAAGATCTTTTAGTTGAGGAGAACCAGTTTCACACTGGTCTCTGAACTTGGAAATCTTAACATTTTTCCCCCCGGGAGATGGGGTGTTGAAATCAGATTGCTGAATCTGTGTTACATGAATGAGAGCTTAAAAAAAGATTAAAGAAGTTTAAGGCAAAGTTCAGATATACCTTTACTATCTTTCTCAGCACATTGACACAAAGGATTAAATACAGTTTAACAGAAAAGTGAAAAAATGATTTTAATAGAATATGGTCAGAATTTGGGAAATCAAGGATTGTTATCTATAGTCCTGAAAGTAGAATATTCTCATGTAAAATTGAGAAGTCACTGAAGTTGTCTTCATCTATAATGACATTCAGAAAAATCCCTATTTATTTTGACCTGAGAGAAGAAAAACAAAAAAAACAAAAAACAATCTCTCTTAGGAAGCAGTATTTTATTTCATTTTCTTCCTGACTCACAATCACACCTGATTTATTGTTAAATAAATCAGCCACTGCTGGTGGCTGATGTTGTTAAAGACCCTGAGCTGGGCTTGGGGTATCTTTAATAATAAACACAAGCTTTCTATAAAAAAATATATATATATTTCTAACTGATACTAGAACAACGGGGCTGAAAAGAAACTACTGATGGTAAAACCTTTAATACTTTATATATGTATGATCAAGAATTTAAATGAATTTGCTTTCCCCGTGACACTTTAAGACATTGTACTTTGACGGTACTTGGAAGAGAGAAAAAGTTCTCCCAAGTGCCTAATTTGAAGAGCCCCATGAGATTCCAAGAAATATACTTTTTGAATACTTCAACTTATAGTGTTTTTTCAGTACTCAATTAGCATAATTTGACACAATTTTAGGTATAAACATTTTATAGGCACTAGGTAGCAGGAGTGTCAAAAAAGTGTTGATCTCCATCCACTTATATTGGCAACACTCACCTAGTTCTAGCATGACACTTGAATGAGCAGTGAAATATGTTCCCTACTATTAATAAAATTCAAAGCATATTTCATCTTGACACCATATCACAAGTTTGACACTGCAGTTCCTCTCAGTGGAATTTTGAGTCATGGAGACATCCTCTTGCTATAACCCCATCTCAACTAGATGATAATTTGATTCAGACTATTTCAATACATGCCAATATGTATATCTCCCCTGCAAAATGGAGGCATACCCACAGAGAAAAGAAGGTATAACTGACAGGTCAACATCATTTTTGTGAAGTGGTACCTTAGTGGTTTAAAAAAAATACTTAAGTAGGACTTTTACCAATTCTCCTTTCCTCATGTCTTATCATCAGGACTTTCAAGAATATGAAATTGCATGAAACAAAGAAATTATTTTTAATTGTCTTGAAAAAATTCTATTTTAATGAATTGCTTTAAAAAATTTCAATCATGGAAGAGGTAATTTAAGCAGTTATAAAGCATTTCCAAGTCAAATGTCATGGAGATTTATTGAAATATGCAACTTCATAGGAGTGTTTGGTTTGATTTATTGTTTTCTAAACAGTCTGACATTTTTTAAAAGTGTGTATTGACTTGAAGAGGAAAGAAATGAATGATAAGTATAAGAAGTATGGGAGAAAGAAACTCAATTATTAAGAAAAAGGGGATAAAAATGATGAGATGTGACATTTCTTCAACTCTATTTTCTCTCATTGTTAATCATTTCAGATTTTCTAGAATTGCGATAAAGTCCATTTGGTTTGGCACTGTTTTACCTGTAGTTTAGCAGGCTCTGAATTATATATGTACCTTAAAAAAATAATCTGATTCATCTTAATGCTACCAAAAATAGAAAACGAGCTCCATCTCAATTAATAGTGTTTTGGGTCAATGTGATTTAACTATACTAGTAATTCTGATTTTTTAATGGTCATTTTTGATATTTGTACTGATTTTTAGCAATTTGTTTTTAGAGACCTAGTCTCTTAAATCCCCACTGTATAAACAAATTTTGCCACAACTAGGGTTTTTTTTTTCTTAATTTAAAAATGTATCACTTAGTTTGATATTTAGAATGAAAGCATTATCATAGGGATTGTTTTTACTTAGTTCTTCTAAAAGTAAGAAGAGTAAAATAAAACGAATATTTCCTCATACCAATACAATAATGTGTAGTTTTTGAAGTACTTTGACCTATTATCTCAGTTGATATTTACAATAACACAAATAGGGAGAACAGTTCTCAGAGTAGGTAAAAATATTTTTCAATAATTAGAAACTGAAAAATGCCCTTGGAATTCTGACCACATTTTGAATTATATTACATATTTTATATACCTCCTAAGGTCAAAACAATTATTATTCCCATTTGCAGATGAAGAAACAGAGGCTTGGAGTAGTTGGGTAATTTGATCAAGATCAGGAAGGGGTGAGTGTCAGAGTTTGAATCTGAACCCAAGTTTCTCTGATTCCAGAGTTCAAGATTTCAACCTCTACACCAACCTGTCCTTTTTGAGATCAGTTCACCTAACTTTCAGGTTTTTTTAAGCCTTTATATTTTGAGAGAAGTTTTAGGAAATGAAAGAAAGGTGCAGAGATTTCCCATATACTCCCTGTCTCCACAAGTGCGTAGCCAACCCCATTACCACCATCACTCACCAGAAGTATTTACCAAGGATGAACCCACACTGACACATCATAATCACCCAAAGTCCGCAATTTACCTTAGGGCTCACTCTTGGGTTTGTACTTTCTATGGATTTGAGCAAATGTATAATAACACATATTCATCATTATAATATCATACAGAGTATTTTCACTTCCCTAAAAATTGTCTGTATTCTGCCTCTTCATCCCTCTCCCTTTACCTCTGGCAACCACTGATCTTTTTATCATCTCCATAGTCTTGCCTTTTCCAGAATGTGATATAGTTGGAATCATATGGTATGTATCCTTTTCAGATTGCCTTCTTTTACTTAGTGATATGTATTTATTTTTCACTATTTTTTTTTTACATCTTTATTGGAGTCTAATTGCATTCTCCACACCCTCTCCTGCATTTGTTGTTTCTAGATTTTTTTTTTACTTTGTTATTTATTTTTAACATCTTTATTGGGGTACAATTGCTCTACAATGCTGCGTTAGCTTCTGCTCTATAACAAAGTGAATCAGTTATATATATACATATGTTCCCATATGTCCTCCCTCTTCCATCTCCCTCCCTCCCACTCTCCCTATCCCACCCCTCCAGGCTGTCACAAAGCACCGAGCTAATATCCCTGTGCCATGCGGCTGCTTCCCACTAGCTATCTACCTTACTACGTTTGTTAGTGTGTATATGTCCATGACTCTCTCTCGCCCTGTCAAAGCTCACCCTTCCCCCTCCCCATATCCTCAAGTCCGTTCTCCAGTAGGTCTGCGTCTCTATACCTGTCCCACCCCTAGGTTCTTCATGACATCCTTTTTAAGGCTAATATTCTATTGTGTATATGTGCCATATCTTCTTTATCCATTCATCCGATGATGGGCGCTTAGGTTGTTTCCATCTCCGGGCATTTCCCGTTGTTTTTGGTGTCTTACCCCAGTGGCTGAGGTTGTTTCAGTGGGTTGTGTAGGCTTCCTGGTGGAGGGGACTAGTGCCTGTGTTCTGGTGGATGAGGCTGGATTTTGTCTTTCTGGTGGGCAAGTCCAAGTCTTTTGGTGTGCTTTGGGGTGTCTGTGGACTTATTATGATTTTAGGCAGCCTCTCAAGAAGGAAAGAATTAGTAGAAGTAGAAAGAAAGAAAGGAGAGAGGGAGGGAGGGAAGGAGGAAGTAAGGAAGGAGGGAAGGAAGAAAAAAAGAAAGAAAGAAGATAAAGTAAAATAAAATAAAGTAAGATAAAATTAAATAAATTTATTAAAATAAAAAAATAATTATTAAGAAAAAAATTAAAAAAAAAAACAAAAACAGACGGATAGAACCCTAGGACAAATGGTGGAAGCAAAGCTATACAGAGAAAATCTCACACAGAAGCATACACATACACACTCACAAAAAGAGGAAAAGGGGAAAAAAATCATAAATCTTTTTCTCAAAGTCCACCTCCTCAATTTGGGATGACTCGTTGTCTATTCCGGTATTCCACAGATGAAGGGTATATCAAGTTGATTGTGGAGCTTTAATCTGCTGCTTCTGAGGCTGCTGGGAGAGATTTCCCTTTCTCTTCTTTGTTCTCACAGCTCCTGGAGCTCAGCTTTGGATTTGACCCCACCTCTGCTGGTAGGTCGCCAGAGGGCGTCTGTTCTTCGCTCAGAGAGGATGGGGTTAAAGGAGCAGCTGCTTCGGAGGCTGTGGCTCACGCAGGCCGCGGGGGAGGGAGGGGCACGGAGTGCGGGGCGAGCCTGCAGCGGCAGAGGCCGGCGTGACGTTGCACCAGCCTGAGGTGCGCTATGCGTTCTCCAGGGGAAGTTGTTCCTGGATCCCGGGACCCTGGCAGTGGCGGGCTGCACAGGCTTCCTGGAAGGGGAGTGTGGACAGTGACCTGTACTCGCACACAGGCTTCTTGGTGGCGGCAGCAACAACCTTAGCGTCTTATGCCCGTCTCTGGGGTCCGCGCTTTTAGCTGCAGCTCGCGCCCGTCTCTGGAGCTCCTTTAAGCAGCGCTCTTAATCCCCTCCAGGTACATGGGAAATTTCTTGCCTTTTGGGAGGTCTGAGGTCTTCTGCCAGCGTTCAGTAGGTGTTCTGTAGGAGTTGTTCCATGTGTAGATGTATTTCTGGTGTATCTGTGGGGAGGAAGGCGATCTCCGCGTCTTACTCTTCCGCCATCTTCCCTGAAGCCCCAGTGATATGCATTTAAGTTTCCTCTATGTCTTTTCATGGCTTGAGATCTTGTTTTTTTTTAAGCACTGAATAATATTCCATTGTCTGGTTAGACCATAATTTATTTATCCATTTACCTACTGAAGGACATCTTGGTTGTTCCCAAGTTTTGGCAATTATAAACAAAGCTGCTATAAACAGACATGTGCATTTTTGTGTGGATGTAAGTTTTTAACTCCTTTGGATAAAAACCAAGGAGCATGACTGTTGGATTCTAGGAGTATGTTCAGTGTTGTAAGAAACTGCCGAACTGTCTTCTAAAGTGGCTGTAGCATTTTTTTCTCTTTTTTTCTTTTTTGCAGTACACGGGCCTCTCACTGTTGCAGCCTCTCCCGTTGCGGAGCACAGGCTCCGGATGCGGAGCCTCAGCGGCCATGGCTCACGGGCCCAGCCACTCCGCGGCATGTGGGATCCTCCCGGACCAGGGCACGAACCCGTGTCCCCTGCATTGGCAGGCGGACTGTCAACCACTGCGCCACCAGGGAAGACCTAGAGGTGATTTTTTACCTGTGCTTGATGAATATTTCAGAGCTGATAGTACTATAGATTTATTCTCCAGCTCATGGGATTTGAGCTTGCCATGATCACTCGGCTGTATGGATCAAATCATACTTTCTAAATGCCATACCCCCTTGATGTGCTATCCCTTTAACTACACTGGTCAGTGGGCTTCTGGTTATAAAGACAGGATTGGAAGTGGTTTTCTTGATTTCTCTTGATGATTTCAAGAGCATTAAAGGATGCCACCCCTTTTGTGGGATCTTGGGCTAAGGATGAGGGAATGGTGCACCTTATGATAGCCAGCCAAGGCCAGTCCTGACCTTTCTTTGCTGTTTCCTGAATGAGATTTTAAAGTAGAGACAAAGTGGGAAGGACAGGCTGTAGAACAATATAGCTTTTCATATCGATGACGCACTTCCGGAAGATCACAGGGGAGCTGACCTTGTGGGAGGAATAGCAACAATGATCCTTTGAGAATGAAAGATGACAGATGTAGAGAATGAAGGAAAGGAGGATGGCAAAATGGGAAGAGATGCCACCATGATCAGTTAATCGAGGTCTTCATATTTAACTGAGATGAACTTTTCCTGTCTCTGTGATTTTTTCTGTTTGTCTTTTTGGAAAACAGGTATATGACAGCATAAAAGTTGCCTCATAATGAGCTCATTCCCAAATGGAATAGGATGATTTTTGCTACTAAAAAGTTGATATCAATGACTAAAATAGATGGTGTATAGGAATTATATAGAGTGTTAGTGGTTCTTAGCTGTTGATTGATTGATTGGAATCCCTTTTGAAATTCTGATAAGACAATGGTATTTTCTTCCTGATGAAAATGAACATATGCCCGATACCCCATTTTTAAAACATATCATCTTAGGTTTATAGGCTCCCCAAAGATTATCCCTGAACTCCTGTCTCCTGTTAAAGAATCCTTGGTTTAGACAGTCACACCAGATTTCATAAGGAGAGCAGAGGAAGCGTGAGAAGATGAGTGAGTTTTAGGTAGGTAGAAAGATTAAGTGTGAGGCATGTAGAAAGTACTGGATAATATTGGTGAAATAGAATGGATGACTGAGCTCAGAGAGTTTTTCCTCCAGCCCTCAGCTGCCACGTCTTTACTGTGCCACTCCTTAATGAGTCAGTCACCTTGGTAATAGATTTGCGCCCTTCACCACCCAATCCTTCCTTTTCTTTCCTTTATTTGTCTCTGAAGATCGAAACTCTGCTAGGAACTAGCAGTCAGACTGGAAATGCCTTGGGAGGGTAATAGCTAGTTATGTCAGCTGAGACAATAAAAAAGTTACAGCAACCCAAGTTTCTGGGGAATGTGTACTCAGCTTCGAGCAGCCCATCTTATAGGCCTGTGCTTTTCGAACTTTAATGTGCCTGTGTCTCCCTGGGGATCCTGGTAAAATGAAGATTCTGGTTCTTTAGGTCTGGGGTGAGTTAGGGTCTGCATTTCTAACAAGCTCCCAGGTGATGCTGCTGCCGCAGCTCCATGGACCACAGGATGAACAACAATGCTATGCTTTTCTTAGGAAGCTAGCAGAACTATCCCCAGCATTGTGGGGTAAACTTTTTTTTTTTGAGTGTGTTTCAAGTAATTAAGTTTACTCTCTCAGAAAATGCTAATTTCTCAATATGACCCCATGAAGAAGATTTTGAGCTAAAAAAAGGAAGCAGAGACTTATTAAATTTTTTAAAAATTTAAATTTTTCAGAAAATGGAAAATCAACTTTTTGATCGAATTAAATGGAGGCTGGTGTAGGTGTAACATCATCTCCTGTGGCATAGCCTGGGGAATAAGAATAGTACAGATACCTGTCCACTGTCCCCATAAATGTCAGTTAGAAATAACCAGAGAAAGCTTCCTCTACTTGCATAATACATCATTTGCTGATAAGTAGTTGCATATGAAGGCTTAGCAAATTTTATAGTGAAATGAAAGCTATTTCTTCTTATTCATTTTAAGGGCTAAAATACAGAAAAAAATTACTAAATTACTACATTTACTTGGTTCGAGTGCACATCTTTTCTACTTTTTTTTTTTTAAATGTTGGGGGTAGGAGTTTTTATTAATTAATTAATTAATTTTTGCTGTGTTGGGTCTTCGTTTCTGTGCGAGGGCTTTCTCTAGTTGTGGTAAGCGGAGGCCGCTCTTCATGGCGGTGCGCGGGCCTCTCACTATCGCGGCCTCTCTTGTTGCGGAGCACAGGCTCTAGATGCGCAGGCTCAGCAGTTGTGGCTCACAGGCCTAGTTGCTTCGCAGCATGTGGGATCCTCCCAGACCAGGGCTCGAACCCGTGTCCCCTGCATTAGCAGGCAGACTCTCAACCACCGCGCCACCAGGGAAGCCCCAAATGCACATCTTTTTTCACATTTTAACATAGCTGGAATTAGGATGTGTGTTATATACTCAATGGAGTTTTACAATTGCTGTTGGCCAGGTAGCAGTTGTAAGGAAGGTGTCAACATGTGTGCATATGTGAGCTTAATTGTTATTCTCAGTGGCACAGCTGGACAATGACAACCTCTTGATATTTCAGTCAAAAACTGTAAGGACTATTTAAGAAAGAAGTATGAGTGCAGAGTGGGTGTCACAGCTTGAAAGAAAAGGTTGGGGAAAATTTGAAGAAATGCTGCATTACCAATGCTCTTAATGGCATAGAGGTTGAAATTGTATAACATGGTATCTGTGACTCTGAGAGGAAATGTGGTTCAGGAGAGTTGGATTCTACATGTGCAAAAGTTTAAGCTACTATTAAAGTATATTTTGCTTATATTTTCCTTATACCATATGAACAAGAATAATGCATGATAAAAAAATCCATGTGTAAATGAACCTAAAAGAGCTATTTTAGGTATACAATTTAATTATATTTTATACTATTTTAAGTATAAAATAAAAATCTGAAATAGTAAGAAAGCATTGTGTCCCAGCGGAATTGCCAGCATTTTGCTTGGTTTCCTAGTGGTACATCTTACAATTAATGGCAGCTTGATTTGATGAAATACTGAAGTTTAAAAATTACATGTTGGGGAAATAAAGTTATCCCAAATCCTAAGATTGTAGGTAATGAAATCAAAGATAAATACAATAAATTATCTTTAATTAGTAAGTGTCTAAATTAACCAGGACACATGTGGTCCAAGAAAAGAGTGGAGATCAGTGGATATTACTATGAATTAGAAAAGCTAGGTAGCAGATTTGGTTTTGATATTGAACAGCTGTGTGACCTTGGGTAAGTCACTTTTAATTCTCTGGATCACAGTTTCCTAACCTGTGACATGAAGAGTTTGTCTTAGATAATCTCCAAAGTACCTTTAAGATCTTGGATTCTGTTTATTAAAAAAAAATGCAGTGGGTAAAAGGTTAAGCTCACTCACTATTGTTTTATCCCCTTTATCACACTGGAAGTTTTCCTGATGAGCAACTAATCTTATTTACATTTTAGCTTGAACTGAACCAGGGCTCATTTAGCTGAACTCTGTTCAACTCCTATTCAAGTATGGGGAACAACTGTTCAGCCTCTTAATAATTCTATGAATACTTGAAAAACCATAATGAATAGGTACCATGGTTCTCTCTTTTCCAGAGAAAAAAATCTTAAATTCTTGTTTACAAAAAGAACAAGCTTGCGATTCTGTAACAATTTCTGTTATATTAGCTCACCTTTTGTATTTTTGCTGCCCACCAACCATTCCCCTTTCCAAATAGTGCCCTGATTTCTTTCTGAAGAATGACCTCTTTCCAGTCTGCAGTCCTGCTGGGGCTGTGAATAAGGGTCACTGCATTTTTCTAGCCAAATGGTGGGCATTTTCCCAGACCAAACCTATCATCTTTTTTGGGGGGAGCAGAGGGAGAGCTCTAAATCTAGAGCCAAATGTTACAAGAATGTAAAAGATAGTCAGAGTTCACATGCTCCTATGCAGTGTCCTGAAGTGAAGGTCAAGGTGGTCCTGCAGCCTCAGTGCCCAAAGCTGGCTGGTTGCTGACCCGATGCTGAGCTGACTCGAAGCCTGGCTCGAGCCCTCTTTGCCATTTTGAACTTCCCAAGATTGCTCTAATAAATTCTCTTTCGAAGTTTACCAGCATGGATTTCTGAGGCTTACGGTCAAGGAAGTCTAACAAGGGGAGCTTCAGGACTCCAGCATTAATCACCAAGCCTCCCAGTGTCTTGATGAATGAGCTGTGGAGAGGATAGAGGGATATTTTCAGGATTCCGACATCTCATCTCATTCCACACGAAAAGGGTTCAGATTTCTTGACTGGTTTCAAATACATATAACATAAAACTAAAACATTCCTACATACTCTTTTTACTTTTCCTTTGGAGTACCCGAAGTCTTTCAGTCTGTGTGATGGGATTTGGCTTTGACACAAATTACAGCTCCAAATAGAATTTTGAAATGCAATTTTTACATCTATTCTTCTGCCCATAATTAAAAGTAATTATGACCTTCCTTGACTTATCTCCCCATGTAGTGTACCAAAAAAATTCAAGAAGGAAAGCCATTGAACGTCTGTTTCATTCTATTTGAATGTCTCTTTGCAGAAGAGAAAACAAACTGGTATTTTTTTTTTTTTTTTTTTTTTTGTACGCAGGCCTCTCACTGTTGTGGCCTCTCCCGTTGCAGAGCTCAGGCTCTGGACGTGCAGGCTCAGCGGCCACGGCTCACGGGCCCAGCCGCTCCACAGCTTGTGGGATCCTCCCGGACTGGGGCACGAACCCGCATCCCCTGCATCGGCAGGCAGACTCTCAACCACTGCGCCACCAGGGAAGCCCCCAAACTGGCATGTTTTTCTTTTGTGCTGTGATGGTTCCATTTATTAGTTACAGCATTTCTTTAAATTTTTCACAAGCCAAACTGCTGTTCCTTTGGAAACCCATTACCCTGCTTCCACTATTCCAGATATTAGAAGCCATTGACTATTTAAATAAAAAGAAATACAAAAGCCAAAGACAAAAAATATTTAAAGAAAGCAACTCATGATTCTCTGAGTTACTTCTCTTGGAAATATAAATTCTGGAGGATTAAAGATGCCTTTTCATGCTGTCACCACCTCTTACCCTGTCACTTCCAAATGGCTTTCTCTTCTGTCACTTGAGGTTCACAGGAAACATCCCTGCATATGTTTATTGTAGCAGTTAATAGTTTGAGCTCTAGAATTACATTTCTTTTGTGTCAGTACTTGATCCACTAATGATGTGACCATAGGCAAATTAATCAGTGTCTCAAAACTTTAATGTCTCCATCTATAAAACAGAATTAACCAGAATACATCCCCATCTGATTACTGTGAAGCTCATATGAGGTAATTAATGTAACACACTTAGCACAGCACCTGGTACCATATTAAACCGCGATGCTTATTTGTTATGGTTTTATTTTTATATATTAAGCAATGAACAGATGCAAATATGTAATAAAGGTAGAGTTTTCAATGAATCATATGGTACGGTGTGTGGTGGATATCAGAAGCGGGGACTTGAGGTGACAAGACTAATGGGTTACTTTTGCAGTAAATCTGATGTGATGTTCAAAGGGCCAGATATGATGGATGGAAAGTGATGATGCAAAAAGAGGGAAAAATGAAATGAAGAATTAATGGAAAGGGCTTGTTGATGATCAGATGAATATGTCAAAGGGAAGAGTCATTTCTGAGTGACTGACTCAGGAATGGCATGGAGAAGTCAGAAAGGGGAATGGGTATAGGAAGAAAGGAATCCAAATAGAAATGTTCAGCCAAGAGAAGAGGAAGTCAGGTTGAAGCTTGTGAAGGGCTGAGTTGAAATCCTTGATACGTCTGGTCTTTCTTATGTATAAACAGAGCACATAATCTGTGGGAATGCAGTGGCTTTTGAAAAACACATAGCCTTATGGAACCTCAGTTTCCTCTTCTGTAAACCTGATGTTGAATGATCCCTATGGGCCACCTCCCAAATGGAAATGGGTATACAAAGTGTGAATTGAAGGATGAACTGTGTTGAAGTGAGAGTTAAAGTGTGAAAGTATATATCATATTATTCTTTACCCCATTTCTCTTTAAATTTAAAATTTTCGTTCTAGATGTTTGAAATGTATAATATACTATTAGAAAAGCCAGACAGCATGTTCAAAAGGCAGAAAACTTATCTCCTTCTTCACTCTACAGTGCTCCCAGATTTGATGCAGGGCATATAGATATAACCAAATAAATGGACAAACAGTAAATGCATAGTCCAACAGCCTAAGTGTTTTGTATGACATATATAATAGTACAGAAAATAAGATTAACTTCAAAGGAAAAATATACAAGGGGATTATTTATCTGTGCCAGAAATAGACACTGTAAGTGTAAAAATACATGAAACCTTTACAATTTATGTGTGTGTAAACCATTCTCAATGACGTACACGATGATTAAGATGTAAATCTAGATTGCAAGCACAGACTCCAATTATGCTCACCTAATTGTCCACTACATACACAATTTACTGATTGGCACGCTCAACTAGACAGGCTCAAATATTACCTGGATGTCACTTAAATATCCATGATTTGTGAGTTTAGAGTTGTTCAAAATCAAAAGGTTCACTTTCCTAGCAGGCATACCACTTTACCCTGCAACAAAGTGCCCACAGCTTATTTCTTTTCAAGCTTCTTCTGCCTTTAATTCTATAAAGAAAAATTTGTTAATTTTTTTATCTACTAAAAATAAAATGTATTTTATTCTGTTTTGCTGATAATGGGTGTGCTGATTCATATTAAATCAGCATATCTATATTTGTTTCCCAGGCTATTGAGTTTGAAGCAGCCTTTGAGCTCAACCACACTTTAAGAATATATTTTACTTTTTGATATTTTAATTTATAGAACTCCATCTCTCTGTAGTGGGGAATTTAAAACTTTAAGGAATAGTTTCATGTTAAAGATTGGATTTGAAAATTTATACCCCTTCCCCAATTTTCCTCATCAAATATTTATTGGTGTCTGATATCTTCTTTGGTTCTGAGGTCACACAGGGCATTCATGGCAGAAAACTTTGGTTGAAGAGGTATGTGATGGAATGGACTTATAATTAATTGTATGATAAATAGAAAAAAATCTGGAAATAGGTGTAAATTATAGTGTTTTCTGTAGAGGTTTATATAAGAAGAGCTCTCCTCTTTTTTCTTTTTGCTGTGCCGACCTGAAGTATTTCTTTGGAGTTATTTATACCTACCCCAAGTAGATACTGTCAGCATGGTGGTCAAGAGCCAGTCCTGGATTTTGGAGTTTGAGTTTAAGTACCAGATATGCTAATCTATAGCTAGAGGGCATTGAGCACATTTTATAATCCATGTTAGCTTCAGATTTTTTTTTTTTTTTTTTTTTTTGCGGTATGCGGGCCTCTCACTGTTGTGGCCTCTCCCGTTGCGGAGCACAGGCTCCGGACGCGCAGGCTCAGCGGCCATGGCCCACGGGCCCAGCCGCTCCACGGCATGTGGGATCTTCCCGGGCCGGGGCACGAACCGGTGTCCCCTGCATCGGCAGGCGGACTCTCAACCATTGCGCCACCAGGGAAGCCCCCTAGCTTCAGATTTTTAAGAACTGTTTTTCTTTTTCTTTTTTTTTAAACAGCAATCCCCTGATAGGCGTCTAGAATTTACGGTATAATACATATGAAGCACTTGGACATAGCAAACCCATGTTTGTCATTATCATTATTTTTAGAGTTGCTATTTCTTCCTATATATGTCAGTGCTTCATCAGAATTTTCATGGCTCAGAAAAATGGTAACTTTTTATTCAAAGGCAAACCTATTTATGAGTCCCTTTTTCATAGCTCTTATTGGGAAAGTATTAAAAACTTTCAAAAACTCTTAGAAATATATGTTTTGAAAATACTCATGCACACACACAAAGAAAAACAATGTGCACTATACTGGGGAGTTTAAGAGCTACACTCATGGTCTGTTTTTTTTTTTTTTTTGGCTGCGTCAGGTCGTAGTTGCAACACGCAGGATCTTTCGTTGCGGTGCGCAGGGTTATTGCTGCGGTGCACGGGCTTCTCTCTAGTTGTAGCGTGCGGGCTCCAGAGCGTGTGGGCTCTGTAGTTGCGGCACATGGTCTCTCTAGTTGTGGCGCACGGGCTTAGTCGGCACGCAGGCTTAGTTGCCCCGCGGCATGTGGGATCTTAGTTCCCTGACCAGCGATTGAACTGGGGTCCCCTGCATTGCAAGACGGATTCTTAACCACTGGACGGCCAGGGAAGTACCAGTCCATTCTTACAAGAATGTTTATCAGGGGTTTTTCATGAAATTCATATATTTTAAATCTTACAACAATCAGCAAGGTGGGTATTATTATTATTCCCATTTTATTCATGTGAAAATTAAGATTTATGGATGTCAAATATCTTTCCCAGGGTCAGAGAGCTAAAGATTGTGCATTCTGGATTATATACATTATACAAAGTCCGGATTTGTTTTGCATTGCGTGAAGTTGCTTTTTTAGGTGAATTAAAGAAAAGCTCAAGTATTTAATTAAAAAAGTGACAGCTGTGCACCCCCAGTTCCTGACAATTCCAGGTGAAACATATTTATCGATCCAAAATATTATGAAATAGAAATCAAATGAGGTACATGTGAAAACAATCCTTAATCAATATTGAGAATATACGCATTCTCCTGAAGAGGGAAAAAAAAACACCTTTTCAAAAATTTAACTACTTCCTTTAAATCACACTGGATTTTTTTTTTTGTTTGTTTAGTTTTCTTTATTCACTCACTGAAATGTTATTAGGTTAAATATCACTCAAATAAATAAATAAGCCTATTTCTTTCCATTAACTTGCCAACATGGAAAAAGGCTAGGAAATTGATTTACTTTCAGGAATCAATTTGGAGATAATTCTTCTAGATCTAGTGCAGCTTTTGATTTTTCTAGTCTCTCTAACTGTCAAGCCAGTAATATGTGTTTTGTTTTTCTGGCCTGGAAATTCCTTCATAGTCAGCTTCAGTGACATGAACTAGATAGATATATTCTTATTACTTGTTTGTTTTACCAAAAGTATTATTGATGAAAAGGAAAATAGAAGATATAATGACAAGAAATTGCTCAATTTTCATTAGACTCTGTTCTACCAGGCATTTAGAAAAATTGCGAAAATATAGAGAAGTCAATAGTAAAATCTTTCAAGGTAAGTTTGATTATCCAAAGAGCAATAGTAAAACATATATATTTAATAGAGATATATATGGGGAGAGAGGAGGAGGAGAGAGAGAAGAGAAAATATAAAATGAAGAACTGTGTACCAGAAGCTAGACTTGATTTGTAGATGTACCCCTACCTTTATTACCAACTTATATGTTGGGTCACCACAGCGAAAAACTCCACATGTGCTTACAAATGGACTGCTTCAGCAATATAATCTCACATATCTATTTCATTTGATGTGCAAGTCAAAAAAATCTTATCCATTGGAAAATCTTTTTTGCAGCCTTACCACAGATATTATAAGATTCAGTCAAAAGATGGCATCTTTTAAAATTTGAAAACATCAACCCTGCCAATTTACTCATTGCTATTAACAAGATCGAATCATAACAAAATCCAACTCGGCAGGCATTTATTTATTGTTGCTATTAAAAATGCATGGCACAGCAGAAAAAGTAAGACTTCTGAAAATAATAATAACAAAAATAACAGTAACTCAGTGGGACCCTACTATGTGCCAGGATTTTACCAATATTGTCCTTCTTAAATATAACAACTCTGCAGTGAAGAAGTTATGTCACAGGAAAAGAAAAGGGAAGCTTAGAGAATTTAAGCTACATTTTTACAACTATATGTTGAGTCAGCTCCTGAATGAGGGCTTGAGGGTTTACCTGTCTGGCTTAACAGACTTTGCTTCCTTACCTCTATACTGAGCTGCTATACCTAAGATAAAATTGTATATATAAAAAAATTGGTTATTTAAAAAAATCGTACGTATATAAAAACCAAATCCATATCTTTATCTGAACATAAACATACCTAGACCTATCTCTATCAATTTGTCTCTTTGTATCTTTTTTTTTTTTTTAACCTATCTCTGTCTCTTTATCTGGGAATTAATGATATTTTAACATATAAAATAACTTAAAAAGTTAGTGTATGATATGAACAAGTAAAGTACACTCTGAACTGAGTAGAATTTGAGAAGTAGTCAAGAAGGAAAATGATAGAGATCATTGTCTGCCTTTACCAGAAAAAAATGTTACTTCGGACTTAGTCTTTTTTTTTTTTTTTTTTTACTTTGGACTTAGTCTTATTGGAAAAGTGGGGCCATCTGAGAATAGGAGAGAGAAAGAAAGGAGCAGAACATGTATTTATTGAGCACTTACTATGTTCTAAGCATTGGGAAAGGCAGCTATTTTTATTTTTATTTTTTTTTTGCGGTACGCGGGCCTCTCACTGTTGTGGCCACTCCTGTTGCGGAGCACAGGCTCCGGATGCGCAGGCTCAGCGACCATGGCTCACGGGCCCAGCTGTTCCGCAGCATGTGGGATCCTCCCGGACCGGGGCACGAACCCGTGTCCCCTGCATCGGCAGGCGGACTCTCAACCACTGCGCCACCAGGGAAGCCAGTCAGCTATTTTTATTACTGCATGTAATTCTCTTATTATCCTTACATTATAGATAAGGACAATTATACTCTAAAGAGCAGAATTAACTAACCCACAACCCGGAGCAGGACTTTCACTGTGGGGAATCAAATGCTCTGTGCTTACCACATCACCATGAAATTGACAAAACAATACTGTGTGAAAGTTGATCTTCGGAAATAATATTCAGATAAATTGGAGGATGAAAGAGACTGGGACTGAGGGGAATTTTGGGGAGTTTAATTAAGTAAATCCAGAGCTGAAAAAAAGAAGCCTGAACTAAGGATGAGACATTATGATTAGAGGAAAACAATAACATGATTTTCTTTTTTCTGCTGAGCATAAGTGGTTCCCAAGTCTCTGAAATCCTTATAGTTTTCCAGAAGTTCAAATGTCATCTCCAGTCTTTCACTCATTTGATAACAGTACATTCATCTAAATTAATCTTTGTAAGTACTTAAAGTGCTTGTAGACTGTCAGATAATTTAAGAGTTTAGAAATATATAGAATGCGTATACAGAACCTACTGGATGTGAAATGGGCCAAGCTGAGAGAATAGAATAGAAGTCAGTGCAATTAAGTTAGGGATTTCTCACCATGCTGAATTATGTTCTGGGTGGAGAGATGGAGCTCCTAGTACTATTAAATGAGTTGACATGTATTGATTCAGTGGAATTATACTGAGGGGTCTTGAGACTGCTCAAAAATGAGATTCCTGAGCAATTTTCAGTGATTTTATTGTTAAGGAATTCTGGAGACTAAGAATTGGCAAACTGGAGATAAGCAAATACCTTTTTAAGTTTCGAAACAGGGAAGAAATATTTTGCAAACTAGAAAGTGGCAAGCTTTATTAATCTCTGGGAAGACTGGAATGAACTAAAGAAGGGTGGTTTTACACTTCTATAAGAGGAAGTGATGGTCAATAGGGCCCAACATGGACTGACTAAGATCAAAGCATGTGAGATTAATGCATTTTATTTTTGAATGGCATTGATTTTCTGGTACAACAGACCAGTGTGGTGACATTTCTCTAGGCATTATACCCATCTAATTGTGTGATTATTTTACATCTGCCCTGTCTCCAGATCAGCAATGTCTTAGCTCCATTTCTCACTCTCACTTGATGACTCATTTCTTTTTTCACTGGGAAAATAGAAGCTGTTAGAGGGAACTTCCATGTGCTTCCTCCACCAGAGCTCCCCCTCTCCCTGTATCTGTGTCCACACAATCTGCCTTTCCTCCTCTCCTAGGGATGAGCTGTCCTGCTCTACTGTAAGTCCAGCTCCTTCCCTCGTGCACTGCATCCCACTTCCTCTTGCTTAGTCAAGGCCAGCACTTGTCCTTTCTTTCTCTGATGATATAAACTTCTGTGGGATCATACCTGTCAACGCACAAATGTGTTACAGTATTTCTCACCTTGGAAAACAAATGAAAGCAGAAATCAACCAAATAAAACCTTTTCTTGTTTGTGAATCTACTTCTCATGATTACTTCATTTATTCCCTTTAGACCAAAACTCCTTGAAAGAGTTGCTTGTATGTATTTTATCTCTAATTCTCTTCTTCAAGTTTTCTCTTGAACCCACTGTTTTCAGGTTTTGGTAGCCGCCTCCAGTGGAACTGCTCTTGTTAGTATTATCAATAATGATGCCCAGATGTTTTGATTTAATTTCTGGGATGAGAGCTGGGACCTGTGTTTCTTTTCGGCTGTTTGTTTGTTTTTTTGTTTGTTTTGTTTTCTACAAGCTGTCCAAATGATTATGAAGTGTCGCCAGGACGGAGAACTGGCCCAGACTTTCCAAATAAGGATGAAAACCTTAGCATGCTTACTGCCTCATAGTGCTGGCTCTTGAGTGGGCCTGCCTCAGATACCTAGTCAGCTTCTCTCTTTGGCTGTTCCCTAGATAACACAGAGTGATTATTTTGAATTATTCTTTGTAAGAGTTACTGCAGAGTTCCCTTAAATAGAAAGCTTGCAATGCATTTCAAAATAAGATTATGATTTACAAGAAAAATGGATTCATTCATGAATTTTCTGAAAGACAGCTATTGCATTAGACCAGGTCCATATTATTTCTCAGTCTTTTGCAGATTATTGTGTGCTTTTATACACTAATAATCAAATGAATATGGCACATAAGCAAATCATTTTAATAACGTTATGTTGTCTTGTGTGAAACATCTTCTCTCAAGCAATTTAAAATATTTTACATCTTTGTAGGACGGTACTTGACGTGTATTTTTGAACTGAAATATTTGCCTAGACTACTAAAAATTCATAGATACCCTTAAGCTGATGGTTCTTTTGCTTATGTGCACAGAAACCTTTGAGGAGTTAAGTATTATGTATTGAAAATGTAATAGTGGGCGAATTTTATCTTTCAGTCTCTGGATCTGTCATCTACTTCTACAGTGCTTATCACCCTATCATCTAGTCACTACACATTTCTCAAGGTATATGGTTTGTACTTTTCTCCATATTTATGGCACATAATGGTTTTTGATGTTTATTTGTTCCTGTTTCTCTTTTGAGAAAGATCGTGATAACATCAGTGTACAGTAATGGAAGGAATGAATAGTTGACTTTTTAACATTCCATAAAAACTCTGAAGATCAAATCAGCAGTTGAATTATCTGAGAAGTCCTACAGGCAATCACAGGAGTGAGAAGAGACCGGAAGTGGTGCTAGACCGGGTTTCCAATTCCAAGTTGAACACTAATTAGCCATGGGAACTTGGATGGATCTCTCCCTGTTCCAGGCTTCAATTTCTTCAATTCTAAAAGAAGTTTAACTTCTAGGTTACTCAAAAATGCTTGGGATTGTCTAAAGCTTTTTATAGCTGTGCCTGGGAAAATAGTAATTTATTCTTTAATATAGATTTTATTGTTTAATAAAAGAATGGGAATAATGCTATATTAGCTGTGAATAAACCCTGTTTTAGTGAGTGCTAAAATAAATTAATTTGGTAATTTTTCTCTGTGAAAAGTGTCAGCAAAATTAGATCTGTCTTTGAGCACAAATATAAAAGTCAAAAGAATAGTAAATGCAATTTCAATTTCATTCATCTCCTTTCAGTGACTAGAGACAAACTTGGAGTGCTTCCAAAAAACCCAAGTAAACAGAGAGGAAATTTTGGAAGATTGAATCAGAGCCAGAATAAACTAAGTTTTCTGTTTAGGACGGATATTGTAAAGGGATCCAAAAAAGGTTCAGGGAGATACATTTCGATCTGGGACCAGGCCAAATTGTTTTAATGAAAATTTTTAGAATTAGGAAGTTAATTTGTATCAATATTAATGTGTATGATAGACTACTAAGTATACAGGGAAAGGGCATTTGACTAATGACACATTTTTTCCCCTACAGTATCAATACTTATGGTCAATTAAGTGAAAATAACAATCAAATTAACTCCATATAATTGTTAATATAGTAAAATAAAGTTTGTATTTTAAAAGATTATAGTTGTTTTGGTATTGTTCCTGAGAATAAGTGAAGTAGAAACAAATCTACTTTTTTTTTTTTTTTTTTGGGATGCGCCACCAAGGAAGTCCCAAATCTACTTTTTAATATAATTTTAGAAAATATCATATAAGTGGTAGCAAAGACAATCAAAACATTTAAAAGGAAAAAAAGTTCCATGGGGCCAATATGTTTTTAAACTAGGTCTTGATGTCTGATGTTTAACTGGCACAACAGCAATAATAAAAATATATGGGTGAGATTAGCCATACCTTGACAGAGTTCTGAAAGAGCCATCCTCTACTCTTAACAGTGAAAAGTGTTCCTGATTATTCAGGTTGACTTTATAACTTGTTTCTGGTCAGATTTGTTTAGAGTCTTTTCATGTTCAGAACAACATGTTTTCTACTTTGTAAAGTCTGGTCAATCTATGTGTAATGTAAACAGATATAAAGAACTGACTTGTTACCAATTGTAGAGAATTATAGATAGGTAGAATATTACACATGAATGAGATCTAATCTAATAAAAAATTTTTTCTCTTGATTTTTAGGAAAATGATAGAAATCTTTAATAAGCAAGATCCTAAACAACAATATAAAGCATCTCTCATTTTAGTGCCTTCGCATGTTAGGGTATTCTGTAGGAACGCTGGTACCAATGAATAGCACAATATGATTTGAATTCTGGAGTTATTAAAAAATAACAGAACTATTTTCAAATCTATTCACCTAGCTAGAGAGACATTAATGAGATAAATTGAAGTGGACAAAAATTATTTTAAGACATTAACATTTTCATTTTTTTAAACAATTTATTTTATATTTTAAGGCCTTAGCTAGATTTTATTTATAGTTATTTATAATAATTTTGATAACATAGATCACAAAAGAATTACCTTTAGTGGAATGTAGCCTATTTTATAGAAGCAAATGTAAACCTCATTCATTTATTCAATAAATATTTACTGAATGCCTACTATGGTGAGGTGTTTTGTTAGAGGATGACTATTTTTCTACTGTTTCTAGTCTTACCTTCAGTAAGTATGAAACTTGTATTTTATACTTCATTACTCTCCATTAAATGTGTTTTTGGTTTTATGCTAGCATCCAAGATGAATACTTTAGGAGATTTTTTTCAAGACATGTTTTCATTTTTTAAAACTCATATTTTGAACAGTGCATTGGATCATCAGTTTTGTTTGGGCTTCTCTAGAGTTTTGTTAGACTCACCTGTTCCATTGACTTCATATACAGCATTGCTTATGTGGAAATAGAGATGTGAGGGCTCTGATAGAGTCAGCTAGAAGCTTGATTAGTCCCTAATTCCTTCTTCCATAATAACATCAGAATTCAATATCTTGTCCTTTGTAAATGCATCCATTAGCAACTGAAAAAGAAATAAAATGGGAGTTAAAAAAATACTCAGAGCAAAACAATGATCCGTATGTGAATTTGTTGCTTCATATATGTAATACCTGTAAAATTGTCAGTGCTGATGTTTTCTAATCATGCAGCTAGAAATTAGAGGCTAATAAAAGCACAAAATACTCAAGCTGGGCAGGACTGTGACAAATTTAACCCAATATTTGGTCTGTTTCCGTGGTAAGATTGTACAGTTAAAAGTGCTTAAAACCATGACAACATTGAGATTTGTAGTAACACAGACCTGGATTTGAATCCTGGCTTTACCATTCACTAGCTACATGACCTTGGGCAAGTTACTTAATTTCTGTAAACCACAGAAAATATCGGTAAAATGGATATGATACTTTCTATCTCATACAATTATTGAGGATTAAATGGTATACTGAAAACAAAGTGTTTATCATACTGCTTAATCTGTGGTTTTAAAATTTATTGATTAAATTCTATCTTCGTTGGTGTATATTTGTGTCTTTATTAAATCTTTTTTCAGAGCATTTTATATACCAAGGTCTCTACAATGTCTTAGAGGTATTAGGTGAAGCACTGTTTGGTGTGGTAAGGAGAAGGGATAGACTGGTAGTTATGATTGAATGTATATATGCGAATCATACAGCATTTCATTGCATGCATACAGTTCCATTTATGGCAAGCATTTAGAGCATTTTCAGGGTTTTTTTTTTTAATGCATTTCTTGTTAAAGCCATGAAAATCTTGGTTTTATACTATGGTATGTACAAAGACAAGGTGGTAAAGAAATTAAAAGCAGAGCTCTGAAATTAGACTGCCTGGATTTCTGTTCTGGCTTTATCACTCACTAACTATATGACCTCAGGCTATTTATTTTTCTTTGTCTCCATTTTTTCAACTGAAAAAAGGAGAAAATAGTATCACTTGTTCCTTAAAATTGTTGTAAGGCCTAAATGTTAAAATGTACATAAAGTTCCAAGAGCAGTTCCTGGCTTGCTGTGGGCACTCAGTAACAGTTCGCTATTATTAACATTATGCATCACATACTATTTAAATATAGTTAAAGATGATTTTTTTTTTTAAAGAAGATGTTGGGGGTAGGAGTTTATTAATTAATTAATTTATTTTTGCTGTGTTGGGTCTTCGTTTCTGTGCGAGGGCTTTCTCTAGTTGTGGCAAGCGGGGGCCACTCTTCATCGCGGTGCGCGGGCCTCTCACTCTTGCGGCCCCTCTTGCTGTGGATCACAGGCTCCAGACGCGCAGGCTCAGTAGCTGTAGTGCACGGGCTTAGTTGCTCTGCGGCTTGTGGGATCCTCCCAGACCAGGGCTTGAACCCGTGTCCCCTTCATTAGCAGGCAGATTCTCAACCACTACGCCACCAGGGAAGCCCTAAAGATGTTTTTTTTTGGTTGTGTGTGTATGTGTGTGTGTAAGACTTACAACCATGAAGTGCTATATCAGGCAAAATAATATCAGCATTCTGTATTCCACACATTTGTCTTTACCAGTTTTAATAATATATCCAATAACTATGTTCACTAATTTTACGTTTAGTCATAGGGATAATAGTGTCAGGTATAAATGGCACAATTAAAAACACTACAGGAGGGCTTCCCTGGTGGCGCAGTGGTTGAGAGTCCGCCTGCCGATGCAGGGGACACCGGTTCGTGCCCCGGTCCGGGAGGATCCCACATAAAAAAAAACACTACAGGAGTTAAGTTGCTTGGAAAGTTGGAGTGCAAATGTTCTTTCCTAAAGGCCTTGCAAAGGCACAATGAGAAAGAATGAGGGTATCTTATTTTATTCCCTGGTGGGAATCCATCCACATCAAATACACTACATAACTCTACATTTGGGCAACCTCTGCTGAGACACCCTGCCTCACCATACAGGCCTTCTAGAGAAAGAAATTGAGGGGCATTGATTTTAATTTTAAAGGAGTCAATGCATTATAAGTCTAAGTTAAAAGTAGAAGTGTGTCATGTGATTCTTAGAGATACTTTGGAATATAAATACCTACTTTAAAAATACTAATATTAACACACACTTGAAAATGTTCACAAATCATTGTGAAATGAAATTTCTCTTATATCCAACAAATGTTTTAAAATGACATTTATTCAGTTTATTCCAGGATTAAGAAATTCATTCATTCATTCATTGAAAAATCGTTTATTAGGTGCTCAGTGATGTATTAAGCGCTATACTAAGTACTGAGATACAAAGATTGATTCCATTTTCCTGTTCTCAAAGGTTGACCATCTGATAGGGGAAAAAAAGAAATAAAAGAACTTTTTAACAGTAGGTACTATGCTATTATAGATTTGTATAGAGGGATTTAGAGGACAGAAGAAATGTTCCTAATTAAGACCAGGATAGGTATCACCAAAATCTTCTAAGAGTTGAATCTTTAAGTGCTGGCCTGAGTAAGCTAGTAGATGCATATGTTGGGCAATGTGGTATATAGGTGAGTGGTGGGAGAAGACCAAAGTATATTCCAGGCAAAGGGAACAAACAGCTTGTGTGAAGGGACAAAAGTGTGAAACCGCATGGACTGTTTGGGAACTCAAGTGTTCCATGTGGATGGAGCACAGGGACGGATGAATTTTTCAGACAGTCCAATGCTCCCTTCCAGGCAGGTGGAAACTGGATGCTGGATGAGGCTGGGGGGTGGTGTCAGGGGAGCCTGGGTCAAAAGTAAGAGCTACAATGTCGCTTACCCATGGGCCACAGTGTGCAGTAGAGCACAAGGGATAATTAAAGAGACCATAATTTAGAGAGAATGAGAAATTGAAAGCTAGCACATCTGACGTTGAAGGAGGCAACCAGGCAGTGTCAGGATGAAGGCGGGCACTGAAGGAAAGCAGGGACTCACGATGAGAGCGGAGGCTCAAAGCTGCGATCTGCGTGTGATGTGGAACTTAGAGGAATTTCCTGAGCAGCCGGAACGTAGCTGCAGCAGATTTTTATAGGGCACTTGCAGCCTCCTCAATTGGTGGGGAGGGAGCTGTTAAGGGCACTGATCTGGCTCAGAGCAGAGAGCCTTGAACTAAACTGAGGAGTTTGGACTGCATCCTGAAAGCTTTGGGGAGTCATTGCAGGGGTCTAAGCATGGCAATGGCATGGATCAGATTTGCGTTGGCTGTCGTGTACGATTGGATTGGTAGTTTGTGAGCCTGAAGTCGTGGAGATCAGCTAAGAGGGTTTCTATAGATGAGAGATGATGGAAGCTGGTCTAAGGTGCTGCAGTGGAAATGGACGCTGGAGTCTCAGAATTACTTAATGTTTCCGAATTGGTTACCTGAGCTAGAATTGGGTCCCTGTCATTCCCTGCAGCAGGGAGCCCCAGAGGAGGTGTAAAACTGATTTCAAGGGTGGTGGTGTTGAGGTTAAGGGTCTTGCTGAAAAGCTAGATGGGGACAATTTAAAAGGAGTGGTATCTAGAGGTCTAAACCTTAGAAAAAAAGATCCGGTTTAGGGGTAAAGATTTGGAGTTCATTAAGATTTAGATGGTAATTGAAACAGATGGATTTGAATGAAAGGGATGAAGTGAAAAAAGCAGAGAGCCCTGGTAGACAGGGACATTTAAGAGAGTTTGGAGGAAAAGGATTCATGAAATTGAGAAATAATGGCCAGAAAGGGAGAAGGGAAATGAAGAGACAGTGGAGATAGGGAAGCTATGGGAGGAAATAATTTCATGACCAAGAAAAGCTGCAGAAGAGTCAGTGTGATGAGTAATTCTACTGTGAATGTAAAGGGTAAGACAACAATTGCACTAACTCTGCCAGACACTTCACATGTAATAGGTCATTTAATCCTCATAACAAACCTATGGGTTAGATGCTATTATTATCCCCATGTTACAGATGAGGCTGCTGAGGCACAGAGAGGTTAAGTCATCGGCCCCACATTATACAACAAAACAAATATTTGAATCTGCACAGTTTGACTCCCAAGTTCAGGCACATAACAAACAGCTGTCAGTGCTGAAGAGCTAAAAACCCAAACACTAAAGCAAAATTGCAGTAAGCTGGGGGAAAATGGGGGAAATTAGAAGTAGAAACAATGACTGAATAGCTCTCAATAAATTTTCATACAGCAAATTGGAGAGGCTGTGGGTAGAGGGGAGGTGGGGCTAAAGGGAGATTCATTTTTTAATTGGAAAGATTTGAGGTTGTTTATGCATGGAGTTAATAGTCAGGGTAAATGTGTGGATAAATGTGGAAAATGATGAAATGATTTCCTTGCAGTCATCAGAAGTGGTTAGGATAAAGAGTATAGGCATAGAAATGAACAGTGAACAAATATTTGTTGAACATATGCCATGTACTTGGGCCCAAGAGGTGGTGGAATATAAAGATGTATAATATATGGTAATTGCCCTCAAAGAGCTCAAGACTGAGTTGGAGGCAGACAAGCATATCATCAGACGTGTGCTGTTATGAAAAACGTTGCTGATGAACTGACTTCAGGAGGACGGGGTCGAGAAGTTAGGGAGTGAAACCTCATCTCTTTCCACCATGGTTTTATGCTCCAATCACACTGGCCAGGACCCTTCTCATCTTCAGGTCTCAGCTAGAATGTCACTTCTGCGGAGAGTCCTTCCCTCACCTTTTATCTAAAGTTATGCTTCCCCACATTTTATCCTCTCTCACATCATCCCGTTTACTTCCATCCTAGCCATTTTCACAATCTATAAGTATCTTGTTTATTCATGAATTTGTTTATTGTGTTCCTCATCCTAGATGTAAGCTCCCTGAGGGTAGGGACCATCTTGTTCATCATTTGTCTCTCCAGTGCCTAAACAGCACCTGCACGTAGGACATGGTCCATATGCTTCTGAATAAATGAATGAATAGAAGAAAAAACGTTTGGGCAGAGTGTTTGAGGGTAGCCATTAACTGTGTAGATGAGGTGGAAAAGGTTGTTTCAGGTAAGTGGGAAAGCATGTGCAACCTCATGGGAGCACTAGCCAGGATGGGGTATTTAAGGGGCAATCAGTAACTTGGTATGTTTGTAGCATTGCATAAGATGGCTTAGAGGGAGTGGTGGTAAAGGTGGAGTTTGGCAACAGAATGGTACACTTTAGCCGTATAAGGAAAGGCCTTGTAAGGCAAGTCAAAGATTCTGGTGACATGGACAGTCCATTGAAAAACTGAATACTGTAGAAATTAGATTTTAATTCTGTATGAATTTAGCTATTAACATTTATGCCTGAATTCTGAATGATTAGAAAATCTTTTGTTTATTAAGTTCTATCCTGATGTAATTATGATCACACAATACAAACTATTGACCTATATCCTACATCAGAAATTATTTCTGTGAAAATTAAGGATTTCTGTTTAGTGTGTATCACATGTTTTCTTGTGATCACTGCCTAGTAATTCAGTAGCCAGAGAATAAAGGGCTTTGTCATTATATAAAGACATCAATATTCATTAAAACAGTTGGGCTGATCTTTGTAGGTATCAATCAAAGATCAAACAACCTAATTAAATGTTACTCATTAATAATAATAACCTAATTTTTTTGTCTTTCTTTCTTCCTTTTTTTTGGTGAGAAATGGCAAATGGTAGAAATCCAGCACAAAAAAGGGAAAGCGAGCAACATTCACTGAGGAAACTGGTCTTTGTTTTTTTACTAATTACTAGATTAGGGAAATGACATTTACAGAGAAAAATAACAGATCAAAGGTCTTTTGAATCTCCAGAGAATTGAAAAAATGAGCAAAATGATCAAAACTGATGTTGGGAGCCAGGACTGTAATATTTGCTAACAGTTTTGCTAATTTGATAAATTATATGAGCTTCTAAGCAACAGATTAAGAGGAAGGAAGGGACTATAATGAGGAAAATATTCTATTTTGCATCACTGTTTGTTGCTTTAGTAACCTGAGGTTATTTTCATGAGATGATAATATTGTTTTGATGGGAACTTTAGTAGGATAGATATCACTAGGTATATGCAAGGAGACAATTCAATTTACCTCTTAAATTCAGTCAATTGCCTAGAATAATATATCACTTCCTGAAAATATAATTTTGCAACTTGCATAATTACTAACCAATATTAAATTAGGTGCATAAGAAGCATCTTTTCAACTTTCTAGTGTATTTAATAAGTATATTTACCTTAATTCTGTTTTTGAGGTATATGTCCAGCTTAATTTTTTGCATTTGCTTGGAAGCATATAGCTGTTTAAATAGGGTACAGATATCTCAGATCATCTACTAAACTGTAGGCATCTACTTGTTTTGAGCTGAAGGCAGTAGATATCTTAGTACTTGGGGTGTCTTTCCTTTATTCAGCACAGTTGGTAAAACTAGACCATCACTGCCTGCATAGTCTTTTTATGTCACAGTGAAGTTTCAGGAAACTAACTCTTCACAGTCATTGCTCCTTAAAGGACACTTGAGAACAAACCCTAATGGATAAAGATGATGAATTTTCAGCTTCTATTTTTGAGAATGATCATGCCTATATAGTTCAAGGGTTAGCAAATTATGGCCCATTGACTAAATCTGGTCTGCTGTGTTTCTGTAAATAAAGTTTTTTGGGATTATAGCCACACCCCTTCATTCTCACATTAATTATAGTTATTTGTATGCTGCAAAGGTAGAGTTGAGTAGTTGCTACAGAGATTATGCGGATTGCAAAGCCTTAAAGTAATTCCTATTAGGCCCTTTCCAAAAAAGTTTGCTGACCTTTGCTCTAGTGCAAGATTTCTCTAAATATTTCCATATGACAATTGTTAAAGGGTATTTTGATGGGTGGGAATAGTCAAAGGTCAAATAGTTAGGGAAACAGTTAAACAAATTTAATGTTTTCCCTACTGCAGGATTTCTCAGTGTGATTAAGGTACTAATGCACATTTTGATCCTTTTAGAAGGAAATATTATATTAGTATTTCCCAAAATTACTTGACTATTACATCTTTTCCTTGCGGGCTCTATATGGGATTAGTGATCTGTAAAACACAATTTTGAGAAATACTCAAAAACATGTTTTCTTCATGATTTTCTATTTCTGAATTCTCTTTAGTGTTTGAAAACACTGTCAGTTTCCTCTTTTATCCATAGTTTAGCTTAATATAATGTGCACCTTGCCTCTACTATTTTAACATATCCCCAGTATGGATTATTTTGATGTCTGACCTCATTTTTAAATGAATATTTTTTTCATTCTTTTGAACAATTTTAAACTTAATTTGAACACAGTGTATGTTAACTGTCATATAACTGCATGATTTTTTCCCCACGCTACTGAACTTGGAAAATATTTGAAAGCCAGAGGTATAAATTAGCTGCTCTGGAAAAATTAAATGTATATCTGGCATCTTCTTCACAGTGGACACTCCAAGTTAACAATTATTTTTCCTTATGAAGAAGTAATCACTTACAAAAAAGGAAATGCATGTGCAAAATATGTTCAGTAAAATAATGTGAATTCTTTTCTTCCATAATTGTAAGGGTTAACTTAGTTCAATAAAAAGTAGTGGTTAAAGAATATGTTTATATATTTCAATTAAACTGATACAAATCTGGGTTCATATTAGTTTCATTTTTCTTCAGTCATGAGATATATGGTTTCTCAGAGCAGAGGATATAGTATAAATTGAGGTTTTTACATTGGGTCACTTCAAGTAGAGAAAATGGGATGATTATGAAGTGGTAAAGAAGAGTAGAGGATGCAATGTAAGACCATTCTGAAACTTAATCAATTAAAATGAGGTCACAATATTAAAATACAGAGTCACTGTATACAATTTTTCCATATGCTAAGTCAAATTCAGCTTCTATCTTTGAGCTACTAGTCTAAAATTTTAGTATTCTATTTACTCAACTTCCCCATATTATTAGAACATTTTGATTATTGAAATTAAATTAAACTATTATAAAACTATATTTAAGTTTTGAATTAATCTAGAAATTGTAGTTGATGGGCATTATCAGTTCATTTGCATGAGTTACTTATTAATGTCTGTTTTACAAACTGGGCTATAATTTCCACTAGGCAGAGACTTTCTCTGTTTGTATTATCTGCTTGGGACCCAGTAGGATCTCACTAATATTTGTTGAATGAATGAATTTTGATTACCTCTTGTAACCCTTTTAATTGACCTAAATAAGGTAGAATTTTAAAATTTATCTTGTATAGGTAAATGTATCTGTATATATTTTTTTTTTTTTTTTTTTTTTTTTTTTTTTTTTGCGGTGCGTGGGCCGCTCACTGTTGTGGCCTCTCCCGTTGCAGAGCACAGGCTCCAGAAGTGCAGGCTCCGGACGCGCAGGCTCAGCGGCCATGGCTCACGGGCCTAGCCGCTCCACGGCATGTGGGATCTTCCCGGACTGGGGCACGAACCCGTGTCCCCTGCATCGGCAGGCGGACTCTCAACCACTGCGCCACCAGGGAAGCCCTATCTGTATATATTGATTTGATTTTGTGATCATTCTAAATCAGAGGTTGACAAACCATGGCCTGCAGACAAAATCTGGTCCATTGCCGGTTTTGTAAGGTCTGTGAGCTAAAAGTTGGTTTTATATTTTTAAATGCTTGAAAAAAAAAATCAAAAGAGGAGTAGTATATCATGATGTGTGAAAAATGTAGGAAATTAAAATTTCAGTATCTGTAGATAGTTTTATTGGAACACAGAAATATTCATTCATTTCCATATCATCTATGGCTGATCTTGTACTAAGTGGAAGAGTTACATAGTTGCGATGAAGACTATATGGCCCACAAATCCTAACATATTGACTACCGGTCCCTTTACAAAAACAAAAAAACAAAAAAAAAACCCTGCCAACATCTACTCTAAACAAAACACATAAAAAGAGACTCTATGTAGTTCAACTTGTTTTTAATTTTGAAAGAATCAAGCTAAATGATCACATGCATGTTTTAGTCCTCTATTTAACTATAAATTATATTTAGATAATTTAATATCAATCAAGGTTATAAAGTTATAAGCCATATAATTTTTTAAACCAAACTCCCCTATTAGAAAATGAACCAGTATTGGTAAAATATACACATTGCTTAATGTCAAGTTAAATAATTCTTGTTTCAGAGTTTTCTGTTTTACTTGCTTTCATATATTTATCCAAAATGACTCAGATATGTATGTAACTATGAATTTTTTTGATGGTAAAGCATTTAAAACCTAAATCCTAAATTCAGACATTTTGGAAATATAATTATCCTACTAACTTCAGAAATATTCTTTTCTTTCTTTTTTATGTACCTCTTTTCCCCTCTCTATTACAGCTCTCAAGCTTTAGGTCAGTAGCTGCCACAATTTGAAAAAAGGAAAAAAAAAAACTCTGGATAATAGTAATGATAGTAATAATAACCCTTCATATTTTATAGTGTATTGTATTCTTTTTATTTTTCAAAAAACTTTCACATACATTATGGAAACCTACTGAACTTAGTCTAAAATATTATAAGTTAAGGCATGGTATCTTTCACTCTTGGAATTGGTAATAGGGCAGGTATAATAAAGGTGAAGAAAATTTTAACCCTGCTTTTTTTCCCCTCTAGTCTATTATTTCCTGTACTAATATCAAGAACTGTTGACATGAATAGATAATTAGAAGATGAAACACTGTTCTTTAATTTTTGTAGGTGAAAACAACATAGGTAATTGGAATTAGAGTTTTAAAAACTTTTATAGAGGAGTTCATCAAACCACATATGATCATATTTCCATTTTTGTGTGGAGTAAGTAGACATATATTAGCTATGGTTAAATTTGTCATAAAATTGTTTGGTAGATCCAGCCATATGCAATTTCTCACTTGCTGAGTATCTTTTATAACCACTCCCACCATTTTTTTTTTCTCCTTAATAGGAACTGTGTTAAATTGGGTACAGACTAAAATGCTATAACAAAGAATCCAAAATAGTGATTTAAAATGATAAAATTGTCTATTTCTCTTAGAACAATCTAGAGTTTTGTGATTTAAGGCTGATAATGTTCCTGGTGAATTTAAGGTTCTTGCCTCATTGCAGAAAGAATTCGGAGACAAGATAGGGAGGTTAAGAAAGTAAAGTGAGGATTATTTAGGCAAGAATACGTTCTCAGAAGGAGGGGGGGCAGACAGATGAGGAGCCTCTGCCCTGGGTTTCTTTGGCAAGCCGGTTATGAGGGGCATACAAATGAAGGGGCAGAATATTCACTGGGGAAGGAGGGGTTTGGGGGTCCTATTCCCTGAGTTTCATCCAGCTTTATCTTCCTGAGAGGTGGAGGGATTTTTGTCCTTATTGTGCTTAGATCAGAAGTGTCATGGCGTGGTGCATGATGGGTACTTCTTGTCTGTAAGGCTAATTTTAATGTAATGAGCAACAGGTTACATATGTATGCAGGAGATTCCTGCCTTTCCCCACCTTTCTTTGTCTGCCTCCAGGATACTCATCACCCAAAATGTGTGGTTTCTTGTTAGTCTGGAGGTCCCTGCTTTTCTTTGTTTGCCCATGGACCCCTGCTGTTTACAAGATGTGTGATTTCCTGCCACCTGTCCCCTGCCCCCAATTCGCTGCTCACATCTAGCTACTTGCCTGCTGTAACAGTAAGATGCTGCCACTCTCAATGTATAGCTGTCTTCTTGGGGTCCACAGTGGCTGCTCCAGTTGTTATAATTTCCCAACCAGAGAGACCAAAGGGCCTGGGAGCACATGCATAGTCCTTTTTAGGGAGAAGGCTCTCATCCTATTACATAGAATCTAGGCAATCTAGTCAAATGGCCATACTAACTGTAAAATATGTCTATTCTGTATACAGAGAGTGTAACCAAAAGGATGTTTGCCAAGCTTAACCCAGTCCTATTATCAAAAAAGGTGAGAGTGGATATTGATAGATAACTAATAGTCTTTGTTACAGAAATGGTGCTACCCATTTTATCTATTTATAGTGATTAATCAATAGAAATGGATTAATAATGTTATATATGTAAAAATATATTATATATATAATATATATCAAAATATAATTATATATAAAATATATATTGATTAATCCATATAAATGGACAGAAATATAGAAATTTCTTCCTTTTACAAGGTGAAAGCTGTTTATACATAAATTTGCTCAGATTGACTTGTTTTTCTGATACCAGTATTTCTACAGTGTTGTGCATAAACCACTGAATATACCTAAACACTTTCTATAAGCTATTATGTGACTTTTTTAACTTTAAACCATTTCTTATGAAACTGATTTGAATAGAGAGGGCCTCAGACTACAAAGGACCCATGACTTTAGGCCAGCTTCTGTGACTTCACAGATATGCAAGGGGAAGCCTGTAGATTCCAGTTTTTTTAGGGAAAAAAAGTTAGAAATTCTCAAAGTAAAAAAAAAAAAACAAAAACAAAACTTTAAAAATATAGATATTAAGAAACTCTTACTAACAATATATTGCTAAATTAGATGTAAAAATTCAACACAGTTAATTTTATATTATAAACAACCTAGTGTAAAGGTTTTTTTTTTTTTTTCTCTTTTGGTATACGGGCCTCTCACTGTTGTGGCCTCTCCCGTTGCGGAGCACAGGCTCCAGACGCGCAGGTTCAGCGGCCATGGCTCACGGGCCCAGCCGCTCCGTGGCATGTAGGATCTTCCTGGACCGGGGCACGAACCCCTGTGCCCTGCATCGGCAGGCGGACTCTCAACCACTGCGCCACCAGGGAAGGGAAGCCCCTGTAAAGGTTTTCTGATAGAGGGTTGAAGGTTCTATAGAAGGGTAGTGACAATTCTGTTGGGTTTATTTTCAAATGTTATTTAAAAACTGGCTTGCAATATTTAGGAAACCTAAGATATTGTATGCCTAATTAACACCCATTTTAAATGGCATTTCAGGAATTTTTAAGGATAAACTCAGTAGAACTCAGTAATTTCTAAATTTTAAATGATTTGCACTGGTTTGGATGAGTAGTTCCTCTAGTAAGTACCCTAATAGACTGTCTTGAATTTTTAAACTGACTTATTAAAAGAAAAGGCTTGAATGAGAAAAATCATAGAATTACAAAGCCATTCTTTCCACTTACTATTAAGCTAACAATGTAAGCCTAATACTATGTTATTAACAATGCCCAAAGTCAAAGGTTTGTGATTAAAAGAAAGGCTGCCATATTTAAGACATCATTTAATTTTTTTAAAAGAATTCAAATCAATGACTAGAATTAAAGTCCAAGAGAAAATTTTATTTAAGCATATTTGAAATTCTATTCAGTTCCAGTTAACCCTCAGGTTTTTTTCTCCTCTTCTGATAAACTTTTGCCCTCTAGCCTGCTGTGAGAAGAACAATGAAGCAGCCACCAATGCTCCCTAAACTCTGTTAAGTGACTCTTCCTGAGTTATTATCTTTCAGCTTCTGTAAGGGGCATGAAAAATCTCCTTTCTACCTCTCCCACCAGGAATCCGGTGCAAAGCATTGCACTCGATGCCTTGTAGAGTGGAAATCAAGAAGCATAAGGCCCATCTGTGTACATCTTGCATGCTGAATGAAAAACATTATCACCATTATAAATTAACGAGAATCCTTTATCTGGCCAAGGCTCTTTTCCCACACAATGTGAGTAGTGTGGCAAAGATCTAAGGCTTTCATGAAATGACTGCCCCCAGTCTGGCCTCTTCTAGTGTTAAAGAAGAATGGGAACCTGGA
Organism: Neophocaena asiaeorientalis asiaeorientalis; assembly: GCF_003031525.2. Taxonomy (NCBI): domain Eukaryota; kingdom Metazoa; phylum Chordata; class Mammalia; order Artiodactyla; family Phocoenidae; genus Neophocaena; species Neophocaena asiaeorientalis. Next base: position 14,169,309 of record NW_020185328.1, read on the forward strand.
AATTTTTCAGGGACTTACTTAGGCCGTGAATCTGCTTCCTGGGCTGGTGAAACCTTTGTGCTTTACATTTTCAGCTTTTCATCAAAAGAAGAAGAAAGGCAAAAAAGAAGAAAAGATTCAAAGCAGCAATTTAAGTTTCAGGATTGAAGATTTGGTACTGATTTTTTTCTCTCTCCCCTCCTTTTTTGTCAAGGAGCCAAACTCTCATTTTCATATGTAGTTTCTCTGCTTTTTTGTCAACCCATTAGCCTGTGAATCCAGAGTAGATTTTCATCTAGGATTCAGGCTTCAATTCCCAGGGACATCATTGATTCTATAAGGTGTTAAAACCATTATCCAAACTCTGCATACTGCCTTCTAATTAGCTGGTACTCTATTTAGGAAATCTAGGGCTTTGCTAGACACCATTGGTCTTCGATTCCTAGTACAGTATTCATTAGCACGTGGAGTGATTTATTATTTGATCAAAATCAAAGGGTTATGAATCCAGAACAAAAGCTGGAGGAGGACTATGTATTCTAACCTGCTTACTAGTAAAGGTGCAGGCTTTACAGATGACATACCTGGATATCCTCTGTGAAAAATCTTCTGTGAAAAATAGTTTTCTACTTCATCTTGTCTTCCACCAACATGCCTCCTTCTTCAATTACCCAATTCCCATCCTGACCTTTTCTTTTTTTCCTCTGTTTACCTACTCTGGATATATCTTTTTTCTCCTGTTGCAATCTCCTTTTTTCTCCTTGCAACTACCTCCTAATTAACATATGGTAGGTCTCCTCTACAACTCCACGTATTTACTAAATTATACACAGGCGTTTTGCTCCATAAATTTCCAAGGTGATGAAAGGTCTCTATAATCTGTCACTTACATGACAGTAAAGTTAATTACAATTTCCACATCATCTGTGATGTAGCTCCATCATTAATAGTTATTTATTTACATTCATTTGTAAATTGCTGAGGATAAGCCCATGTTTTGCTATTTGGAAAGGAAGGCACCAATACTCTGGTATTTCTCTTCCCACTTCCTATATTTCCTATTTTCCATCTCCATCTTTCTCTAATTTCTAATTGAGATAGAAGTGAAAAGATAAAAAAAAAAGTTCTTTTACTAAATCTATTAATTTGCAGGCATTTCTCCCTTCAACAGCAAGTCATGCTAAACATTGATTTACAGAAGAACAACTGTAGCTGCATCTGTAACAGTTTTGCACCATGATTTTGGCTTAGAAATTATAGCTTCCATAAAAGTTAATTATTAAATAACAGAACTTGAAACAGTGTTGCTTAACTAGTGAAGGTGGTACACATTGACTTAGTTTTCAGATACCAATGCTTTTACTAGATAGATATGCATAGATACCAATATCCCTAACCACCCCTTGCATAAGCTTATTGTGGCAGAACCATAAGCAAATATAGTGTAATTGTCATTTGGCATGATAGCTCTGTGAGCTATTACTCCCTGGTTGCAGAAGTTTGGTTTCGTCATCATTCTTCTGTGTTATCTTCTTTAACTTCCAAGGTGTGAGGGACCCAAAGTTAAATGACAAGTGCCCAAGGACAGAGCAACCAAAATGAAAGAGGAAGGAAGGTGATTTCCATATAGCAAACTCTGTAAGTGTGAAACTATATTCAACATCTAGCTAGACAGTCCTGTTGCCCATGTTATTTCCATCAAAGCCAAGCTCTTCACTCAATGACAGACTTTTGGTTGCAAATATTAACCTGCCCTGAAAAGTCCAGTTAAGGGTGTTAAGGCTTGAAATGAATGTCTTGTGAAACTCAAAGCATGTTCTTTTTCTGGTTGAAAAATCTCTCGTGATTTATTCCATCCTTTCACTGTTAGTATAAAACTTGGCTTAAAACATATATTTTTAGGATAAAACATACATTTTAGCACAAAACAAATAATGCTAACAAACACTTGAAAGACATAAGTGCCCTATTTAAAAAATTTAGGCTATTGTTAAAATTATAGTATTTTAATTAAGTAAAAAGTGGCAGAAGAAGCAGTAATGTGATAACAGCATACTGGCAAAAGTAAGGTTTGTAAGTTTTTCTTTGTGTGAAGTAATGAATAAAATTCTAACTTTATTCATCTTCTTCTAGAATTACTTCCGACTTACTTCTAATTAAGACAAAAGCTAAATATAACAAACAATTCAGAATTAAATGTGAAATTATGTTGCAAAATTAAATGTCTCTCTTTTAGACTAATAAGTTTGCCATATGATTAGATTTAAAATGAATACCACACATACGATATCTATTTCTAGACTTATTTCCAAGCAAGAATCCGAAGATAAATCGTATAAACATAATTAAAATATGCATTGCCCAGACTATGCAAGAGAAAATGAAAGTCTATTAGGGGTTAAAGATGTAAAGTCCCATATATCCTGGAAAGGAAATTCTGTAGTTGAGAATCTTTTAACACAATAAGTACAAGGAAATTTGTATTGATAAAACTTACTTGATATCAGAAACTTTCCAAAAGGAATTTTATTAAATAAAATGTATAGTAGGGAGAGAGTCTTTGAAAAGCATATATGCTTCCTAACTCAAATAAGCAGCCAAAGAAACTTACACAAACATGGGATACGTGAGGTTTGGTTTACTTTAATTACCATTACTCTCACTTGAATAGGATATTAATGGATAATAATGGTATTATTGGGGCATATTGGAGGGATGATGAAAAATACCTGAAAAATTCCAAATTAATACACTTGATTTTCTATAAAAATAATCTAGAAATATATGTATGAAATTAATTTGCCCTGGAAGCTTAAGCTAAATGTTAAGTGTTTTTAAAGTCTTATAAAATGCATTTTAATGTCTCAACAGTTTTTTTCTGAAAAGACACACACACACACACACACACACACACCCACAAACCTTAAATACCTTAATTAAAAAAAAGATTCATACAGTTAGACAAGTTAGTTGTCTTTATTTAATAAATATTTGCTTGTGTGGTATTTTCTTCTCATGAGCACGTGAGCAGTGTGACCGACTTTTGAAGAACCCAGCTAAACTCAACAAATAACTACATAAGAATAACGAATAATGATGTTTTGCTCAGACACACATTTATTCAGCATCTACTATGTAGCAAACACACTGTTCCCCCGCCCGCCCCCCTTCGCCAAGAATACACACAAACTCTTATTGAACCATGGTCAAAGCCAATATTTCATGAAATCATTGAAGGAAAAATCAGTCTTACAACACTGAAGTTATATTTCAGCACCTTCTTTTAGTAATATGAGATACCTTTCAAATCAGATATTTTTATTGATGTAACTTACATGACGTCCTTTTTAAGAATTATTTATTTCTGTTAGGATTCTTAGGCAGTGGATCAAAACACAAAGAAAGAAACTGTTCCCCTACATGGTATTCTGCAAAAGCACTAGATTTGGAGATAGATGCTCTGAATTAGTAGTCCACAACTGCCACTTATTCCTATGTGATGTTAGGCAAACCACTTAACCTCTAGTTCTGAGGTTTCTCATCTTTCAAATGAAGATGTGTAATTTACCTCACAGGGTTACTGTAAAGAGTCATTGCGAACACACGTGTTAGAGCATTTTTCAAACTGTAAGGGGCTATTTGAATGTGAAGTATTTTAAGTATCTTGCTTGTGAACATGTGAAAGATTCCCAACATTTATGGGGAAAAGTGTTGACTTTTCTGAGATAAGGATGTGTTGAGAAGGGAGTTATGTGGCTTTGCCAATTCTGTAACTGCAAACTTGGGTTGTGAGCCAAGACTTCTGCCTAAGGGGATGACAAATGTGAAAGCAGTAACTGGCAAGAAAAAGACAAAATATAGCGATGAGAGTCTATTTTATTGTTGATAGAATGTCATTTTCTTGGGAATTAGATTCATTTTTCTCTCTACTCTTTGTATACTATATTCTCATAGAACAGGCACTTACAAAAATAGGCTAAATTATGAGGATCTCATTCTGGACCATGACAACTTAAAGGGAATGTGGAAAAGTTGGATAGATTTCTGCAATTAAAGGGTTTGGGCATAGTACCTGTGGGGAAAAGGTTCTGGGATTATTCATATTGCTAAGGACAAGGCTAAATATAGAAATGTGGGAATGTGTAATATACTAAGGATAAAAGAACATCTGTTTTTTATGTCTAAGAAAAATCCAAAAGGAACTGAGCTTAAGCTATAGGATAACAAATTTAAATTGGCAACAAGGAAGAATTTCCTGACTGTGAGGGTTGTTGGGCATCCAAAGACTTGCTGGAATCTCCTTTGCACATCTTTGAAAAAGTGTTTTCATTAAAATAGAACGGTGTAGACCTTCCTGAATGTAGGACAATGGATCAGAATACTTTTAAATAACATTTCTAATTCCCAGATTTTTAAGTATTATTACTTTTATGAAAGAGAACTCTGGCAAAAATTGCCCAAAATAAAAAGGTTCTTTATTTGTATGGAAGAAAGAGAAAAAGGATTTTGATCCCAGTTACCTTATATTGTATTATTACACAATAACTAAATTATTGCTTGGAATATTCTAGGATTTGGGGTATGTTTTAAAAGATCTAATGGAAGACTCCTCAGAAATTGTCTATGTCTGAATTCTTTCAACTTTGTAGTGACATTGAATAGAACACACAAAGTATGGGAAAGACGGTTAGCTGTTCATCAAATCTTATTTCTTATTTTTTCTGTGCTAGGCCATATTTCCCAACCTCCTTTGTACTGATGTGTAGCAATATGTTTGAGTTCCAGTCAATGGAATGTGAATGTGATGGACGTTATATGTGCTAATTCTACATCTTTTAGAAAAAGGGTATGTCCACCTCCACTCTGTTTCCCTTTCTGCCTGCTGCAAAAACTGGTCATGATGAGGTGCTAGGGGATAGCTGAGCCACAAGTAGGAAGGGGCCTGGGTCTCTAAGTTACCATGTGGAAGGCCGCCTGCCAACCAGGAGCATCTGTCTCAGCCTGTTCTGTGAGTGAGAAAGAAACTTCTGTTTTATTTGAATCATCCCACAATTTTTAGATTTGTTTATTCTGCAGGCTTAGATGAGACAATGAGCAGCCAGGCCCACCGTATTGTGTTTATTTCTTTTTAGATCTTGGTCAAATACTTTTCTTTTCCTTGTTTTAGTTTCTCTCCCATAAAACAGTGAGACCAATGAACTCACTTTTTTCCTTTTTTTTTTTTTTGTTTTGAGAATGATGAATAACACTGCATCTTAAATTGTAGTTTTACTATTTAACCTAAAGCATGAAAAGGTTTTTCCAGTGGTTGAATAATTACATTAGAATGTATTTGTTACAGTATTGAGATTTATAACACATTTTGCTCTATCTTAAAGAAAAAGAAAAAGCTTTAAAATGTAGGAAGAGGGCCAACAATTTACTACAAAGAATTATTTGCAAATGAATTCTTCAAACAAACTCTGTTAAAAATATGATATTTTTTTACTGAAAAGATTTTGTTCAGTATCCTTTATAAAGGTTATTCATAAAAAGCTGTATTTAAGTTCTATCTGTAAGTGAGAACTTTACATTTCATTCTTTTCTACCAGGGACCAGTGCAACTAATACTTTTACAGAGAAAAACTTATTTACATGATATTTAACTATGTTTTTATGAAATTGAATACAAACTAAAGGAGATATAATGAACTTTCTAATTATTCTTCCTGTCTGTGGACATTGGAGGTCACAAACATGTGGAAATAATTGTATGCTAATTAGTGGAATAGATTACTCAGAATGTGTCTTCTCTTGAGGATTTTGAAAACTAGTAATAGAAATTTAATAAATGTGGGTCTACATCTAGTTCTATATAAAGACATGGAAACCTGTTTTAAGATTAAAGGACATAATAAATCATCTGTTAGTGTCTTCTGGCTCCCTAGCTTTATTTGAAACCAAATCATTCATTTATTTGGATGTAATATTGTGTGCTATTTGTAGCTTGTGCTCTGGAGCTAGAATACCTGAGTTTCAATTCTGGTTCTGCTATTTACTGACTGTTGGACCTCTGCCAGCATTTCACTTCACCTTTCTCTTCTCATGTCCTTCATTTTTTGAAATGAGTCTCATAATAGTACCTCTATTATATAGTTTTGTATAAAATAATAACCTAGGGCCTGGTACACAATAAACAATCAAGAAATCATAACTATAGTTCAATAAATATTTATTGATGATCTGCTATACCAAAAACTACAATATATTAAATCTCACTGTATGTCAGACAATGCACCTGACACTTTAAAAGCTGTCTTATAAAGGGAACCCTCCTACACTGTTGGTGGGAATGTAAATTGGTACAGCCACTGTGGAAAACAGTATGGAGGTTTCTCAAAGAACTGAAAATACAGCTACCATATGACCCAGCAATTCCACTCCTGGGTATATATCTGAAAAAAACAAAAACACTAATTTGAAAAGGATACATGTACCCCTATGTTCATAGCAGCATTACTTACAATTGCCAAGATATGGAAGCAACCTAAGTGTCTATCAACAGATGAATGGATAAAGAAGATGTGGATATATATATATATATATATATAGACACACACACACACACACACACACACACTCAATGGAGTACTACTCAGTCATAAAAAAGAATGAAATGAAATTTTGCCATTTGCGGCAACATGGATGGACTTGGAAGGCATTGTGTTAAGTGAAGTAGGTCAGACAGAACAAAACAAATACTGTATGATATCACTTATATGTGGAATCTAAAAAATACAACAAACTAGTGAATGAAACAAAAAAGAAGCAGACTCACAGATACAGAGAACAAACTAGTGATTACCAGTGGGTAGAGGGTGGGGGGGAGGGGCATTATAGAGGTAGGGGAAAAAGGACTTATGAGATTTTATGAAGTCAAGTGTGTGAAACTTTTGAAAATTGTAAAGCTGTATAGAATTTAAAGGATCTTTCATTCAATAAAAAGATAAAATAAAAGCTGCCTCATTAAATTCTAACAACCCCTCTGTGAGGTACGTATTATTATGTTAATTGCACAGACAAGTAAGTAAGGCTCTGAGAGGTTAAGTAACTTGCCCAAAGTCACACAATTAACAGATGGCAAACTCAGAATTTAAAACCAGGTATGCTAAACTCTAAAACATTGTATGCTGAATTAACAGGGATAGGTGCAAAGATAAAAATGATATAGTCCACAATAAATCAGCTTAGTCATGGCGGAGATATTAAAAAGTATGTATATTGCTAAATGTTAAAATAAAAATATCAGCAATGTGCTGTGGGGAGAAACCTGGTTTTTTCCATTGCAGTTATTGCACAGTGGTGTATGTTTCTAATGTTGCTTGATTAAAGGTGGTTACTAATGAGATAATTGTTGGGGCTTAATGATTGACTGATCTGCTTTGTGCTCTTTGATACCTTTCCAGATGCTTGCCCTAGCTTAGCTGGTTGTCTGATGAGCATATGTCTTGGGTCCAAGAAGAACAATGTAGGCATCTATGGGTGGAAATGAGCAAGGACATCACTGATGTTGGAAGATCCACACAATATGGATAAGTAGGTCAAGAGTAGAGTACTCAGATGCACATAAGCTTGTCCATCATCATCCAGAACTGACATATCTTTGGCTGGGCCATATATTGGGACTAAAGTAGATCCTAGATCGACATTGACAGTTGTAGCTCTTTACTTACACACTCCTGGCTATGTACAGTCTAAAACTTCCTGTCACTTAATTTGATTTCTCTGCCTGCAGTTAAAATAAATTTAGTCATTTATTCAGATAAATTATTTAGGGCAATGAGAAGTGTTCGTGACGATCATTAATTATAGAATTACAAAGTCAGAAGGGACCTCAGGAATCATCTAATCCAGTGTCCTCACAGTACCAGTGAAGGCACCAAGATCTAGGGAGAGTCAGTGGATTAATCTGGCCGCACAGTCTGCTGTATGCAGAGCTGGGTTTAAAAACTAGAGTCTCTCATCATCTTGCTCACATGCCATATTGAATTAGGCAACAAGTCCAATGATTGATTCTACTTTATTATTTCGGATATTCAAACCTTCCTCTACATTTCCACTGTCTCTGCCCTTGCTTAAACTGCAAGAGGAAAGCCAGCTGGGTGTGCGTTAGAGAGAAAAGGCTAAAATTAGTAAGACTCTTTTGGTTTACCAGCAACGCTAGTACGAGCTTTGTCTTCAGCTGGCCTTAGCAAAGCAACTCTCTCTCCTGCAGCAGCCAGACTTTACTCTTGTGAATCAGAGTTGAGGCTTGGTTCTAACTCCAGTCAGGCCCTGTGCTTGATGTGTTACCTCTGGAAAAATTTGATGAAAGAAACTGCTTTTAAGGGGAGAGAAAGAAGATGGTGAGAAGAAGCTGGAAAAAAGTTTCAGAATTTAAAGCCAGGAGGAATCTTAGAGATCACCTCATCTACTTGTCTCATTTTACAGAGGACAGAATCCAGTCCTGGGTGAGTTGGGTGACTTTTTTGAGGCCATACAGAAAAGGGGCTAAAATTTGGTTCCACATTCTAAGTAATTTCTTCATTATATAAGAGCCATAGTAGGCAAATTTGTTGAGCACATACTTTGTGCCTGGGTATGGTGCTAATGCATGTATCATATGTTATATGGCATAATATATATTATATCATATAACAGTTAAACTCTTAAGGCTGGTCTTTCTTGACAGCTGAGTACACCGAGGCTTAGAGAGTTTAAGTAACTTTCTGAAAATCAAATAATTAGTTAACAAAAGAACCATGATTCCAATATGGACCTTGTCAAGAACTACGAAGTGTGTGAGATTTTAATTTCTTGCAAGTTAACAAGTTAGCCTACTATGGTTTCATGGATGTTGGTAGAAAACTTAAGACAGAGACAAAGGACTTTATTACTCACATTAATAACAGTAGCCCTCAGCATTTTCCTGAGTCCTACAGGAGGGTGAAAAGAGGGCCCAGTGTCACTGGCACACACAGTAAGCTGCATTATAGGGGAGGAATCCTGGGCTGAGGAAACAAATCTTTTATAATAGGCAGTAAGTATGGCTGCCTTTTCCTCTGGAGGGAAACACTATACCACTCTTCTAAAGCTATTTGTATAAATTTCTGCCATGGAAATACTGTTGGTAGTCAGGCCATTGATTGGGAATCACACTGAGGGAGGTGCTTATAGAGCCACAGATGGATAATTGAGGCTGATTTTCTAAAACTTTCCCTGTCTTTCGGGCATTTTTCTCCCTTAGCAGCCTACTATGGAAGGAAGAGAGAGAGAGAGAGAGAGAGAGGGAGAGAGAGTAGACAGAAGCAACTGTAAGCTCACTTTGAAGAGAACAGCATCTCTAGGCTTCACCTGTGTGCAGATGTCACGTGTCATTCTTCACAGGTTGTTGCTGAGGCCGCTTGGGTCTGTTCATAATATCAAAAACGGTGGTAGCTTCTAAGGTGGAAAGGGCGGTTTGGTCTCCTGAGTTTAAATAAATTCCGCTTACTCGCTGGTATCCTTGGATAAATTTCACCCATCTCTGGGAGTTTCATGAGTTCTAAGGTGAGGTGACCCTTGTCAAACCCCTAGTACAATAATAAGGTCAATAATAAGGAATCATTTAACATTAGTTCTTCTTATTAAAAGAACTAGAATTCTGCATGACTAAAAGTAATACTGAAAGATGTTTTTAATACCTGGAAACCCCATAAGAAATAACACTTTGAGCTAAAGTCAGTACAAGGAGGAATTTTACACTGACAGGGTGAATTTTTATTATTTAAAAATGTAGAAATAATATTTGTGATGATAATGTTAATGCTGCTGCCTTGAAATCCCAGAATGAAATGCAACTGCCTTCATTTATGCATTCCCCCCAAAAGGAACTCTTTTGTTAAGCCTCACTTAGTCCATCTTAAAGCACCTTTCAGTCAAAGAACAGCTTCTCATTAAGGGAAAAATGATTATTAACATCCTCATTTTGCTTCCTCTTGTGAATTATTTGCATTCAGAAATGTGCATGGCATTAGTTTCAGGGTAAATGCAAATATGACAGCGGGATTTCTCACCAAGCTCTTTTTTATTATTAGTTCTTTTCATGTACTCCATTTATTATTCCCTCATCATTTTTCACATTGTATTAAAATGTTAGATTTCTTAAAATAATAATATTTTTTCATTTGGTAATTGTCTCAGCCCTGTCTACAACAGTCTGTATCACAGAGCACCCATCTATAATTTGGAATGGCTTATAATGACTGTCTTTGTTGAGGGGAGGCCCAGGAATTAGCTATCATGGTAACTGAGCCCCCTCTCTCCCACTGAGAATGTGATTACTCCAGGTGAGGTTCATGGGCTTACGAAAGAGGGCAGTAGTGTGAGAAAGGTTTCTGCTGTGAGTGCTGGCAGTATATTTACAGTCTGGGGCTTAAAGATAAATTAAGATTTTTTTTCCACTCAGCTTTGAGCAGTGCTCATCTCCAGTGCTTTTTAAATACAATAGCTCACACTATATTTTTTTCTGGATGTTGTGAAGTCCTTTTGTGAGAAACCTTTGTTTGCAGCATCCACTGTCCTCCCCATGAGGAGTGGATGAATTGGGAGGCTAAGTATTTTCAGTCAAAGGGTAGTGGGCATGCCTTGACTGAAGTGGAATCAAGGACTCAGCGGTGTACTTTCCACTGAGGTCTGCCTTAATAAACCAATTATAATTATTTTGTTTTTCCCTGGTCATAAAAAATAAGGTAATAGATCTGACTAATAAAATGAAACTAATAAAATCATTTGATCATTTTGATTCACTGCACTTCACTGTACCAAGCTTTCCTGTTGACTCACAAATTGTTGCTGTCATATCATTTTATATTTGTTTCTTTTGGATTTGACTTAATGTCTCCTTTTCTCTCCCTTGTTACTGTCCGTCATGACACTTCTTCCTTCCAGAGAGCAGGGGAGAATGATCAATGATCAAGGCTCAAAGCAAGCTATCTGGTAGATCACACATGTGTCTGTTACTAAAATGGCAGAGTATGAAACGTGTAGATGCTTCGATAAGTTTTTTTTCCATAGGATCAGCATCTTGGCGCATTACTAACTGCAGGATGTAGTCATTAGCTTTTGTAGTTTTGCTGTGTGATATATAAATATTTACTCTGTAGAGTTTGAGATGGGAAAGTACCGTCTTCACCATGACCTGGGAGACAGGAACAGGAGCAAGTGTCCAACTCAGAGTTTTGCTGGTACAGGCCTGCAGTTAGACTAGTTCTTCCACATATTTTATAACGCCTACCTTGTACCAATTTAATTAAAATTCCTCTAGTAAATAGTGGGGTAGCGTATACCAGCTGCATTTGGCAGGTGGGAAAAGGGGGATAAAGTATTTCTCACGACTGCTAACTGGCTACTGGGTATCATACAGGGTTCAGCCTAAAGTAGGTAATGCTAATTTTGAGTGGTTACAATGTGTCCAGCACTTTGCTAAGTGCCCTACAGACATTTTTTCATTACATTTCACAGCAGTGCTGTGAGGAGGCAGTTCCTATGCTATCTGCATTTGTACAAAAGGAAGTCGAAAATCAAAGATGTTAATCAGAACTTCCCAACACTTCCGTGTCATAAAGCACCTAGAATATTGTATCTCTGTGGCACACTGAGGAAAGTGGATGAGGATCCTTGCTGTCAGAGGCAATCAACCAAAGGTTCCAGACAGGCCAGTGTCTGGGCGAACCTGTAACCTATTCACAGCACAGCAATGTGCATATGATGGGAATTTGCATTATCTGTGGGATTTTCCTTTTTTTCTTTGAATTGTTTGTATTCCTTCTTTCTGGAGTCACCAGTTCATATGCTTGGCCTTTTTCCCCCCTAAAGAGAAGTTCATCTTTTTTTTTTTTGCGGTACGCGGGCCTCTCACTGTTGTGGCCTCTCCCGTTGCGGAGCACAGGCTCCGGACGCGCAGGCCCAGCGGCCATGGCTCACGGGCCCAGCCGCTCCGCGGCATGTGGGATCTTGCCGGACCGGGGCACGAACCCGTGTCCCCTGCATCGGTAGGCAGACTCTCAACCACTGCGCCACCAGGGAAGCCCCGAGAAGTTCATCTTTTCCTTATTGATTCATATAACCGATTTAGGGTATGGAGATGGCAAGATGACTGACTCTGTATTCAGACTTCCTGGGTTCATGTACAGGCACTGTTCATGTGCTGCTTGTGTTCAGGTTCTGTCACCTGTTACCTGTAACTTAACCACCTTTCACTTGAATGACAATTATAATAGAACCGTCCTTTGGGGTTGTTATGAAATAGTACCTGTAAACCACTGAGAACTGTGCCCATTGCATGGGAAGCACTCATAAACATTACTGTTATATTATGGATGTTAACACTTTGTTACATATATTGCAAATATTTTTTCTAATTTATCTTCTTGTCAACTTTATTTGTGAGGTTTTTGACCTATATAACTTTTGGGGATGAATGGCTTTAAAATACATCCATAAATATTAAAAATAATTACTAAAAATGCTTGTTTAAAACAGGTATGCAGTCAGTAGCAGTGATAAAATATAGGTGTAAAAAGACACCCACAACTAGTTTGATGGCATTTCATTTTATTCTTTTATCTATCCGTCCCAATGGTTTACTACAAGAGAAGAAAACAAATAATCTATGTTACATTTACTAGCTGATTTCTTCAGGCTTTCTCCCTATCCATGTTCATCTTTCATAGTCTGAAACAGAGAAAGCATTTTTATCTCAGAGGAACTGCAGGGCTCAGGAATGTTTGACTTTGATGCCCTCACCTGTAAAGCACCACCTTCGCTAGAGGTATTCAGTGTCATCACTCAAAACTCTGGGCAATTGTATTAGAAACCCTTGAGTACAGGGGTTATAGCAACTATTTAACTGCCACCCAGGCAACCCCCCAGGGGGACTGGGCCACTAGATTGAGAAACAGTGCTGCTGTCGAAGGATATTCCCTACAACAGTGTTTTATGTGTATTATGTGAATGACGGGCTAGTACAATTCCTCATCCACAGAGAACTGGTAAGAAAAATACACTCCAAATGGAATCAGTAAGAATTGTTTGGTCAGAAGATAAATTGCCATTCTTTTTTTTAACCTAAAGTAATGGTCTTTCTCTGATATATATATATATATATATATATATTTTTTTTTATTTCAAGGATAACCACTCAATTAAAAACAGACTTGAGAGTTATCCTATTGTTTTATAAATTGTACTATACATGACAATTTTCGTACTTGGATTATCTGGTGTTTGACCAACCATAACTTTTCCAAAGGAAAAGTTAAGTCGTCCAGACCCCCCTCCCCACCCCAAAAAGAACAATGAAAAGCATAGATACCACAGATCTCTGAAAGCAGTGATTATGTTGGCTTAAATTTTAGTAAAATACTTTATTCTTTAGGGATCTCTGGGAACTTAAAAAGGTTTATATCACCTCAATGTCCAACAAGATACACATGATTTATATTAGTAACAACTATACATACCAATAAAGAAAATTATACATGTCAAGATTTTACATGCCAATAGAGAAAATTACCGCACTGGGACAATTTTTAAATATGCTCAGAATAATTAAACTTATTCTATCAACAAATACACTCAATCAATGTTTGGAAGCCCAGGAGGTTTTCTGTATGTTCTCAATTCTTTAGGTAATTCTGGCATTCATTGCTCAAACGCTAGACCAAAGATTCTAAGCCACACGGATCTGCCAAACAGGAACTGGCAAGGATCTCGTTTTGTTACAGCCTGGTTAGGGACCAGGGTGAAAAGCTATATGGATGAACATATGAATAAATCTACTGTCCGTATCAAAAAGGAGTAGCTATCAGCATAATTTTGGTCCCTAGGCAATGCCTGTCTTAAGCTTGTCACGATAATGTAGCTGGTGTTGAGAAGAATATTTGGCTGGTAGTGCACAGACATTTATATATTAAGAACTTAAAGGCATATTATAATTATTGAAATAACTCAATAAACATCCATCTGGTTTGGTATTAATGCTTGCTGGTTTGTGAACATCTAAGTTAAATATAAACAGATCCCTCAACCTCTAAAGGCTTAATGTGAATGGCATATGCATAAACAGATTGAAAGATGCACAGACAAATGCCAACACCAACCAAAAACGTAAATTGAACCAAATATTTACATGATGAACAATTGCTTGCACAATGCTTGGAAAGTGAAATTGGAATCATGAAATGTGCCTGTCAGAATATCTGCTACTGAAAGATAAATAATCTCATTAATTCCAGTTACTCATAGAGAACTTTCTAAGGCAATAGCTTTAATCTCCCCTCTCCCTAAAATAAATATTTACATTTTGAGTGGCTAATATGTCATCTGGACCATAGTAGATGCTCAGTAAAATTTTTGTAGAAGGAACGAAGGAAAGGTAAGCTTAAAAAGAAAGTGGGTTGCAGGTATGTGGTGAGAAGATTTGGAACCTAGGAAAAGTGGACAACTGATGATTGAAGGTCCTGAGAAATATCTTTGCTAAACAAAACAAGCAAAAAAACCATGCAAATAAGCAGAACCTTAGAGAGATGAGAGATGGAATGGGAAAAATAAAATTTTAGTTAAGTGCTTCTTAGACTTTGGTAACATACTTTTCAGTTTGATTGTATAAAAACTTTATTTGTCAAACATAATAATGATTATTGACTAATTGTATCAGGTGGAAAATAATGATAGAATTGCTTGTCTTCTTTTTAAAGTCAAATTTTCCCCAACTTTTATTCTCACTGGTTTGGAGAGGAAAAACCTTTTTGCTCAGGATGCTATAGGAGTGATCTCAGGACTTTTGGCTCTCCCTGTCTGATGGCATGCCTATAGAAAAACCTATCGGAAGGAGCCATAGAGAGTAAGAACCATTAATTTTCTCTTGTCAGATTTTACCACCTTTGTCCTGATGTGTAAGAGCTTTGTTCCACAACAGTGGGATCGTGCACTCTCCAGCAGGGAGCTTGAATTCCAGTAGGACTGTGCTCAAAAGAAAGTGTGGCTAATTGTAACGCCAGGGTTGTCTTGAATGTGATGTTGAGACATTCAATCCAGCCAGACAGTGACAGTGAGAGCTCTTCACTGCTGGGACGAGGCTTCTTCCAAAGCCCCGGAAGGGGCATGGAAAAGAAGTGGAGGAAACCACCATAACCACTTTGAAGAAAAGAAGGAAATCAAAAACAGCCAATGATGAAGCCATCTGATTACAAACAAACAACAAAATTCCACTCCTTGAAGTGGTTGTTTTGAAAATCATGTATTTGATGATCTGAATTTTCACTTTCGGCTGCCTGTTAGGTTAGATTTTCAGTATTCTGAAAGGAACTGAAGTTCAATAAAAGACAAACCCTTCCCCGCCCACAGATGCGTGTGACCTGCGCTAATTAAGAGAGCGTGGCCTTTGGAATTAGACCCGAGTTTAAATTTGAGCCTTGTTCCTTACCACGTATGTGACTTTGGGCAAGTTACTTACCTTCTGGCTTCTCGCCTTTCCTTTTCTGTAAAATGAAGATAATACGATCTATAGAACAGGATGATTGTGAGGATTTGGTGTTACATAGTCACCTAGCACTAGCACATGTGAAATGTCAGGCTCCCTTCCAATGAAGAAAATGTGGAATAAGAAGGATCCATTTTTGAGACAGAGAATCAATTATTTAAAGTCTGTATGCATTTTTATAGTTTCAGCAATATTGTGAAGTTCAGTAAACCAAATGTGAAAATATAGCCAGAGGATGTAATCATGATATTGTACAAATATTTATCTAAAAGGATGTTTCTTGTAGTTTTGTTCCTAATGGAGAAAATTAGAAATGAGCTACATGTTCAACATGGCGTTGCTTAAACAGATTATGGCAAATCCATCTGATAGAATACTAAGCAGCCATTAAAAATACCTCATAGCTGGATACTTAAAGTTCTGAGATTATTTACAGTGTTTTACTGAAAAAGAGAAGCACCTCAGTTTCACTACTAGGGAATTCCAGTTTTAAGATTGAAAGTAATATAAGCATTACAAAAACAGAAAGTAGTACCCCTACATGTTAAAGCTGTTATGTCTTTGGGGTGATGTGTGTGATTTTATTTATAAGTTTTTGGTCATTTTTGGTGTTTCCTGATTTTTCAACAATAGTAAAAATTTTATTTTATAATAATACAAATATTTTAAAATAATTAGTCTTTGGCTTATACTTTAAATAATAGTATAATTAATTAGTGGCACAGTCCCTAAATTGTAAGAGTCAAAATATAATAGTAAATAATTATTAAGTGGATTATATTTCTGCATGTCTAAAGAAAAAACAGGTGAATTTGTAATTGATAATGCATATTATAAGGATGTCTGGCTTATTTCTGATTTTTATAGATATTTGTATATTATACCTTTAAATAAGCACAAGCATTTTCATTTACATTAGAATTAACTCTTCTAAATGGATAAAAAGTTTAGGTAGAATACTTGGTTTTTCAATTAGTACTTTATATAGAGGGATGCTTTGTTTTTTGACTGAGAATGTTAAAAAAATAGATATTGCTTTTATATAGAAAATTAAATACATGTGAAATCTCCTAACACAGAGGCTAAATGATTAATACATGGTATTGAATTTGAATTCAGTAGAAAATAATAGTGGTTTTAAAAATGCATGAATTTATCCACTCATTCATTTGTTCTTTCATTAATAATACTTTTCTACTATTCGAATGTAGCTGAAGTTTAAAATAAAAACACATAACAGAACATTTAAAGTATAGTTCTTAATGTAATAAAATAATCCAGGAACAAGAATATTCTTACTATTATTCAGCTGCATTTTTAGACTAAGTCACACAACTAAAAGAAAAAAATGCTAGCTATGCATTAAAATTTAATGCTTAAGCTATGCTTAAAATTAATTCCATTAAAATCTTATAATACTGGCCTTTGTTGTAAGGAAAATATTCCATTAGTCCTATTAGGATAGTTAATAATTTGGAGAATTAAGGGAGCCAGATTCTATCATGATAGTAAAATTATAAGATCTCTCTTTAATTTGAATGTAGAGTTAGTGGATATATAGCATTATTTGTTGGTATCACTGAGTCAATATGGTAGATACATTGCAAAAAAAAGAATTATCTTCATAAGCTGCTGAATTGACAATTTTTAGTTACTTTTTTCTCTGCAGTCACATGATTTATTTCTGTAAAATCACTTTTATTAACTATGAAGTGGGTCTTGCTTGTCCACTTGGAAGACTAAACAGATGAACAGTTTGAAATTCAGTACATTGGCACAGGCCTATAAAGATAGTGACTAAGAATGCACAGCAAGGAATGTAGGCATGGCCCCTAAAAATACCCAGTCACATCACTGTTTGATAGTGGATACAAAAACAGAATTCGTGGATCATGTAACTCTGACTGCAGTTGATTTCAATTATCATAGATATCTTCTGCTGATATTAGGAGTTTAGTGGACCATTAAATAAATTTCAAAAATTATTAAAATTTATATATGCTATATGTACATATATATACAAGTTATAATATTTATTAAAGTTTATTTACTTCTTTTGAATTTTATATGCAAAATATTCATATTTGAGGAAATTGGAGAAATATAATATAGTTTAAAGGAGAGAAACTATTAAATGGAAGAGAATAATCACATAGAGGTAATCTGGCATATTTCCTCAGTAGAGAAAACTCTTTCTCCACACACCAACAAATAAATAAATAAATGCACTCTGCCCCACCTACAGGCATGCATACATGCACATACATACTCATCAAACTCATAAAAATTTTAAATAATTTAGATTATTGAATATAACATTGTAACTCCTGCTTTTTATTTGCATAGTAATATTATATCATTTGATTCATTATACCATATAATGTCATTCCATATTATTGGATACTTAAATTTGTCATTTTCCATCAAACATTTTTAATGGCTGCATAATTGTCCATTATATGGATAAACTATAACTTATTTAACTATTTATTATAGTTTTATATTCAGGTTTTATTAAAGTTTTACTATTACAAATAATATCCTGATGGACATGTTTCATCTAAATCCTTTTATATTTTTAATGATAGCTGTGTCAAATTTATTATGTATATAAATTTGTTTAAATACATTCTTAGGGTCTAAATTAATTTCTTTTAATGAGGCATGGCCAACATGGGATATGTGTGAATCATTTTTAAATGTACTCTAAGTAGAATGATAACGGTCCTTCATTCATTTAAGTGTCTGTTGAATACCAGCTCTGTCAGCACTGTTCTGGATGCTAGAGACTCATCCTTTCTTTCAGTACCAGTTTATACAGATGATGTTGAAACTGCTTTTGTCAGGGTCACTGTTAACCTGTATGTTGCAAAATCTAATGACCAATTTTTAATATTTTTTAATGGATATTCATCAATAGCATTTGATGCAATTACTTAACCAATTTTCTCAGAATGCATTATTTTCTTTGTGTCTGAGGCACTACTCACTCTTGGTTCCCCTTCTATTTCATTGTCTGCTTTTTATTTGCTTGTTTATTTTCATTTTAATACATATTCAAGTGACCCAGGGCTCACTCCTCAAACTTCTCTGTGGTATTCACAACCTACTTGATCTCATCTGCCCCATAGCTTTAAATACCATCTATTCCCTACCAAGAGCCAAATTTATTCTCTATCTCTGACTTTCCCCTAATTTCAGACATATGATGTCAGCTTGATCTCTCCACTTGAATATCTGGTAGACACTTCAAACTTAACCTGTGCAGAACTGAACTATTGATTTCACACTGTCTCACTAACAAAACAAACAAAAAACAACAACATGCCTCTGTAGTTGTTCCCTGTCCCTCCTCAATAAATGGCAACTCTACTAATCTAATTTCTCTGTTCAAAAACTTGGAGCCATCATGTCATTTATTCAACATATAATTATTGAGTGACCATTATATTCCAGGCTCTATTGGAAATTCTGGGATCAGTCAGTCAGACTTTCTCTCTCTCTCTCTCTCTCTCCCACAATAGAGTTTACCTTCTAGGGAATTTGATATTTGTCTCTCTCAGACCCCATCATTACATCAACAAATTCAGCTGGCTCTACTTTCATAATGTATCAAAATCTGACCAATTTTTACATCTAAAATATAAAAATTTTAGATGATGGCCTAGTCCAAGCCATCATCATATTTCTCCTGGACTGTTGCATTAGGCTTCCAACTGGTCTCCTTTACTTTGCCCTGGAAAAGATTCTTCTCAATACGGCATCCAGAGTGATTTTTTTTAAAAAACTGAAGTCAGATCATGTCATTCTTTAATTTAAAATCCTTCCCATTTCAAAATAAAATCCAAAGTTCTTAACATGAACATTTATACCCAAATAGGAACTCAACAAATATTTAGGATGAAAGGCTGGATGAAAGGATATGAATTACAGGCCCTATGTAACAATCCCCCTCAACTTAATTTCCGAGCCAAGATCAAGCTTGTTTTTATGGTTGTCTATGGTAGAGGAGGTGGACTGCATTTACACAGAGGTCTGAGTATTTGATTGACAAACAATCAATCTACTTTTTGCATTAAGACCAGTATGGTTAGACATGGCCATGGCTGCTCTAGGAAGATGAAAATTCCCAAACTGAATCTTTTCAGTAGGAGGAAGGAGATTGATTTGACATAAAGGCTTTTCTCTAGCCTTTTACCATCCTCTTTTATGTGGCATTGAAGAGCTATGAATTCAGATGCTCAAGTTACGATTCAGTCTAACCATATAAAATTCTTGATTTATCTGAATTATATGTATCTATTGCCCAATAGTTACAGGTATCAGCCGCTCTGCACCCACCTCATCCGTTATCGTTAACAGTAATCGGTTAACCAAACTTGGCAAGCTACCCAGACTTTAATCCATAAGTGGAAACAAGGGGAAAAAAATCAATTCTTTTTGGTTTATATGTGTGAAATTAAAATACTTCTAGTTCAAAAACTCTGCCTGGGTTAAAAGAACTATGTTTGCCTCGCTATAATTTTTTAAATAGAACCATTGGTTACGACTCTCCTGTTAATGTGTTGATCAGTAGCAAATTTCACTTAGTGGTGTTCAATATTAATTTTAGTAGCTAGCTCAGTGGCTCGCCTTACTAAGGGGTTATCTGCTGCTTTTTTCTTTTAAAAAATGGGAGCAATTATTTGTGCTTATGAGAGTGATGGGAGCAACCAAACACTAAAAACAGAAATTATGAAATTAGCCACAGGCCAATTACAGAGAGCAGGGACAAGCCCATGAACGTTTCCTCTGACTGGCCTGCTGCTGACCTCCCTCTTGAAGTGGACAGGCTCTTAACTTGAATGGATGGCATATTGGAGGACCCCCTTCTCTCACCTGGTTCCATGTCTCTTCAGCTCACAATGTCAATTGAGGGCTTAGTTTGATGCTGCACTTTGGTTCTGGAGACAAATCTATTAGAACCATAGTCGAGAGTAGAAAATGCATTATGTCAGGGACACCTGTTAAATTTGAGCCATAACCTTTGGACTGGGTGACAACTTTGTGGTTTTTAATTCTACTTTCATGTCTTTGAACTTGAAGCTGCTTCTGTGCAAAGTTACTCTCAGTTGATCTACTTAATGCGAGAAAATGTTTTGAATTGGAGAAGTGCTATTTGTTACTACTACCAAAAAATACATATATCCATCCTTCCCCCAAAATAGCCAACAAAAAATAATCTGATTTATCTTTGGAGACGAGAAAGAGAAAAAAATAATACATCAGGAACAAGGCTGTAAGCAAAATCACATTTAGTGATCAGATTCTCTGTTTTGTAGGCTGCTGTTGCCAAGGCATCTGCTATTATTATTCTTTTTGTAACAGGATGAATACATGGAAGCAAACAGAGCTTGCACTTAGCAAATGAAATATAAGAATAGAATATATCTTAGCAAATATAAGAATCATTTGCTAAGCTTGCACTTAGCAAATGAAATATAAATGGAAAGGAAGTGATAGAGCTTATAGGAACAGATGTTCTAAGCGTGATTAGAACTTTTCAAAATGAAATTTCTTACCCTGTGGCTAATTATTTTGTTGCTCTTCTTGAATCCTGACGAGTCAGACCTGTTAAAATTCTTGAGGAGAGTGAAGAGAAATGGTATGTAGAGACCTAAGCAACTGGCACCACACCATTGACGACTGTCAGCCCAAGACTCGTTGACCCTCTCTTCAGCCGATCATCTGCAATGGCTCAGCACTGCCCACAAAAATGCCAGAAAAGAGCACTTCTGGCTGCATGTTTTGCATTCTTCAAGTACATTTTTATTAGAATTCCTTCTCTGGAACCCCCCTGCTACATTATTGTTCTCAAAATAAGTGCTCTTTGATTTGTTTGTGTTTGCAATACCCTGAAACAGATTCCATTTTGTTCTCCAGTGCCAAGTTATCTGGGCACACATTTTCTTTCCATGCAAAATTAGGCTTTCTGCACCCATAGATTGGGAGCTCAACACTTCATATTTATTATCTTTAAGGTGCTGTGTTAATGAAAGAATTTTAATCGTTGACATTGCTCAGTGAATTATGTATTACAGAAACCCCTGCTGGTGAGTTAGACAATATTAACCTACAGTAAGGGGCATTAAAAAAAATCACAGCTAATTAGTAAGCCAACAGGAACAAAGAAAATGTAAAACAAAGATGTTGAGAACAAGACATTTAGGTAGGAACTGCTGCCTCCATTTCGGATGTGGCTTTTTCATTTGGGCAACATTTGTAACACTGCCTGACATTGCTGGAATCTTCCTCCAATCTGATATGTTCCATTAGACTTGAGCATTTTTATGTTTTGTAATTAGTTTTCTAAGCTACAGTCTCTTCACTCTTTCAAACTGTGGAAATCCAAAGGCTCATAATAGAAAATGGAAGATATTTTTAAATGCTTTAAAATTATTTCCCAAGCGATCTATATTAGAGATGTAAGGCAATTCGCGGGGATTATAATGGGAAATGATTTCCATTGCTTTTTTCCCCTTGAATCACTCTGTATGCTCATCATATATCTCATATCCATTCCTGGATTTTAAAGTAGCAAAGCTTTGTCCAGGCTCCCTTCCTGATGCAATTCCACGTGGAGCGGACAAAGGCAGACATGGATTTAAATCACAGGCCGCTTGCATTCTCAGCCCCTCCTCATGCTGACGTCCAAGGGATCATGCATCACTCTGCTGGTGTGGGAGCTGGGAGGAGACAATTGACCCCGTGAGGCTGCCGGAGAGGTGCTCATGCTGGGCCCCATTTGTTTATAATTGTTCTTTGTAAGTTATAGGTGGAGATAAAGCAACCAAAATGGGACAAGCCGAGGCAAGAGACACCAATAATGCCTGTTTCAATTTTTCCCTGCTCAACAGAGGCCCTGAGCATTAAAAAGAATAAGACGATTCTTTGACCTTTCGTTTTCCTCTGGATTATTTCTTTTTATTTTCTTCATGCTAAACTCTCTCTCCTTGTCTGATAATATCCAAGACCATTGTCTTTCTGATGAGGATCTGATCTGCTTTTCTTTAGAGAAAGCATCATTAATCTTTCCTCTTCCATCCTATTAGCTTATTGTTGAGGTAACCTCCGACTCTTGGATGATTTAAAACAAAAGCAAACTGAATAATTTTGTAAAAATCTTGTCCTTTTTAGGCAGAAGGAAATGGTCAAAGAATGCACAGCAAAGAGGGATTCTTCATTTTAAAGTGTCATAAAGCATAGAAAGATACAGGATGTCAGCTGCAGGATGCAAGCACTTCATGTGGGAATTTGGCTCCTGCAACCTTCAACTTTGAGTAGCAAGTATTCTTTCATGTGATTCTTCACTGCTTTCTCTGGGCTTAAAGAACTTAAAGGATTGTTCTACCTTTCAATTCAGATGAGTTTTCTTTTGTTATAAACTCAGTGAAAATGGGTTCGGATACTGTAGTCAATTTGATTGTTCTTGGGTCTAAGAGCCTTCTTCTTACAGCTTTCTACTTCCATCTTCACTTTCCGAAAAAGAAGCCTCAGAAACCTACTTTTCCCTTCATAGCCTCTCCACCACTATCTGCCTTGAACCCACCATACTTTTTCCTTTTTATGTCAGTCACCTGAAAGAGCCCCCAGTGTCCAGGTCACCCCATTCTACCATAAACCCCTATAAGACTCA
This sequence comes from Neophocaena asiaeorientalis asiaeorientalis, assembly GCF_003031525.2. NCBI lineage: Eukaryota > Metazoa > Chordata > Mammalia > Artiodactyla > Phocoenidae > Neophocaena > Neophocaena asiaeorientalis. Next base: position 14,192,504 of record NW_020185328.1, read on the forward strand.
CCCAAATACCACATCCTTCCTCCAAACTCCTGGCATCCTTCCAGTGTGATTCTGTTCCACTATTAGCAAAATATTCTGCTCAGACTTTATTTCCAAGTGCTTCCTTCATGGTCTCATTTGAATGGAAATCTGGTTCTGTTCTGAGGACCACTTTCCTTCCATCCCTCTCAAGTGGGACCTCTTTCAGGCCCCTACAGCCCTCTGCCCCCTGACCTGGAGGTGGAATAGGAGCTCTAGTGCCTCCTTGCCCGTTCCAGGCCAGTTTCTTTCCCCTCAAACCCCAAGTCTGAGCTCTGCCTGTTAGCTGCTCCTCCACTGTTGCCGGCATCTACTGACCTCTGGGCGGTCCCCACTCTTAATACGACGATCTTCGCTCCTAGCTCATGGTCCCTCTTCAGTATTACCTCTGACTTTATAACTTCACTCATTGTGATTTAAATATGCACAGAGTTTATTTTTCTTGCATCTGGCTCCTCTAGCATACTTGTCCTCCAAGAATCTTTACCTTCATCTACTTTTGCCTTTCCCTTCTGAGGTCATACTCTTAGAGGTTACACGTTATCAATGACAAAACCTCCTTATAATCCAAATTTCCTGCCTTATATTCCTTGAATACTACCTCATATCTTTCTAGGTCTCTCTCTCTCTTCCCACCCTTAATGATCTTCTGGCACCACAGTGACTTCTAATCTATTGGGATGATTACGTTGTACTTTCCTTACCAACCTAGTATCGTCACTGGCTTCTTTACATAGCCTGAATTCTTCTGTCAATCAACAATTATACTCAGGCCTTGCAGAGCCCCTCAACTCCCTGCCCTACTCTTGCTTTGTTGTATTCACTTGAAAAAACTCACAACCTTGATTCAGTCCAACTTTTGCCTACTTTATGTGTGTACCCATATAGCTGAAGAAGATTAGAGCAAACACCTCACGTAGAATTGTTTCACTTCAAATCCATAACCAAGATCATGAAGTGAGCTTTTACTGCTGCTGGTAAATAATACCATAATATCCTCATGGTGTGATATATTTCTAGTGCATTCTCTCCCCAACTCTCCTGGGCAATTAACACTTTCTCCTCTCCTGTTTAATCTCATGCATAATGTATTAAACCATATCAGACTCTTGGCCAGTTCATAAACATGATATGCTCTTTCAGGCTTTCCTGACAGTTCCACCACCTTATAGCTGTGTGATCTTGGGCACATTGATTGACTTCTCTGTACCTCAGCTTCCTCATCTATGAGGTAAATATATTATCTATATCATTGGACTGTTGTGAGGATTAATTGAAATAATATCCATATAGTCCTTAGTTTACTACCTGACACATAGTTGGGGCTTTAAAAATATTGGATATTATTATTAGTACATTTAACTTTGGGGGCCAGGAATTTCCTTTTCCTGCTTTGAGAAGCTCCTACTGATCTTTAAAGACCAGGGCATAATTTTCCTTTCTTTCACGTCTTCTCCTATGCTTCCATAGCACCCTGGGCTGGTCTTTTGCAGTAGTTATTACCCTGCATTATAGTTGTTTCTTATATGTCTGGCTCCTCAGCTAAAGTGTGCCTTCCTTGACGACACTTCTTATTTCCATTTGCATTGGGATGGTCTAGTCTAATGACTGTCAAAAAATATATGCTAGTTCTGTGAAGAAAAGAGCTAATTAATATTTCAGTAAAATCACTCCTTGGTCACTGTGATCATACCCAGTGTCCCTCTGCCCCCTCCACTCCTACCCCCATCCCTGTTTTACTGTGTTGCATCTGTGTCCTATTGTCATTTCTGTTAATCTCCAGATCTTAAATTTATGTACTAATGCAAAAAAAAAAAAAAATACTTCTCCTATGTTTAGATATATTGCCAAAATTGTTCTCATATTAAAAATTTCTTTTTATGAAGAATTATTTGAAAACAAAACCATAGTAGAATTTGAATATCGCTCAACATCCACATATATAATAATGATATCTAATTTGTCAGATAGCTGAATAAGTATCGTCAGTTGAACATGTAGCCTGTGGTTAGCACTGAGGCTAGTACTAGGACCCTGCTCGTAACACAAGGCCAGGTCCGAATAGCACAGTCTGTCTTACTCCATGTGTGCTGAGATGCCTTTCAAAGTTCAGCTGTTCCCATGGTTTATTCTGCAACAGATTTGACGCACAAGGGCATGGGTCACTTCCCTATATAAATTCAACTTCAGGCTTCAATGGTAGAGGTATCTATCTTCCCTTTGGGGGTTGTGTGGTGCTCTTTCCTTGAAAATAACTTTCCTCCTTCAGAGTCATCCAGGATCATAAGATGCTAGTAAATTAAAGGTCTGGTTTGAGGCTGGTTGGGAAGTGAATAGTCTGCTGTTTTGTTTTGTTTTTTAATGCATTTGTCCTGTAATTTTTATCTTTACCTCTTTAAGAAGATTAAGTAATAGAAGTCCTATAAATTGACATTATTGTATGCATTTCACTGATGAATCATGAATAAAGAGGAGTAGGTTGTTTGCCCTCATGTGAAAGTAAGTCATCCTCAGGTCTGGGGATAGTTGTTCCCAAGCCTTAACACACCTTACGTTGCTGTTTTGAATTTTCATCACTCCGGGCTTGACTCATGTAAGAAAGAACTGCTATTTCAAGTTTATGTTTGGACATATCACTTTTTTAAGGGCAGGTGGGAGAACAGTGAACAAACTGTCTGTAGATGTCGTCACCACTTATAAACAGTTTTGCTGAGGGCATTACAAGGTGTGAAGAGCTGTCAGCTGAAAGAAGATCTATTGGTTCTCTGGCTTTGCAGCATCCGGGAGAGAACTGAGCAGCCAGCTGAAACCTCATACCATGGAAAATTGTATTAGATTTTTCATAGTGAGCTCACTCCCCTTCGCCTTCTGAATGGGGAACCCCTACAGGGCCTCTTCCCATCCCCCTCCACATCCAGCCTGATAGATCATCTGAAACTCTCTGACGGCACTTCCTAAGGAATTACACAAAGAAATATTGTACAAGTAAAAATGCCATAGGGAACCATGCAAATATCTGCATGCCTGTCAGAACTTAAAGAGCCAGGGAGAGCTGCAGCCAAGATTTGAGTCTACAAGTAGGTGTTAAGAAACTGACTTGTCCTTACGGTTGATCAGTTAATCTGTTGTGCAGCAGTCAAAGTAGGCAAAGAACAAGCAGCTTGCTAACAAGGCAGTCCTTTGTTACTTATAAACTACTATCCTCCACCTTGAAACTGCAGTTTCTGTACAATGAACTACATACAGGATGACAGAAAGACCAAGACTGCTAACATTGGATAATAGAAATCCGGGGGCTACATAACACAGACTACAGGCCACTCATCTTTACATTAATAATGAAAATAATATTATTAGCAACCACTACTATTTACTAACTGATTTCTAAGTACCAACTCCTGTGCTAAACAATTAAATGCACATAGTTATTTCATTTAACCCTTCGAAGAACCTTGCAATTATTACTACTTTACAGAGGTGGAAACTGAAACTCAGAGAAGTTAAGTCACTTGCTAAAGTCATGTAGAGTAAGGAGTGTGATACTGGCCCAAAGCCTATATCGGCAGCATCTTTCTCTCTTCCTACTTCCCAAATCTACAAATGGGATTCTCTCTTCCTACTTCTCAAATATACAGATTACGAATCTGTTCCCAAAGCTACAGGGTAGATGTGCTCCGTGGCCAGGAAGCAGAGAGCCCAAAGCAGCAGGTATACTCATGAGACTGTACTCATGAGATAAATTTGAAAGTCAGCAAACATTTGAACTGAATAAATATGGGTTGGATGCTGATCACAAGCTCAGTAATGTGCTAAACTCTGGATGAGAGTAAATGCTTGTGGGAGTGGAAAATTTTTGATCACTCTATTCCTATTCTTAGTCCTTTGCCAAAGAGCAAAGAATTCAGCTCTCCTTCCATCCCCAACACCTGAGTATGTTTTCCACCCACTAAGGCCTAAGCGTTCATTTTGGGGGTGGGGAGACTACATGGTCCAGTTTGCCGTGAGTAGCACTGGCTTACACCCACCCTTCTGGAATACTGTTAATAGCACCCACTAGCATAAAAGTGTCCTGGTTCAGACAATAAGTCATATAATCCCCTTAAGTTTAGGCACTTTCCTTTAGTATAGGGAAACGAGAAACTTATATTGGCGAAGCAATGCTTACTTAAGGTAATGTTTTCCCCACATGTTGTCTGGTCCCTGGATAGCTGTGTGGGAAAGAGCCTGCGAAGAATGGGAAAGAAACTGCAGGTATTTGATGACACATGGAGTCCCTGGACAGTCTGCATAGCTGGGTCCTCTTCCAGCCCTTTGCTATGTCACCCTTGGGGCTTGCTCCCTGGGCTGGTATGTGTGAGGGCAGAAGGGAGTTTCATACCTTTTAGCTTTCAAAGATCTGAGGGGAGAGGTATTGCCTAACTAAGGTGGGATCTTCTGATAACATAAAATTCAAAGTACAGTTTCTGATGAGACATGCAGGTCTCAAAATCGTTCTTTTTTTGAATTTGAAACTTAGGCGGCATCTGTGCTCTTGGAAACAGGCAAGCAAGTAGACATCCCACCCCCTTGGCAGAGCAGCTGACGCCGCAACTGGGAGCGCGAGTCCTGCCTTGGGACCCCACGCTGGACGGCAGCGTCAGATGCAAACAGTTGTGGGGTTTTCAAGGCCCCTTCCTCCTGCCCTTCCCTGCTTGGCTCTCCACCCCTAGTTCATAAAACTCTGAGGAAGCATGAAAGAATGAATGATTTATTTCCCAATTCAGAATGAACACAGGGTTTTTACATTCAAAAGTGACTGACTGAATTAAAACTTTATTTTGTTTGTGAAATTCAAAAACAATCAGAGTGCTGCCCAAATGCCACCTTCATTGGAGGCTTAGGTGAAATGTCAGGATTCTCTCTGCAGTCCCGGTGAGTGTTTTGAACTGTGACTAAGTCACCTCTGTGACTGTTTTAATGTGTTTTCGTAAAGGCTGGCAAAATTGTATAAATAAAACGTCTTCAGATCTTCATCTTTGCTCAGCTGTGTTGCAAAGGGGTAACTGGAACCCGCAATGGAAAAACACAGCTTAACTGACAAATTAGTGGCATTTGGTGCTAATATTGCTAATTCAACATTTGGAAGGGTTGCTCACTGGGGAAAAATAACATGTTCTATAAGTCACAGGAGAAACTAGGGAGATAGTTAATGGATGTTGGCTCCACTGCACATACGGCTCACAATACTCTTCAAAACTGCTGCTGACTTCCTGCCAGTAAACGTGGAAGTAACTGTCAACAAGATTTATTGTTACGTTCACATTTACGCAGTGAGAGAGGAAAGGTTGAAAGAGTTCTGTGAAGTTCAGTCCCGGCTTCTACTTCTACATAGCAACCCTCCCTGATTATGGCTAATGCGTGCCACAGACAGAATTTGGCATCATTTGAGGACTTAAAATCATTCTTCTTGTCAGGAGCAGATCCCCTTCCTTACCGCACCCCCTTCCCCCCATCCTTGCATCCTCAGTAAGTTCTCTTACCGTCAATGAGCTGAGCATCAGTCTGGTTTTCGCCACGGCAAAACAGTTGTTTTGCATGTGGTAAAGCAGCGTCCTTCAACTACAGAGTTAGGAATCGGATTTACAGTGTGACCAACTCACCCCAGTTAGTGTTTTTGTGGAGCTAACAAAAAACCTCTAACTTGAGAAAGAGAAAGGAAATTTTAATTTTGAAAGGGAAAGCCTTTGCTTGCCAATTTAGGTGTCAGTGAAGGAATGTACTTGGTTAAAAAAAGGGAATGAATATTCAGGAGATTTTATAGTAACACTTTCCATATCAACTCTATTGCAGAGATACTGGTTTGTGTAAATTTATGAAGGAGTTTCTCTCTCTTTCTTCAAGTGGCAGCTAGCTCTACAGAAATGAAATTAAGATTATGAGATTACAATTTCTTGTGGTTTGGACAGATTTTTCTAAGAGCGAGGGGCAAACATATGTGTCAAGAAATATGTCAACAGAGTTCGGCCAATCTCAAACCATGCAAACAATTAAACACACCCCCTCACCACCACACCACTAAAGCACACAGAAGATTAGCTCTTCCTTGAATTTCAGGATGGCATTTCCAGGCCCAAGAAGCACCTGTTGGTAAAATTTCTCTCGTAATGAAGGCCATCTGGCTGGGAGACAAAAGTAGGGTGTGTGGATTCTGGTAAGTGGAAAGAGGCCCCCAGCACTGATGGAGGTGGCAACTGCTCTGAGAACCGTTAACAACTGTGGGGGGACAAATACATTGGACAAGGAGCCATTTATCTAAGCAGTATTTACACAGGCAGCAGTCATTCAAAAAGGAATGGATTTGGATCATGAAACCTTTTTTTTTTCCCCTTTCAGAAACTAGGCATGATGCAGGAAATCTGAAACCTCCTGGCATTCCCCCTGTCATTTGAACATTTACCATGGTGCAAGTTTTCATACCATTGAGTGCTTATCCCTTGATTACTTTTTGGGTCAGGAGGAGAATAGATATAAAGGGACCTATCATTTTAAATGCCACCTTTCAGAATGTAGATAAAATTGGGGCAGAAGCAGTATTGATGAATAACACTAGTAATATCAGATGTCACAGTAGAACATAGAACTTGCTGTACTGAATCAATGAAGTGGCCAATTCAGCTTTGTATCTTAGAGTAGCACAAGGAAGTATTTCCTGGGAGGCCATGGTGGTTTTACATGACGTGAACCTTGGAATGACATCAACGTAAAACTCTCTGAGGATTAATCTTCCAGGAATTCATGAACATTTTTGTTGGCATGCTTTTTTCTTCCAGAGCTCCATGCCTTTACAAGAAAATATTCATTAATTTAGTTAACACACATTTATTAAAGCACCTACTCTGTAGCAAGCGCATTGCTCCAGGCCCTGGGAGATCATTTAAAAATCTGTCTTCTTGGGCTTATATTCCAAAGGAAAGATCATTATAATAAAAACATTAAAGTAAATGGAGATAAGTGAGGTATGGGAAAAATAAAGCAGGGAAGGTGACAATTGAGGTATGGGGAGAGAGAGTTTATAGTTTTAAATTGGGTGGTCAGACAAGGCCTCATTGAAAACCTGGTATGTGAGTAAAGTCCTAAAGAATGTGAGGAGTAAGCCATGTGGCATCTAGGAGAAGAACATTCCAGGTTGGGGGAAGAGGAAGCGCAAAGGCCCTGGTGAAGGTGCAGGCCTGGGGGCCTGATTCTAGCATCTTGTTGGCCATCGTAAGGACTCTGACATTTGCTCTGAGTGAGATAGAAGTCATTAGAAAGTGTTGATAAAAGAAACAACTTTTTGAAGCAATTCACTTACCATATTGAGAAAACTCTGTATGGAGGCAAGGTTGGAAGCAGAACAATGAATTAGGAGGCCACTGATATAACCCAAGCAAGAGATGATGGTTGCTTAGACTAGTATGGGAACAGTGGAGGTGGTGAAAAGTGGTTGAATTCTGAAAATATATATTTTTAAAATTTTATTTGGTGTTTTTGGCTGTATCGGGTCTTCATTGATGCATGTGGGCTTTCTCTAGTTGCAGGGAGCGGGGTCTACTCTTCGTTGCAACGCACAGACTTCTCATCACAGTGGCTTCTCTTGTTGCAGAGCACGGCTCTAGGCATGTGGGCTTCAGTAGTTGTGGCTCGCAGGCTCAGTAGTTGTGGCTCGTGGGCTCCAGAGCTCAGGCTCAGTAGTTGTGGCGCATGGGTTTAGTTGCTCCGCGGCATGTGGGATCTTCCGGGACCAGGGCTCAAATCTGTGTCCTCTGCGTTAGCAGGCGGATTCTTAACCACTGCGCCACCAGGGGAAGCCCCGAATTCTGAGAATATTTTAAAGTTAATGGGCCAAAAAGATGTGCTGTTATGTGGGATATGGATTATAAATATAATAGATTGTCCTTAAATTATCCCTTTACAGCTTCTAGGAGCAAACTCACATGCTTTAGCATTTTTTGGAGAAGCCCAAGTTTGCCTTATCTATAATTTTCTTGATTTTCATACCCTTTGATCATATTTCCCACTAAGGTGCTCACCTTTCTAGACGGAAGGCTTTGAACATTGTTCTCATACAGTAATCTTCTGTCCTCAGTCATTCTGCCTGCCCTCCCCTTGACCTCCTCCAAGTTTGTTATGGCAGTGTTTAGGTAAGTGCAGTGTTCCAGGTGAGCTATACCATGTCTTGTTATGCAAATCCATGTTACATCTATCCAGAAAAAAATGTATTACTACTCTATCTCGTAATTCCACATTCCCTCCTCCCTGCCAGGCATAAGCAATATATCTAAACATAATACTAGGCAGTCAATTCCAGTACTGAATATGCTTTATTATTTACTTAATGGATTGGATGGACCCTTCTGTCAGTAAGGATTTCTTCAGTAATTCTAATAATAGTAATTTAAAACTAGATTTAAGAAGCCCTAGTGGTAGCAAGAAAAGGTTTGAGTGTATTATACTTATTTTCTCATTTCTCATTTCTCTCTTTCACAGCCATTCTCTGAAGTAGGCACTAATGAGGAAATTGGGTTTGAGAGAGATTAGGTGCCTTGCCTAAGGTCATACAGCTAGTGAGTTTCAGCTCTGGGATCAGCAGTTAACTCTATCTATACATATACCTACTACTACAACTATCTATCTATATATCTGCCCTCATGTTTGGTATCTTTGATATGATAGTTAATTTTATGTATCAACTTGCAGGGTGTTTTTGGATGAGATTAACATCTGAATCAGTGAACTTAGGGTAAAGCAGATTGACATTCATAATGAGGATGGCGGTCATCCCATTATTAAAGGCCTGAATAGAACGAAGGGACTGGCCTCCCTGAGAGAGAGGGGATTCTCCAGCAGACTGCCTTTGGACTAACATGGAGCGTCTGCTGTCCTAGGTCTATGCCTGCTGGCCTTTGGACTGGAACTGCACCACTGCCTTTCCTGGGTTTCCAGCCTAATGGCCAACACGGTAGACTTTGAACTTGCCTATATATAAATAGATAAGGAATTGCTTCGTGTGATTATGGAGGCTGATACACACATGCACCCTGTTTGTTCTATTTCTCTGGAAAACCCTGACTAATACACTTGGAGTTGTTTTCTTATTTTGATTGGATAAGAGTTACCTTCTGAAGTGCAATCATCACCAGAGGTTAAGTTTTGGATTATTGAAGTATAAAGACTGCATCAGGGACATGCTGGGTTTCTGCCCACAAAAGAGCAATATCTGCTTTGTCTCTCTCACCTTTGTCCCTTTGCTAATTTGGGTACAAATGATCAATCTCTCCAACTAAGTGCGGCACTATTTCCATTTTTTCTGATGGTGACCGCTCTGCATATCTCCACTGTATTAATTAAAAGCAACCATTTCCTTTCATTTCCCCTTTCTGCTTCATGACATATTATGGGTTTCGTTTTCCATCAAGTTGATAGAACACTTTACAAGAGCTTTTTTTTGAAGAGTAATAAAAGTGTGGCTTATTCACTATTCTGAAAGTATTGTATAACACTCCAACTAGAAAACTCAAGCCATGGTTTTTAATTACTATTGGATGTAAAGCTGAAATTTTTCCCTTTAGAAAGTTATTAGATAAAAAAGAAACAATACAAAACAAAACCCTACTACCTAGGGAGATATTATCCTTCCTAGGGACAGACGTCTAGGTAAAGTTTCCAGGATGTTGTTGCATCCCATCTACCATTTAAAAAAAAAGCCGCGTCTAGATTTTCAAGGCAGATGCCTTTCAAAGGTGAACAACCCTGGATATTCTCAATAGAAATGGGCAAATATTGGAATAAGAGAAATTAGTAGAGAGAGTAGGAGAAAATTGCAAGGTTCTGTACTGTTTTAGAAAAGATTCTTTTATAATTACCATTTTTATTTACACAACTTTGCAAGGAGAAAGAAGGCATTTTTCTTAAACCCAGTTTAGTTTGTTTAAAAAAATTACTTAAGTTGATTAAATAATATAACATCTATGACTAAAGTTAATATCATCTATCAAATGGATAATGAATAAATATAATTTATTATAACAAACAATCAAAACATACATCATAGCCTTGAGATTAACAACATATAACATCACAGTTTAAGAAGTCAGAGTGTCACAAGAGAATTGTAGTATAAACATACTAGTTAGAATTTAATTTCATAATGATAAGAGGCAGATTAAGTATAAAACTGATGGAAAAGGACTTTGAACCCAGCCTAGCTATGAATTACATCCTTAATATTTTGATGTATCACAACTGGCATGCATTCTCTAGCCTTCTTTTCTATCCTTATGACAGGATATCAAGGGTCAGCTCAGTGCTCTGTATTCTCAGAATATTTTGGTCAATAATTCTTTTATTCTCTCAAAGTTACTGTTATTGAAACCAAGTATCTCTAGTTACAACTCATTTAACTGAAAAATACTTGGATCATTTTCCTTTTAATTACTGTAAGAGCTCTAGCCTTGTGTATCATGCAGAGTAAGATGAACAAGGGCTTGTAAACAAACAACTTGAGTTTGATTTTTTGCTTCGTAACTGCTCCATCACTTCCTACTTGTTTGACTCTTGTCCATTTGACCTGTCTGAGCTTTTTTTTTTTTTTTTTCTTCACATCTAAGGGCTGCTGAGAGAATTAAATAAGATAATTTATGTTGGGAGATAGTGGCAGGCAAATTACAATGATTCAAGAAAAATTTGGCTTTTAAAACAGTGGACCTCTATAAACCTAGGATTGGCAAACTGTAGCCTGGGGCCCAATTCCTTGCCTAAGTTTGTAAATAAAGTTTTATTGGGAACACAGCCACACCTTTTCATTTATGAATTGTCTATGGCAGCTTTCATGCTTCAAAGCCAGAGTTGAGTAGTTGTGACAGAGACTGGCCTGCAAAGCCTAAAATTATTTACTCTCTGACCATTTGTAGAATAAGTTTGCTGACCCCTGCCAAAACTGATATAAAGATCCCTATTAAGGAAATAGCATTCCCTTTCCAAACCATTTGAAGATTTCACAAAGTTGGAAATAGAGATTGATATTTGAGAGAAATTTTGGGCCTGTTTCTATAAAAAGTACAGGGGAAAGAAGATAAAACAATAACAACAAATAACAAAATAAGAGCCCCTGCCCCCAGACTCTGTGGCAGACTAGAACATGTATATTGCTAGAGGCAAGGGAAGTCCAAGCCCACTAGGTTGGGATAGCTTGCTGTTAAATTTGGCATCACTAATTTTCAAGTGGTTCCAAGCATAATAAAGTGCTTTCTTTCATATAATTATGTGTGTTACTTTGCCTGAACTGCATGATGAGTATTAACTAAGGTACTTTCTTAGACAAACTGGTTTCTCTGGGCGAAAGTGAACACTCTCACAATCATTTTACTATTCTGAGATTTTGAGAAGATTCGGATGAATGTAAGGGTCAGCAGCCCATTTTATTAGATTTAAATCTGTTTTTTTACCTCAGACCAAATATCTTCTACTCCCCTTCCCCTTTTTTCCTTAACCTACCGTAGCTAAAGTACAGAATAGCAGTTAATTGCACAGAACTCGTGGCCAATACCCTGGGTTTCATATCCTGCTTGTGTCACTAGCTGTGTGATCTTGGGAAGTCACTTATCTTCTCTCATCCCCAGTTCATTAAACAGGAATGATAATGGGATCTTCCTCATATGGTTGTTGAAAGGATTACATGAGTTAATATGTGTAAAGTGCTTTTAACAGCGTTTGGCACATAGAAAGCACCAAAATGCAATTTGCTATTATTACTATCACTGTAGTGCTTGGCTTTCTTCAGGAAACGTTTTCTCCCATGCTTGAGACACTTCAAGTTGTGTTCTTAGGTAAGATATGTGTTCTTAGGTAAGATATGTGTTCTTAGGTAAAATTACACTCCTGTCAATTGATATGGTTATTTCTTTCTTTTTTTTTTTTTTTTTTTTTTTTTTTTTTTTTTTTGCGGTACTTGGGCCTCTCACTGTTGTGGCCTCTCCTGTTGCGGAGCACAGGCTCCGGATGTGCAGGCTCAGTGGCCATGGCTCACGGGCCCAGCCACTCCGTGGCATGTGGGATCTTCCCAGACCGGGGCACGAACCTGTGTCCCCTGCATTGACAGGCGGACTCTCAACCACTGCGCCACCAGGGACGCCCTGATATGGTTATTTCTAATTCAATTAAATGAATATCCATAGAGCAGCTATTATTTACCTAATACTGTGCCTGGTTGCTGGAAATAGAAAAAAACGACCCCATCTCTGCTCTCAAATAATTTACAGTCTAGTAGAAGAGAAAAAATATGTACACAGGAAATAATTAGGGACCAATTCAGCAGTAGCATCATCTTATTATCTCATCATCCAACTTCTACTTATTGATCACCTACTCTTGCCAGATTCTGTTCTTGCTGTTTTACATACATTACCTCTGTGAGCTCTCACACACCAAATCTGTAATGAGATCTTATCATTCTTGTTTAACACATGAAGAAATTGTAGCTCAGAGAAGTTCTATGACTTGCCCAAGGTCATACTTAGAGTAACACTCTATGCTGTGCATATTGCCATTAAAAAATGTGATTTCAAAAATTCTTCCTCCCCAGGTGTCTGAGTGTTATTTTAAGTAAAGAATGTTACTTTTGTTTTAAGGATGACTCTTATTTGTTTAAGTGTGAGTGAGGAGTATTGACAACTGTCAACCATTTGTAATCTGTCCCTTTACACAGGCGTGTTATAAAACTGAAGCCTAACTAATCAGATTCAAAATAAGCGATATGAACTAACGCCATGGGCTACATATTTTGACAGCTGAAAATAAGTATATAGAAGGATGGAAAAAATGGTCGGGCAGACTTTGTGAAGGCTTCAGTGATGATTTGGGGTGATTATTTTAATTAGCACTATTGCTTTTTTTATGTTCAAAGACCTGCTCTTGAAGATCAGACATATATTTAAATATACCCCAAAGAGCCTGTAAATGTCACTCTGTTATCCCATGTGGGTATATTTTTCTTTTTACAATAGATGTATTTTTTTAAATAAATTGAAACATGATCTCTTGCCATGTAGTGGGTGCTTAATAAGTACTAGCTAATAAAAAGAATGAATGAATATATTTACATTGAATTTACATTATAATTTCAGACCTGTTTTATTTTCATTTTTGATTGATATTTAATTGGTTGTGGCCTTGCCACTCTAATTACGTCTGTCCCGACAGAGTCTATAGCAAGTAGTATTAAGTGAACACACACTTATGTGTCTGAGAACTCACTATTCAAATAGCTCCAAAGAAAAATAAATACCCTTCCAAAAAACAAAACAAAACAAAAAACACCTTGATTTATCTAGTCTCTAAGCTTTGGTGTTTTTATGGATTTTATTTTCCTAAAATATGTTTTTTAGAATATTAGAGATGAGATTCATCAAGCTTGCTATTAAAATAGGGAAAAATAGAAAGCCATATTTGTGAGTGTGTGGGTAGAGGCACAATTTTCTCAGCTGTAAGAAATGTGTGTGGGGAAAATATGTGAAATTTTAAGAAATCTACAGTAAAAAAAAAAAAAGAAATCTACAGTAATTTTTGTAATGTTATTGAGAATTTGATATGAAATGGAAGCAAAATGTTACTAATTGTTCCCTTAGTCTTGTGTTTCTCCCAGTGAATTTTGAGACCCATCCCCATGGTGGTCACCTGAGACATTTATTAAAATGCCCCTTCCTGGGTCCCAGATACATTGAATCAAAATTTCTGGGGTTAGGCCAGAAACATATTTTTAATAAGAATGCCAGGATATTTTTACACACGTAATAAGGAAGAATCACTTCTTCAATCCTAAAGAAGGTTGAAAAGTAGATTAGCCAGACTCATTCAAGTTTCCGAAACTGATATTTGAACTGCCTGTTTACTAATATGAAATCATTATTATACAAAAATATATACCCAGAACATCAGAAATCCTTCCCAATTAAAACATTGACACTTATTAAGTAGAATATGGGATATTCAGTGAAGAGTGAATAACCTAATTAGAATGGGGATGTAATGATTAACACTTATCTCTGAAATAAAAAATATTGTTTCGATTTGTGCGTCTTTACCATTGACAAGGTAAAAGGGATGGGGGTAAAGGATGAGAAGTTTAATTTTGGCAAGTGACAAAATGAGTAGTCCCTAATTTCTATAAAAGCTGCTATATTTCATTCTTTTTTACAGCCAAACATATTTGGTTTCTGCTCAATATCTTCATGATTATTATATAACATTTTAAAGAATAAAAATGGTTGCAGTGCTTCAAATAAGGTCATGGGTCAGCATCAGCATGCAGTATTCTTTCTTGTAAGTCCTCCCTTTGGTGATTCTTTTTTTTTTCCCACTGATACTTAGAATAATTTTTGGCCACCTCCAAAAATCAAAAGAGACAATGAGGGCTTCCCTGGTGGCCCAGTGGTTGAGAGTCCGCCTGCTGATGCAGGGGACACGGGTTCGTGCCCCGGTCCGGGAAGATCCCACATGCCGCGGAGTGGCTGGGCCCGTGAGCCATGGCCACTGAGCCTGCGCGTCCGGAGCCTGTGCTCCGCAATGGGAGAGGCCACAACAGTGGGAGGCCCGTGTACCGCAAAAAAAAAAAAAAAGACAATGATGACACTATGTTTATGATGGTAATATTATAAGCATTGGGCAATTATGTTGCATCAGGCTTTTCTACTTTGCATATTATGTCATTTATGCATATTTTTTCAGTGACTCCTTGAAATCAGCTTCAAGTAGGCATTATTACTAGGATTTTCAGGTGAAGAGGTGGCTACTTAGGTTAAATAACTCTTGATGTCACAGTTAGTCAGAGGCAGGGCTGGGGAGTGAACTCAGGCACGTCCGAGTCCAGAGTGGGGAGCTTTAAAAAGCATCTTGCCATGTCTGATAAATTATTCATAATTTGGTAACGAGGTAGCAGCATGAGGCTTGAGTCAAATAATCTATCTCCCCTTGTGCTTAATCCCTTTGTCTGTATTTTCACTTTATTAGTCTCATTGGCCAAGCTAGAAAACCTGTCATGTTTGACTTGCCTATTTGGTATCTAACATGCCTGAGTTTGCAGACATGCAATGGTGCTTTTTTGTCATCTAGATCTATTTTAAGGAAGAATCGAAGACTAAGGCATTGACATTCATCAGGGCGAGCTGATTAAACCGTAAAGTGTTTTAGTTCCAGGTTAGATTCCGGAATCTTTATGTGCTAAAAAGGTCCTGAATTGTGGAAAGCCGAGCTTCCTCAGAAGTGACATAATGATTGTGGCACTGGGCCTAGTCCCTACGTCGTTCCTGCCTTGGACAGACTCAGTGTTCTATTTCCTGTCACAAAGTTGAGAGGAAAAAGAATCCCTTTCTCAGGAATGAAGTTTTAAACCAAGTATCTGAGTAATAATCTTGACATTTTTCCAACTGGAATGAAAAACTGACTGAACTCCAAGGGAGTCAGAAGCCAATTTGAGAGAGGAAAGTTGGAGGAGAAGAGAAAGTCATATTTCTGAAACAAAAAGGGTTAGGATAGGCAAACTCAGTAGAGTTCTGTGCTCTGATGAAAACCAGATGAGCACGTTAACCAGAAGGCGGTTTAAGATGTGTACAAGTAAAATGAATATACTTGAATAATTAAGAGAAGAATGATAGGTGCAATAATATCCAATGAGTGAGCAAATGGAAACGTAGAGCATGTTGTTTGAAAAGGGATCAAACAAACAAACAAACAAAAAACTCCAAAAAACCCAACTTCAAGAAAAGATCTGAGTGCAGATTTTTCTGAATTGCTGCAATGGATAAAATGTAGTAGAAGATTTGGTGGCTTATGATAAAGTCTTCTAGGTTTGAACACTAACAGGAATTCAGTGTTGGTGGCTTTCTTACACCACGCAACTGTTAAACCCACGATGTCATTTTCTAGGATGAATTTCTATTCACCAGAGAATGAAAATTCTCTGTACTGACACGCAGCAAAGACAAGGTCTGTCCTTTGGAAGATCATTCAAGACTTTACGTTGTAGCTGGCATTCCATAAAGGCAGACACATTTCTACTAACTTCCTTCTCCCACTACCCAAAGGGCTTGACCTAAAGGAACAGGGCTAATTTAACAGGAAGTTTTCTTGGAAAATTTGTTGCTCTGAGTCAATCTTAGTGTGCTTCTTCGGCCAACATTATCTTCACTTCTAAGTGAATTTGCAAACAAATTCATGCATGTGAAATTGGTTATTCATGAAGGGAAAAAATCTGGTTTCTCTTTAAATAAATATCTGTAGCTTGTACTATAAATAGGATTTGTAATTTCTGGAAAGGTTTGCTAAAATGAAAAAAAAAAAACCAAGTCATCTATTTATATTCGTTTTAATTCTGTATTGACACTAAGTATAAGGACTGTATTTGATGCTGGCAAAGAATTATCATAATAAGCTAGGGAACTTGCCATTTGAAACAGACCAGAATAACATAGATGTAACATATTTTGCACAAAGATAACTTAAATGTGCACAAGGTCATCTGGATGATTAAACACATTTCTCTAACTTCCCACTCAAATGCCCAGCAAAAGTAAAGGAATTAAAGACAACAAACATAAACACATGAGAGAAAAAAAGGAGGGAAGGCAATAGCAGACAATGAACTTTTGGGAGATAGAGGATTCAGGACTGAATCCAATTTAGGCAAGATGAGACAGGTATAAAGTAACAGCTGCAGAGGAAATTAGTGCAGAAAGGGGATTAAATTTGTTCTGCAGACCTCCAGAAAAGAGGCACCAGCCACCTTGGGAGGCATGAAAGAGGTCTGGCAATGAACACAAGGGTCTGCATGTGAAACAAGTAGACTCCTTGGGTCACCTTCCCAACGTGTCCGGGCTTGGGTGACTCTGATTCTTACTCTCTACCCACTCCCAGCACCAAGCTAATCCATAACCTTTACGCATGACTAGAGGTTCAACTTCTTTAGAAATTGAACTGGAACGTGTATGACTTCAGGTACTCCAGACCCAGCTGGGTGAAGAGTCAAGTGTGGAAAATAGGATGATCAACTGACATCTGAGTATTGAAAGGTGGGGTCGTCAGCTTTCTGTCAACTGTTCTGAAATGCAGAAAGTCAGGAGGACACCCACTCCCTCCTCCTACTTCCAGGCAGGAGGCAGAGAGCCTTTGTCTGAAAAAGCAGAATGGCCCTAAAGGAGAAAACAAAAAAATCTTTAAATCTTGACATCAGTGGGATCGTCCAGAAAAATTTAGCTTGTCACTCAGTCACCTCACAATAAGGCTCGATGGTTAACAAGTCCCACCCTAACACACAGAACTAAAGGAGAAAACAAAAAAATCTTTAAATCTTGACATCAGTGGGATCGTCCAGAAAAATTTAGCTTGTCACTCAGTCACCTCACAATAAGGCTCGATGGTTAACAAGTCCCACCCTAACACACAGAACTTCCCATAAGTGTTTTAAATATCTTACTCTTAAACATTTAAAAATGGACAGGTAGGGTTAACAGATAATGGAGGAATGTCTCTGACATGAAAGAGACAAAAACCAAAATAATCTGTAAAACGGAACTCTTAGGTAAAGGAAGTAGAACACTGTGAAAAAAACTCTATCATAGTATTCTCAGAGAAATAACCCAAGGTATTGCATCTATAAAGCAAAACAGGATTCTAAAAACAAAAATAAAGCAATAAAAGAAAAGGAAAGGGGCTTTAGATATATAAAAATTAAAGTAAGAATTCAATAGGCGTTAAAGATAAAGTTGAGGACATCTCTCTGGAATTGGAACAAAAAAGAGAGATGGAAAATAGGAGAGGGAGGGAAAAAAACTAAGATAATTAAAAGACCAAAATATAGTGGCTGAAAGAGATGAAAATTTAATTCTTTTTCTTATAGCAGTCCAAACACAAGCAGCATTATTGCTTCATGGTACTGAGAGCCCAAGCTCCTTTTATTTCATTGCTCTGCCATCCTTAAAATGTGGCTTCCTCTCTCAGTTTAAGACTGAGGCTTTAGCTCTTGCTATCGTGTCTGTGTTACTATCAGCTGGAAGAGGAGAGATGAAAAGTGAGGGCTTCTTTCTTTCTATTCAAGGTCTACTCCAGAAACTATAAATAATTTCTGCTCACATCCAGTTGGCCCAAAGTTAGTCACCCCAGCTACAAAGGAAGCTGGAAATTATAGTCTTCAGTTTGGGCTGGCTCGTGTCTTGTTAAATCTTAGAGCTTCTATTACAAAAGGAAGAAGGGAAGGCTGGATATTAGGGAGCAATATCCAGCAGCCTTTGCCACACCCAGAGATAAAAAAAGATCCTAGAAGCTCACAAAGAGAAACAGAAAAATAAACCATCAACAGCTAGTTACATATAAAGGATTAGGGGAAAAATGGTGTTTGATTCCTCTTTAGCAACACTTTGAGTTAGAAGACAATGAAACAATTACTGCCGAATACCAAAGGAAAAAATTGTCCATCCTGTATAAATGGAAACAAAATAGCAGTCAAGTGTGAGGATTGACTTAAAGACATTTTCAAACCTGCAAATTCTCAGAAACAAATTGTCTTTCCTTTTATTCTTTCTTAGACATATCCTAAAGGCTGTTTAGGCACAACAATAGGATAGAGTTTTTGAAAAGAAGTCATAGGATCAAGAAAGTAGGGAAATCCAACACAGGAGAATTACAAAGTGAAATCACAGCTGAACAGTCCTACACAGTAATGAGTCCAGATTGCAGCAGGTCTGAGCATAGGAATTTATTTTAAACCTTTGGTGGATAGGACTTAAGCTATACTGCAAAAGAAGTTTCCAGTGTTTGTGAGAAAGGAGAGCTCTTAAGGTGGAGAGTTAGAGCCTAGAGCAAGTGATAGGTTGGGCAGGAATGAGACTGGATCTGGGACACATTTAGGTCCTTCAGGAATCAGTGCTTCATCCGAGGGGGGAAGGGAAGAGAGTAAGAGCAGAAACCTCAACAGGCCTGAGTGAAAGATCTAAAGCAGAGAGGACTTGTTTGGAATTTCTGAAAGAGATACAGACATGTGAGAGCAGTAGGAGAGTCGTTTGTTTAGGCAAAGATAGGGCTTGTCTACCTTAAAATTTCCCTCAAGTGGAGGGGAGAGTGGAACAGGACATGATTTTCCATGCAGTCCCTTCGGAGGATGCTGAAGGTAGTGCTGGGGGGTGAATTTATCTCGATGGCTTGACAAGGTGAGACTTGAAGTCCTATGTGCTTCTGGGTGACTTCTCAGGCAAGGTCTTAAACAGGAATAGCAGCCAGACTGCAAAAGATACCTTGAGATTTAGTCAGCAGCATATAATATGCTTAGTTCTCACAGAGTGGGACTGAGTTGCCTGGGAGTAATCATGGTACTTATCTTTGAGAGAGAACAGATCGTAAGTTGAGTCTGAGAAAACTGTGTGTATTTGTGTGTGTGTGTGTGTGTGTGTGTGTGTGTGTGTGTGTCTGAGAGAGAAGGAGAGAGAGAGGGAGGGAGAGAAGTAAAAGAAGTGGAGAGATATATTTTAATATATTTACCATTGTATCCTTAGTGCCTGCCATAGGGTCTGGAACATAAATATTATTAATGAATAAGAAGGGACACAGAAGAGATACTAAGGAGAAGGGCCTAGAAGTATATACTAAGGATGAGAGAAAATAGATGACTTTAACTGGGCAGCATGTAAAATTTATGAAATTTTATGATTTTACTATTAAGGACACATTAAGATGTTACATTTTCACAACATTAAGCATAAACAGTAATATCACTGCTTGGTATTTGAGCCAAGAACTGGATAAAATTAAATCCAGGCCTGCCTGGATTCAACTTTTAAGGTGATTTCCCATTCCTGTTGCATATATGCTAATTAGTTGAGACAGTATTTCTACTTAAATGTGGATTAGTGAAAAATAACATATTAATAATAAAATAACACAATAATAATAAAAATAATATCCTTCATTAGATTTGAGAAAGACAATGTTAAAAGGTAGAAGGAAAATATTTGTTCCAGGTATACAACATAGGCCCTGAAAAGCTGGGTTATAAGCCAGAAAAATATTAGCCCAAGCATTAGAAAAATAGTATTCTTCTGAAAGATTAAAGACCACAAGGCAGTGTTTGGACAGTCGATTGAAGCACAAATTTTAACAATGAGGGTTTGGAGAGAATAGAATTTAAGCTAATAACTCATAGCCTAGGCTATGATCCTGATCATATATGCCAGAAATAGAAAGAAAAATGTTATCATAGAATTTTTCTCTCAGTAGAGACTAAGGAACCCTAAGGATTTTATGAGAAGTCTATTTTAGTGATTTTTTTTTTTTTGTCAAAAGAACTTCTAACTCAAACCCCACTGAGATTTGCTCATCAGTAGTTGTTAAGCCTTCAATATATTTTGACAATAGGACACAATAATAATTATTGCATTGTATGTACTTGTAGCAGCCTCAACTATGATATACAGAAAGTAGGGAAGAGAAGCAATCATTTTGTGTATGTTTTTAACTCCTTCAGTATATAAGGTGACACTGGTTATATCAAGATTGTATAACAGTCTGTTCTAAAGTATGGATTTTTTCCCATAAAGCAGCGTGAGTGTATCATGCCAAAGTAATATGAATGTGAAAGAATATCTATCATAGAATAATAAAAGAAGGATAAAATCATTTTACAAGATGAGACACAGAATTCACTTGCTCAAGTAGCTGCCAGTTGGTTGTCTGATAAAAGAGCTAATACATAAGAGTCAGGTTATAGACACACGTATTAATGAAAAAGATGGCATTTCAGCCTTGTGTACAGTGTATGCTACAGACACCACAATGTGTGTGGAAGAGTGGACTTTTGGATATATTAGCTCTGCCTGTAGTAATGGATTCTAATTCCATTTTCATTGTGCAGTCTTGATCATTCCTAGCATTTTACCCCTCTAGGCTAAAATAAGCCATGGTTTCTTTGTCTGTGAAATGAGGGGGGTGGGACAAAATTTTCTTCCATTTTCAAAATATCATCATACTATGATTTGAACTAAAAGAGAGGCACAGTTAATAATAGCAGCACTAAGAATTGACTGCTGATCAGTTTCAAGGGGTTAATCTCTACCTAACAGGAAGTCCTATGGAAAATGCCTACAAATGATTGTGTGCAGGATGTTTGAGAAGGAAAAAGAGACTCACAGTGTCTCTGACTGCTGGCTATGTGGAGATAATGGGGAGTATTTGAATGAATTGGCTAACCTTGGCAGTGTTCCACTGTGAGGAGGTCATTTAGAAAGCTCTTCCTGGATTAAAGAAACAGGAGGGAAAGGATCTTGTGGTAGAGAAAGCTGAGTGAGGGAATGAGAAGCAGAGTGCAAAGTGTATGTATGTGCATGTGCGTGTGTGTGCACCCATGCAGGCAGCCACATTCCTGTGGACATATGTGCATTTCCATGTTCCCACTGAGAGATAAGGAGATTTAACTAACTTATGGTTCCTTTGCTTTCCCAATATTGCTCGGCAGAAGTTTCACTTAACTACTCAAAATGAAAAAAGTTCAGGTTTTATTTTTTGTGAAGCGTAGACGCAGATAAAAGTTTCTTGTCGATGTTGGACTATTATAATCGCAGGATTTAAAAATTCTGGGTTTTAAGAATAAAGTTTGAAATCTTTCAACCTTTAGAAGGGTTATGTCACTATGTCCTTTCTCCTACGTTGGGCAGGTGACGTATGAAATTAAAATAGTAATTCAGAAAAACACCTTTTTGAAAAAAATTATAGCCTGTAACAATGGATAAATCAGGTGGAAAATGTAACTACTGGACAATTAATTGGTTACAGATATATTGAATTGGAGATTATGTGAGTAAGTTTGAAGGAAGAGGTATAGAATTTAAAGGTCATTAATATAGATTATGGAATCATTCAGCTATAGTTTGAAATCTCTTCCTATGCTTTTACTCACCATTTGACCTTAGGCTGTTAAACATTTTTAAGCCAAAATTTTCCCATATGATAAGAGGATTATGTTTTCTATCTCCTAGTGTTGTGAAAAATAAAAGAGATTATGTATGCAGTTCACTTAACATAATGCCTGGCACATAGTAAGTGCCCAATAAATGGTCATTACAATTTTTTTAACACTCCCAAATAGTAGGAGCTCAAGAAGCATTTAATTAATGTTTCCTGTAATCATAGATTCAGGAAACCAAAAGTATTATGCTTATTACTGGCACGATTAACTTCAACTTCATACAAATTATTAGTCCTTTACTAGCCCACCAAAGAACACATTGTCATGCTTTCTTCTATTGAGCTATCTGCAGGTAAAGACACACTGTGCCTCAGGAAGAGGCTAAGAGCTCTGGGAAGTGGAGGACAGGAGAGGTCACAGTGTGGAGGCTTTGACAAGGAGCAGGCCTGGGAGGAGGTGGATGGTAGGAGAGGGAGATTTAAGGGGCAGTGGAAATAGAGACTTAGTAGTATGTAAATATAATTGATCATAAGGTACCAGATCAAAACTCATTCTTTCTCTTCCATAGCTCCTTCTTCCTTCCCCTTCTTATCTCTGTCCTTCCCTCCCTCATTTCCTTCTGTCTCCTCCTCTCTTCTCCCCACTTTTCCTTTCTCTCCCATCTCCTTTCCTTTCCTTTCCTTTCCTTTCCCTTCCCTTCCCTTCTTTTCCCTTTATTCCTGTTCTCAGCAGGTGATTTCTGTTGGGAAGTGACAAGCTTAACAGTTTGAATATGCCTTATGCTGGGCTAGGCATTTCTGAGATCTCTTGACACTGTCAAACTGCTTTCTATGAAACCTCAGGTTTCTGCAAGATGCTTTATATAGAGTTTCACATTTAACCCAACTACAAATTATATTTCATTATTTTAAAAGCTGTAACCAAAACCAAAGCAAAAACCCAAAACAAAACAACAACAAACACAGAAATGTGTTATTTGCCATTTTTTGCACTGTAGAGGCTATCAAGCATCCTGTGTTGCACTGAGTTTAACTTGTTTTTGTGCAGATTTCAGGCTGCCATACTTTTGTTTATTTATGCATATATTTGACCTTTCTACAGACGTGTAATTGATTAGGAAAGAAGGGGTTTTTCTGTGGTCTTTCGTTGAATTCAAGCCTGTACACTTCTGCTCTGGTAAAATTATACAGGTGAGTTCACTAGTTCAGCACATGTGTCCTGTGCTCCATTAAATGCCAGGCAAAGCTCAGGCACATCTGCTCAGCTCATGCTTATTAGACAATTTTGCAATACCAGGTGAAGGCTACATAACTGCATCATGACCATATTGTACTAAAGATCATGTCAGATGTTACTTGCCTAAATTAAATATAAGTGTAATTGTTAAAACTGAAGTGAAATAATTGCTGTTCAAACTAGAAATCCATCACTAATTAAAAACAGGAAGTTTCACAAGAAAATAAAATGTCATGGTTAATACCATAAAAATTATCAGGATCAAATGACCCAAGTCAAGTTATACCAGCCCCAAATATAGTGAGTGCCCTCTACACAAAGTCCTTATTGTGTTTGTGAAATTAAAATTTGCAGAGCTCTTTGTGCTGTGAATTCTGACAAGTTCGGAAGTTCTGAATTAAAAGATTGACCATAAAAATGTCCCCCAGCATCTTTTGGTGCAGTTTGAACCACCACTTAATGTTCTTGAAAAAGTATACTTAAAATTTAAATCTGTCAGTAAAAAAGTATTTATAGCACTATTTGAAGTCATCACATTGTAAGTAAGGGGAAAAGCACAAGATATCAGGAAAACACTCATTCAGCCTTATGCTATTGATTTTGCAACAGTCATGGTAGATGAGCAAGCAATGAACACACACTTACTGCCATTACTTTAAAATATGCGTGAAAAGGACACTAAGAAGCTGCTCATAAAGAATTTTTTATTTCAAAAAGTGAACTACGTGAAATCATTACAATTCAACTGTTTCAAGGTATGAATACTGTGAATTACAGCAATTTATTGGTAAGATAGGACCATACAAATAAATACTAAGGATATGTAATACTAGGTACAATAGTTAAAGCACATACAACAGGAAAAAGTGTTTGTTTTATGTTAATTTTAAATATGCCACCAAATCAGTTGTCAAAAATATATTGTTGTTTCAATTAGCATCGAGAAAGTAATGGTGAGAAAAACTATAGGATTTGTCATTTATATAAGAGAAGTTGCCAAAATGAGTTCAAATAATTATGTTATGTTGTGTCAAGCAGATTAATGAGCATCTTTCAAAATAGTGTTTGGGTTTGTGATAGAAACTGACAAAGTTTTAATGTGTACTCTTTATAGTGCAGAATTTTTAGCATTATTTGTGGTTATATACATGATGGGTTCCAAAGATCTTTCTCAACTGAAGTCATTTGGTTATGTCAAGGCCGAGTGCTGATACAAATCTTTCAAATGAGACAAGAAATCTTTTTTTTTCCTTCCTGGTGATAGCACCATTAACAAAGCCTCTCCTAAACCATGGTTGTACTTGCTGGTATCACCTGATGCTATTTTTAATAAGCTGAAAGAACTCAATATGAAAAGACTAGCCTGCCATATTAATCTCATTTACAACTACCTATAAAGGTACAATAAAATTGAAAGTTAAAATTTGGATTCAATACGAAAAATAAAATAAATTTGACTCATAAACCTCTGAGTGAATATGTGATAGAGATGGCCCTTGAAATATATGAAATTCTTTAATGACATTTTTGCATGTCTAATAATATTACAAGATATGTATATCTTCTATATATTCATATATATTGTACTAAATATCAATACAAATGTAAACTTACTGAGAAAACCATTCATCAAATGTAATTCTGAAATATTGCTAGTTATTCAAATTGCAAAAATAATTATACTACTCCTCTTTGAAGATTCTGCCTGTGTTTAATTGAAGACTTCTGAGATTACAAAGTGAGGGATTAAAAAAATATACTAGTCATCTGTGCAAATCAGGATTTTTTTCTAGCTATGTAACCAAAACAAATGCAGAAATGAATACTCATGCTGAAATCAGGTTACAACCATCAATTGTAGCTCCTGGTTTCAAAGATTCATGTACAGTCCAATAATCTTATTTTCTTATCAATTGACTACCTGAGTAAATATTATGAATTCAAATATATAAAATAAATTCATACTAGAACATACGTTTGCATATTTTTATATTAAAGTGTCTGCCCAAGATTCCATTTTGTTTCATTTCATTTAGCTTTCTTCTCTCTTTTCACTTTCATAGCTATGCTGTCTTTCATTTATATTAATTGAACATCTATTATGTGTCAGCCAATGTTCTAGGTTCTGGGGATTGAAGGGTAAACAAACCAGAAAAGATTCCTGATAGTATGGAGCCTGCATTCCTTTAGGAAAAAAACAGAAAGCAAACAAACAAAACTGCTGTTAAATTTTTGAAAGCTATGACTTTAGAGTTTCATTTCCATCAGTGATATGCTAGATTGGCTCGTGCCATCTCCCAAGGTCCAATCATGCACATTTCTTTCAAATTCTGCACTGAGTGTTGACCTGTTCATGAATATTGGTCATGATGGAAATTATTTATAACATGGAAAATGGCAAACACTGTAAACACGGGGGTTTGTTTGCTTTTGTTTTTTTCTTTTTTCTGGAGAGTTGCCTGATAAACATTTACAGTATACCACTGGTCTATTTGAATGCATTATAGAAGGATAGGTAGTGCTTAGGTAGAGGAGATTTCAATCTGCTGAACATGATCATGGATCTATATTAGTCACTATTGCCTAATTAGCAAATCCTTGTGCATGAAAGAGAGGTTAACTTAGAACAGTAACAAGAAAAGAAAATCTTGGGGCTAGACCCACTCTGAGGCATTCCATTTCCCATGGAGATGTTCCCTGTCCTTAGCTTGTAAGGGCTCAATGTGATAATCATTCCCTTGGATTACACTTTAGCATCAAAGTGTAAGCATCAAGTGTAGATTTGGGCTCACTCCTTGCTCTGTTTCTCATTTACTCTGATTACTGGCACCCTCTAAGTTGAGTTGGCCTCAGTTTCCTTATTGGTTACATGGAATTAATAATATCTACTTCAGGGTTTCCCTGGTGGCACAGTGGTTAAGAGTCCGCCTGCTGATGCAGGGGACACAGGTTCGTGCCTCGGTCTGGGAGATCCCACATGCCGCGGAGCGGCTGGGCCTGTGGGCCATGGCTGCTGAGCCTGCACGTCCAGAGCCTGTGCTCCGCCGCGGGAGAGCCACAACGGTGAGAGACCCGTGTACCGTCAAAAAAAAAATATATATATATATATATATATTTATATATATGTATATATATATATATCTACTTCATAAGATAATAAGGCATAAATGAAATAATACATGGATGTAGAGAGCCTAACAACATTCTTGGGAGCCAATAAGTGGAAGTGAAGTATTATACATAAATATACACACATAAACACATATTTGTAACTATTCTGGCACCCCAACATTTTTCTTTTTTTTAATTGAGATATAATTGACATATAACATTATATTAGTTTTAGATGTACAACGAAATGATTTTATATTTGTATACATTGCTTGATGATCACCACAGTAAATCTGATGAATATCCATCACCATACAAAGTAACAATTTTTTTTCTTGTGCTGAGAATTTTTAAGATTTACCCTCTAAGCCACTTTCAAATATACAATACAGTATTATGAGCTATAGTCATCATGCTGTGCATTACATTCCCAGGACTTATTTATTTCATAAATGGAAGTTTTACATTTTGACCCCCTTCACCCATTTTGCTCACCCCCCATCCCTGCCTCTCACAACCACCAATCTGTTCTCTGTATCTATGAGTTTAGGCTTCTTTTTGTTTGTTTTAGATTTTACATATAAGTGTGATCATACAGTATTTGTCTTTCTCCGTCTGACTTATTTCATTTAGCATAATGCCCTCTAGTTCTGTCCATATTGTCACAAATGGCAAGATTTCCGTCTTTACTATAGGTGAATAATATTGGACTATATATACATAGTGTATATATATATATACATATACATATTTTCTTTGTCCATTCGTCCATCCATGGACACTTAGGTTGTTTCCATGTCTTGGCTATTATAAATAATACTTCAATGAACATGGGGGTGCATATATATTTTGAGTTAGTGTTTTCATTTCCTTCGGATAAATACCCAGAGGTGGAATTGCTGGACCATATGGTAGTTCTATTTCTAATTTTTTAAGGAAACTCCATACTGTCTTTCATAGTGGCTGCACCAATTTACAGTCCCACCAACAGGGCATGAGGGTTCTTTTTTCTCCACCTCCTTGACAACACTTGTTATTTCTTGTTTTTTGATAACAGCCATTCTAACAAGTGTGAGGTGATATTGTGATTTTGATTTGCATTTCTCTGATTATTACTGATGTTGAGCATCTTTTCATGTGCCTGTTGACCATCTATATATCTTCTTTGGAAAAAATGTCTATTCAGATCCTCTGCCCATTTTTTAATTTGATTTTTTTTTTTTTTTTTTTTTTTGTGCTATTGAGTTGTATGAGTTCTTTACATATTTTGGATAGTAACCCCTTATCAGATGCATGATTTGCAAATATTTTATCCCATTTGGTAGGTTGGCTGGCTCCCCAACTTTTAAGGAAAGGTTTATGCTACTTTTTTTTATATAGCTTAAAATTTCTTTTATGTTGTAGGGATGAGACAATGCTCTATGTACCTCCACAGAGGTTTAGGGCAGCAGCACCATTCCCATTATGGCTGAGATATATGCAGAGGAGAAGGCTGGCTACAATTGCCTAACAAAAAATGTAAAGGAGTTTACAAGACAATTTTTGAGATAGTGTTTCCAGTTTGGGTTTGGAGTTGGGCCAAAGTGAGATAATACCCAGAGTGAAGGCTGTCCTGACGTAGGAAGGTTCTGTAGTTTCTGTTTTCTGATGTAGTCAGATTTATGTACATGCTTATACTCTGATGCCAGAATTTAAGAGTGGCATGCACACTGCCAATCTGAAATCACTCTTAAAGGATCAATGGATCAGTAAAGCATCATCATGCACACCAGTATAATAGTGATAATACTTTAGTGATATTAAACTAATGTATTTGTCAGCCTCAAATCATGTTTCCTTTTAGTATTCCATTTCCAGGGCTGAGAGGTAAAGCTTATTGCCTTAGGAAATGAGACAGGATGGTTTCTTCCTGGAACCCATAGGTCATTGATGTGCTTTGAATCTCAAAGCTGGCTGTTTTGAATACAAGGTGATCTCCAGACACTCTCAAAAGAGAAAAGCATTTTCCAAATTCTTCTGGTCCTTATTTACAAGATCCAGACATGGATTACTAGAGAGTAGAGGTTTTTGTTTTTTTCAAATGTGTCTGGAGTAGATAAAAGAATAAGATATATTAAAGAAGTAGAAGGTCTGCCCCTTCCGGTGCTTGTGAATTATGGAAAAGTGAGACTAAGGTAAAGCAAAGAATTGTACTTTGTGTTTTTTGTCCTTTTTTTGGAGTGGAAATTCAAGGAAAGTGTGTCAAAGAAATATCTACGTATTATTAAGGAGACCATGAACAAGACTTTGAGTGTGTGGCTGTGTACATGTGTGTGTGTGTGTGTGTGTGTGTGTGTGTGTGTGTGTGTGTGTGTGTGTACTAGCATAACTTCCTTGGGCATACAAGTAAAGATTGCAAACCTTAAGGCCAAGGACTGGCAAACTTTTCTTCTTAAAACTCAGAGAGTAAATATTTTATGTTTTGGGGGCTATGTGGTTTCTGTTACAATTATTCAACTCTGTACCACAAAAGCAGTTGTAGACAATACATAAATGGATGAGTGTGGCTGTATTTTATCAATAAAACCAAATAGTAGGCTAAAGTTGGCTTTCAGACAAGAGGTCACCAACTCCCACTCCAGGAGACACTTCGGGTGTGGATATTCCCAACATGTGTTAAGGCTTCTGTGATGGTGTGTAGGGGTGCTGCCTGAACTGGTTGGCCACTAGGGAACTGAGATTGAGACAGAGAAGCTACTGATTTTAGGGAATGGTGACTGGAAGTTAATGTCTGGGACCAGCACATAACTGTCTAAAGTGCCAGAGTGTGTCTCAGTCATCAGCAGTCAAAAGACCAGAGTAGGCAGCTAGTCATAGCATAAGGGTCCAGGGGACACTAGGGAATCTGAGGTCTCCTTCACCTACAGGACCTTGAGATCATGTAAACTTGGTCCCCTCCTTGACCAACAAATATATCCAGACATTATCAGAGTGAACAGCAGGGGGTGAGGAAAGAAGCCACCTGGAAAACTGAGCAGTTCCTGAACAGATGAATTGATTTAAATGGGATCAGATTGAATTTACTGGATTGCCTTATATTTCGTTCTGCACTCTTTGCTGCCCAGCAGGGAGCAGATAATGATGAAGATTTAGTTATTTTTGAGAAAGTCAGTATAAGTTATAGAGAGCCAAAGAATCTATTGTCTTTGCCCATCTGAATATAGTCGTAGTGTGTTGTCAACTTACTAATAGTGTTTTAGTGTTGAAAAGCCCTACTCCCTTTGATAGACATGGTCATGCTGATACTTACCCTACTTCCATTCCCAGACCATACTTTGATATCTCTGGAGGAAGGGCATGGACAAGCAACGAGGACTAGATATATCTTTCACTTATTCCCACCAGCCAACAGTACTTTGATGAGCTTTAATTTCTATCTTTAATATTGGAAATAGTTATTTTTTTCATATTTCAAATATAAAATTCGCATGTTGAACACAATTTTTAAAAACACACTTGACTTTGATTCTGATACTTACCTCTAGATGTCAGTCATCCCTCCATGATTTCCTCCTTGACCAACTTTTCCCTGATCTGCTCAACCACTCTCCCCAAGCCTCAACGAGTTGAGAATAACTGATCGATCCCTACACTGCTCTGTCAAGGGTGGGTAATGCTGCATAGTGGAAAAATAATTTTTTAGGAAAACTGATTCTATATTGAATAGGGTATTAATATTTTTGGAAATAGTTTAATCCCTGTTGTGGGTTGAATTATGCCTCCCCAAAAGATGTTGAAATCCTAAGCCCTGGTACCTCTAAATGTGACCTCATTTGGAAATAGGGTCTTTGCAGATAATCAAGTTAAAATGAGATAATTAGCATGGGTCCTAATACAATATGACTGGTATTTATTCCAAAAGTTGAAATTTTGACACCAAGACAGATAGGTATAGAGGGAATACAGTGTGAAGATATAGAGCATACATCATCTACAACCCAAGGGATGTCTGAGACCATCAGAAGCTAGGAGAGAGGCATGGAACAGATTCTTCTTTGCAGCCCTCAGAAGGAACCAACCCTGATGATAATTTGGTTTTGGACTTGCAGACTTCACAAATGTGAGACAGTACATTTCTGCTTTGTAAGCCACCCAATTTGTGGTACTTTGTTAGGGCAGCCCCAAGAAACTAATACAATCTTCTTCCATGTTACTCTTTGAACAATATTCAAAATTTAAGAAATCAATTTTCCAAATGGGCATCTAATTCGCCCTATAATCCCTGGCCAGCCCTTCCCAAATATTTAATTGAACACACTAAACTAATTCGACAGATTTTCACCAACCTCTGCATAAAAATTCATGTCTAATAGCACTCTTATGTAAGTGTATATAAATCAAAAATGAAAAGAGTCATTAAATGCCTTTTGCAGGACTAGACCCCTGGTTCTCAATCTGGCTTTTAGATTCTGGGACCCAAGGTAATGCAGGGAGATTCCAACCCTGATAAATGTTTTCTCCATCAAATTCTTAGCATTTCTTTGTGGAAGTCAGAAGGCAAAGTTGTGTCTTTGGAGTAAAAGAGAAATACAAAGTGGCTAATTATCCTGTTAATTTTAAGGGTATAATTTTAGGCCCTAAGGTGAATACTTTTTACTGTAATTATCCAGTTTGGCTGGGTAGAGAAAACTAAAGAAAATAGGAATGTGACTCTATACACCTGAAGCTAACATTACATTATTAATCAACTATACTCCAATATAAAGTAAAAATTAAAAAAATATAGGAATGCAACAGACTTTAATTTAGTTCCAAATCTGTGGCTTCTGCCCTCTCAGAGAGTGATTTGAGCTTTGATGATGAATTCCTTGCATTGTCAAATATTCTGTTAGTGTACAAGGATATTTTTGCACTATTCCTTAGCTTGTATGCAGTGGTATCGTGTGAGCTGTACCATAGGGAACAAGGGATGATTAAAAACATTTGTGGCTCATCGTTAAATGTAGAAATCATTATAATTGGATTAATGTAGGAAATATACAATGATGCCTGAGTTTCCCCTTGAGAACCAAATATATATTAGGAGCTAAATTTCCAAAAAGTACAGAGTTGACTTTCTCTCATGAAAAAATATGGGTTTATAATTCACACTTCCTTAATCCCAGGCCTCACTAAAGAAAGTGTACATGCCATGTTGGCTGATATTTTTGCTTGAGTCAAATCCATCTTCTCTTGAAAATCTGAATATGGATTTCTGCAGGTGATTCTAGCACTGGTCTATGAAAATTTGGTCCTAAAGGTACAATTAGTCCTTTGCAAATGACACTGGAAGCAGTTATACCAATCCTGGTAGAAGAAATGAGAGTAGCTGATAGAAGAAATATGTGATGGAATAGTCATATAACAAAATACTTTCAACAGATCTTTTGTCATGTAACGTTACCCATGACATTCCTATCAGTAATATTGTCAGAGGCTGTAATTGAGAGATATATTAATTATTATCAGTCACCTCCAGCAGTCTTATGGCTTCTGGAGCGATGTCTTCATAAAATAATGACACTGATGTTTGGAGGGCAGGAGGCTGTGGAGATGAGACTTTTTTGTAGCAGCTAAAGATGCTCAGGATTGGATTTCCATTTAGAACCATTCCTAAATTCCTAGACAGAAAAGTGGCTGGAGATGAAGTGTCTGACTTTCTTCTCTCTTTTCCCATCCCCACTTTCAGTTCTGCTCTGGGAAAAGAAAAAATAAGAATATACTATGGTTAACAAGCCCAGTGGACTTGGCTGGGAGGACTAATATGGGTTCCACCCTTCAGCTGGATTCCCCCTTCAGCTCTTCTGAGGGGTTCAGCTGCCTTCTTCTCAGCCTTCTGTCCACCTCTCATTCTGCATGTCAGTATAAAACAAGTTGAGATAAATTAAGGCAGTTCAGAGCCTGCCCCTCCTTTTTGCCATCTCCTCACAAGCTGCAATTTTGTAGAAGCAAGTAGTGGGTTGTTACAAGAAAATAGTAGATTCCCCATGAGTTGGAAAAGGCCTTTTTATGTTTGTTGTTTTTAATTGAAATTGGGAAAACATGTTCAGAATAAAATGTGATTATTTTCAACTTCACTTTTTTTCCCAGTAAGTTGAGATAGTACCTGGAATTATATATAATAAACTCTCTCACATTCTCTGCATAGGTCAGTCTATTTGGCATAAATGGGAGTCAGAACAATTCCTTCAAACCTGTAGCAGAAGCATGACACGGGTGCTGCTATAAACATATCCCAGAATTATTTGAAATGATTGCAGCAGGATGGAATAAAAAATAGAGAAGAGCTGTTACGGGGAGTGATCCCTGGAGCAAAGAATGGGGAGCAGAGTGATGGGAAAAGTCTGTAACTTTTCTTTAGCAGATCTTTTCTATTTAGGAGGATGTGGATTTTTCAGGAACCACATTTATGTCATTACCTGTGGTTGCTCCTGAAAATTTTCAATTATTGAACACTCAGATAAATAGATTTGGAGATAAGTGTTCCTTTTTATTGTATGAAAGGAGGCAGGAGGCAAAAAAACAAAAGCAGTAACGTATGACTCATGACTAGTTTTTTTTTAATTGGAGTATAATTGCTTTACAATGTTGTGTTATTTTCTGCTGTAGAACAAAGTGAATCAGCTATATTTATACATATATCCCATCCCTCTTGAGCCTCGCTCCCACCCCGCCATCTCACCCCTCTAGGTCACCACAGAGCACTGAGCTGAGCTCCCTGTGCTGTACAGCACGTTTCCACTAGCTATCTATTTTACACATGGTAGTGTGTATACGTCAATGCTACTCTCTCAATTTTTCATGACTAGTTCTTGATGAGGACTTGATTTTGGTTAGATATTATCTGATTTCCCACTAACAGTATTTTTTTTTCTTTGGTTTTCAAAATTACTGGCCTATATTGTTAATCTAGTTATAAGATTGTTCTATCACCAACATTTGATCTTTAACATTTCAGGCTATTTTGAATTATCTATCAAAAACTACATTTAAACAGTTACAGGTTCATTAATTTTGAAGATGTTCTTTTATATTGGAGTTTATGTGTAAATTTTGGAGATTCACAGATATCTTAGCAATAATTGCGTGTCTTCAAGGGATCTTTGCATCGAGATATGATACCATTCTTCTCACGCATCTTTCTTTTTCCTCCTTTTCTGTCATCTCCCCCCACACCCACATCCAAAACCATATTACATACAAGTGATTGTAATGTTTTGCTAATTTAGGCCTACAGATTTGAAAATGTTTTTTTCTTGTCCACTTAGATGCAAAATGTGTTGATGATAAAGTTCATCATTTACATTGAAGAAAGGAGAGTTTGAGATTTTCCCAAGTGTTTCATATTAAGAAGTTTCTTGGGCAGAGTCTTTAAATTTCTTAGTGAGATCTGTTCAGTAGCAATAAAAATATTAATCCACCATGATCTTTCATGTCTTCCAAAGGAATTTAAAAAGTAATTCTGTTCTTCAAAACTTCAGAACATTGAATGTTATAACTCTTACTTAAATCTTCACTGTAAAACTCAAGGAATTGAAAAATTAAGTTGCCTAAGCTATTTTTTAAAACTCATTTCCTCATATGAATACCTTTCTTTTCCATGATACTCTTGCTTTTTATGGACTAATTTCTGCCAACACACAATTTGCCTTCAGTGTATATAACATGCCATTTAAAAAATTTTGAGCAATCAGAAATAGCTATTTATAGGGATTCCTACATCCTTCATCCCCAATTCATGGCTTCACAATGTCCATCTTCAAATTACATTATGGCAATTGAGGAGAGCCAGGAGGGAGTGCAATGTAATGGTTAAGAAGATGGATCTTGAGTTTTGAAAGACCAATTTAGAAATGTTGGACAGTTCATCTTAGGTGAATGATTTAATGTCTCTCTTTCTTCATTTTGTCATCTGTAAGAAAGGAAGATAGTGATAATATCAATTCCATTGCCATGAGATTTAAGTGAGATAAGTAAAGAGTATCACACAAGTCAGCATTCACTAAATATAAGGTAGTAATAAGATACTGGTTTATAACTAAAAGGGTGCTGAAGATTTTGTCCAAAACTAGAAATTTCTTTGTTGGACACATTATTTTACTTTCCTAGTATAACTTATTATTTTATAACTACTATTATAAGTTATTCCACAATTAGTCTCATTTCTGATATTGTTGCTTTCCAATTGTAATGTGGATATTGCAGTTTATCATAGCATGTGCACAAAGGTGATTGGACTAGAAGGGACATGAGAAGTCTCTGAGGGAATATAGATGGACACATTGTGTGTGTGTTTGTTTTTTTATTTGCAGATTCTTAATTCAAATTCCACAGTAAACTTTTCATGCCCTGAACTAGGTGAGTAAGGACTTCTGAGACTGTCTTGGCTCATGAGTCTGCAATAAGCCATCCTTCAGGCAATGACAGAGAGTTCTGGGGCAGTGGAAGGTGTACTGAGCTTAGATTCAAATTCTAACTAGTCACTTACTCTCTACATGGGGAATTTTGGACACGTTATTTAACCTCTCAGAGCTTCAGTTACTACATCTATAGGACAGGTAATAATACATACCTTATAGTGCTGTTTTTATAATTAAATGAGGTAACATATATAAAATTGGTCAGAACCAAATATGACATCAATAAGAATTTAATCAATATTAGTTAAATCAAAAAAAATTGTCTACGCCACTGGGTCTATTGGTGAATTGCTTTATTTAAGATTTTATTAATGATAATTGAATCCTGTGGGCTTAGTTATGTGCAAATACTTTGTAGCTCATCTTTTTGGCATTCAGACTTGACTTGTGTCATTTCTGTGCACATGGACCTGTTTTGGATAGAGGATATTTTTATTTGGGTAGCAACTCAGAGAGTTCTTATGTTAGGACTCTCTGATGTTCACGCTGCCATTGTCAGAGTCTGCAGATCTGTCTGAAAGATATGGAGAAAGAATTTTACCTAGTATGAATTGCTCCACCATTTAGTTAGATTAAAATACATTTAATGTAATTTAACAAATTTGATCAAATCTATGATGCCTTTGATTTTTAAAAGACATCAGATTTCAGAAAATATGCATTGTAGACTCCATGAAATATGGTAAAGATCAATCTTTAAGGATTTATTCTCTTTAGGAACTGAATATGCTTTGTGATTCAAATTCCCTATTCCCTCCTCATCACCAGCCTAATGGACTGATTGGCAATTATAGAGATGAGAGAGCCTAGGAAACATGCTTTGACAAATATTTTTGGATACCTCTGTTGGCAGAGCCAAAAAAAGTTCACTATTTTAATACTACATTATGATAATTTTATTTTTTTCCAAAAGGATAATATAATAATCCCTTCGATTTTAAAATTTATTCTCTTTTATTGAAGTATAGTTGATTTACAGTGTTGTGTTCATTTCTGCTGTACAGCAGGGTGGCTAAGTTATACACATATATACATTCTTTTCCATTATGGTTTATCCCAGGATACTGAATATAGTTCCCTGTGCTATACAGTAGGACCTTGTTGTTTAATCCCTTCCTTTAAATATAACTAAATGTAGTCATTTTATTGTGTTAGAGGATAGAATATGACTTATAATAACGGATAATACACTTAATAGAATACATTTGATAAAAATAGACACATTGTTTATATACAAAAATATCTATGATGACAATGAGCTGTTTGCATAACTAGTGTTATATTATTAATAAAA
The DNA here is from genome assembly GCF_003031525.2 of Neophocaena asiaeorientalis asiaeorientalis. Lineage (NCBI taxonomy): Eukaryota > Metazoa > Chordata > Mammalia > Artiodactyla > Phocoenidae > Neophocaena > Neophocaena asiaeorientalis. The sequence goes on from NW_020185328.1 coordinate 14,228,559, forward strand.
TATATTATTTATTATAATTTTAATAAAACATAAAACCAATTTAACACATATGGTATCTCTTAGCCAATCTTATAAATGTAAGAAAGTACATATATTTTTAACAGCCTCATTTGATATGAATAAAAAATGCGTAGCGTGTATGGAATCTGGGCCTTTGGTTTTACCATTGCTTATTGGTTCCAGACCTGCAGTTCTTGTGATGTGGAATTTCTTTTCAGTTTTTGATAGAAATCTGAGCTGTGAATGCTTTGGCCCTCAGACCTCTCTATTCAATCTCATCTAATCTGCTGCCAACATCTGTAAATTTAAGATGACCAATGAACCTGACAAATTGGTTTCAGTCTGCAAAATAAATGCATAGGGAATAGACATTTTGGGGAGTATAGGGAATTATAACTAATTTATTGAAAATGGTTATATAAGGGATAATCATATATAACCATACATTATATATAGTGTTCATACATATATCAGGAACATATGTGATAGCTTATCTCAAAAATTGAACACTTTCAGAGAAATGAAATATTAAAGCTCTCTCAATATGAAGGCATCCTGTAAGATGGTTATTTAAGTGTAGCACAATGGACTTCATCTAGGTTTCAAGTCAGAGAGATCTAATTAAAAAAATCCAAGCTCGGGCTCCCCTGGTGGCGCAGTGGTTGAGAGTCCGCCTGCCGATGAAGGGGACGCGGGTTCGTGCCCCAGTCCGGGAAGATCTCACATGCCACGGAGTGGCTGGGCCCGTGAGCCATGGCCGCTGAGCCTGCGCATCCGGAGTCTGTGCTCTACAACGGGAGAGGCCACAACAGTGAGAGGCCCGCGTACAGCAAAAAAAAAAGAAAAGAAAAAAAAGAATCCTAGCTCTGCTATGAATTAGCAATGATCTTAGACAAGTCACATGATCTTTCTAAATCTGTTTTCTTGTGTGTAAAAAACTAAATACCCTCCTTACAGATGTGTTGAGAAGTTGGTTGAGATAAAGTATGTGAAAACAATTAACTTCACGTCATAGATAAATACTCAAAAAATTACTTTTGCTTTATTGTCTCTCAGAATTAGTATTATGTATTGATTACTGTGTAAATGCATTTACATACATACAAAAATATAAATGCACTTAATGTGGTTCTTTAATCAGGAACATCAAACAGTAATCCTAGGTACATAATCGGGGCCTTCAGTGCCACTCTCATGTTTTATGCCTTTATCAACAGGAGTTAAGAGGAGACCCCAGACCCCTACCCATTCTCCAAGTCTTCATTGCTCCAACTTCGCCACCATTACCTGCTCTGAGACCCACCAATTGAAACATGATATGCTTTTTATTTCTGTTTTTTGTTTGTCTCCCATAAAAGCCCCTAGATCCCAGGCCATCCCTCATCTCTTGCACTCTAACACCCTATGTCAGTTCAGGAAATCCTGCCACAGCGCCCTCTGGAAATCATGGGTCATTATTCACAAAATCCTCTATATATTCAGCATCTTCTCTGAACAATTGTCTCACCATTTTGCCTTCACTGGAAACCTGGCTCTTGACGTGGCTACTTCTGCACCCCTCTTTAGTGGGTGTTTTTCTCACTCCACTTACATCTCGGTGTGGTATGTGTCCATTCTGTCCTCATTAATGTTTCTACTCCATTTTCTTACCTTTCTTTGTAAATCCTCCCAGCTTTGAATATCATGTCGTCTGTCTTTTTACTACCACCTTTCTTGCTGCAATCACCTATCAATCCCTGTGATACTTCCCTTGATTATTTAAAGACGTCTGCTCCTGGCTATTACTTCTCAATCCAATGCCATTATAACTCTTGGTAATTTTACTGTTCTTATAGGTGATCATTTCTATACAGCAGCCTCTCAGCTCCTTAACCTCTTCCTCTGATGATTTTGCTTCCATCTGACCGCAGCCATTCACTCACTCCCAGGGTTACATCTTAAACCTTCTCATTACTCCAAAACCTTCCATAATCCCAAATTCATGTACCCCACAAAATGACCACCATCTCCTATTTTTTCAGCTTAATTTTTTTCCTATCTTGACTCCAGCAATCTTTAAGTCCTGCTGGAATATATATCCATGGATTCTCCTGTTTTTACTGTCCTTTACACATCTCGTTTTCACTTTCTTCCTTAGACAGCTTAAATTTCATGTTTAATTAATAAAACCATTTCCTTTCATTTATCCTCATTTTTTTTCACTTAGTTATGAAAGGGTTGGTCTGGGAGACTTGGGAAGATTTGTTGCTCAGATTCTCCTTTGAGAAAGAAATTGTCCAAGAATGAGGAATATGATTAGCAGATAACCTTCAGCTTTTAACACCTTTGGGTTTTGGCTGTGAACTCCTTGGAGTGGTCCAGTGACTCCAGCCAATGTCTGAGAGAGGCAGCAGTACCAAAGTCTAGCCACTTCCATTCAGTGCAGGACTTCTTTAATGGTTTTCTGTTCCACTGGTGGAGTTTATCAGTCTGTACCAGGGTCTTCAGGCTCCTCTTTCCAATCTTGCTTCCTCCCCCTTCATTTCAGAGGCATTATTTCCCAATAAGCCTTTTGCACTGCAAATTCCATCTCAACATCTGCCACAGCTGGCAAAATACAACCATAGTTAAGTTGATCTCTCTGCTGATTTTGTACCTACACCTGGACATTGCTGTTGGTCTCACTTTAAATTTATGATCAAGTAGACAAGCGGGCCCTTTGTGCTGGAGATAATCACACTAAATTTTCTTAGTCCATTTACACTTTGACTCTCCTAGATCACTATTTCATATCCTTCATTTTTCTCCCACCATCTGTATATTGATAACTCTTATATTTGTATCTCTAGCTCAGTCCTCATTTGTAAACTCCAGACTCTTTTATCTAGTAGTCCGTCCACCATTCCTATTGGGATGTTTAGCAGGCATCTCAAGTAGGCACAAAATAGAACTGATTTCTTCCACTATCTACTCCAAACCTTCTGCTCCTTTAGTAGTCCCCAAGTCGGTTAACAGAAACTTTATTTTTTTCCAAGTGATTTTGCCAAAAACATTGTAGTCATTCTCAGTACTTTACTTTTCTTATAATTCACATTCAAGCTACTAGCAAGTGCTATAGTTTTAGCTTCAAAATATATCTTGAATCTTATCATTGCTCACCATATCTTCTACTACCACCCTAGTCTGAGCCACCATCACCTCCTTCCTAGATTGTTGCGAATGTCTCCTGACTGGTCTCCCTGCTTCAGAACTTGTGTTTCATTCTTTGCACTGAAGTCATAGTAATGGTCTAGAAATATAAAAAAAATAAGGTCATGACACCCTTCTGCTCAACTTCTTTCATGGCTTCCACTCAGAATAAAAACACATAAAAGCCAACATCCTTAAAAAGGTCTAGGGGCTTGACATGATAAGGGCATATGTTACCTATCTGACTACTCTCCCCTTGCCTTCTTTACTCTCACAAAAAGTGCTGTTCTTTGAACACCCTTGTAATAGTTTATGCCTCAGCCTGGAAGTCTCTTCCCTCAGATATTCACAATGCTCACTCTTGAACTTCCTTCAGATCATTGTTAAAATGTGTAACCTTGCTGTTTACCCAATTTCAAACTAATTGCTTCCTCTCTGACATTCCATATTTCCCTTCCCTACTTCATTTTACTTCATAGGACTCATCACCATCTAACTTCCTCTATATTTTATTTATTTATTTTATTTCTTGCCTTCCTCACTGGACTATCAGCTCAATGAGGACAGAAAGTTTTGCCGTTTTCTTTACTGCTCTATTTCCAGTGCACGGTACAGTGATGACATATAGTAGGTACTCATAAACATTGGATGAGTATTAAAGAATAAATGAATTTTATGTTCATTATAGGTTTCCAGTATCCTGTTCATAGTTCTAGGGACTAGAAAAGAAAAGCATATCTAGTTTATGCACTTGATCTTTTCATTACATGTCTGGACAATTTTATACTGCCTTTGCATTTTATAAGTGAATTCATATTTTGTTATAGCCTCTACTAACGTGGGTTTGGAGTCATAAGTATGTTAGAATTACAGACATACTGTCCACCTCATATACTATAAAGCATCACTTATTCTTTAGTGTCATGCCTTTTAAAACTTAGTAATGTTTAATTCAGCTTTCAATTTATATATGTTATGATGATTATTTAATACAATAGCTTCATGTGGGTAATTCTCATTTCCAAAACAATAACATAACAGTCTAGTTGAAATCAAAACTACATTTCTTAATCTAGAGCAAGGGATGTTGCAGACATCCAGATTCTTGAATGTTTGAGTTAATTAAAATGATTTTCTGTAGTAACAATTCTGACTAAAACATAAGGTCTAAGTAATTAGCTTTCAGTATGAAATTTTAAACAGAAAACAATTGACAAATTTCCTTATTGCACTATTACCATTTACATAAATATGACTTCTCAACCTTTATCTACAGTCCAGATCTCTTCTAACTGCCTGACTCAGATGCATATACTCCTCTACCTATTGGATATTTCCATGTGATTGCCCCTTAGCATCTCAAATATACGATCTAGCTTCATATGCCTGTAGCTCCCTTTATTTCTTGTTTCACTGAATGGCATGGTCAACTATTCAGTTGCCCAAGACAGAAATTGGGTGCCTTTGTAGAATCATCTCTATGTGTATAGTACTTTGCTAGATGTTCAGAGTGCAAAGTTAATGAAGATACAAATTCTGTTTTTGAGTAAGTTATATCTAGTAGGAGAAATTGACACAAAACAATAATTACAGTAAGTTATTGTTATAGGCTGATATAGAAAATAATCTTTACAGATTGGATTAGAAATTTATTGAAAATGTCCCTTTGCTAAGTATTGAAGAATGAATATTGAAGTTGAAAAGTTGGAATATACCGAGCAGAGAGAGCAATCAAAGCAAAGAGTCAGATGAATTACAAATTTTAAAGTTTGAAGTGTGTTATGAGCCATTTGTATAAAAATAATGCATAACAATAAATACAATGTTTATGGCAGTAAGGGAGGACTATGAAGTTGAGTGAGTAGTTATGGACAAGGTCATAGAAAGCCTGACAGACCAAACTAAGAAGCCATGGGCAATGGGGAGCCACTGAAACATTTGAAGTAGAGGAATAGATAGTCAGACTTGATTTCAGATCTACCACTTTATTTGTTGTGGGGAAGATGCAGAACGAAGTAGAAAAGCCTGGAGGGAGGTGAATTAGGAGACTATTGCTTCAGTCCAGGAAAACAGGAAGGACTGAACTGGATCAGTGAAATAAAAATAAAAAGTGGGTAATATATACAAGAAATAATCAAGAGAAAATTCTATGTATCAGGTGATTAACCACATGGTGAATGATGAAGAAGAAGGAGTTAGAAAGGCAGGTTTTTTCATGGAGATTGAAGAAATGTTTATGTTAATATCTAAGAGGGGAGTGAGATGTTTTGGCGATAACTATGAATCCTGACTAGGATATGCTGATTTTAAAATGACCATCAGACAGCCAACATCATATATATATATATATATATATATATATGGCAGTCAAGTGAATATGCAAATCTGAAACTTAGAGGTAAGGAGAAATACTTGTCCAGAATGGACCCTGAGGGACAATTAGGATTTGAATAAAATAGAAGCCCATGAAGGTTATAAAGAAGAAACTGTCAAATAGATATGAGGAACCAGGAAAGGGACTAGAATGTTTGATTACTCGTTGAGAAGACAGTAGAGCTAAATCCCAAGAATTGTCTCATTAAGATGTAGGCTGGGCTTCCCTGGTGGCGCAGTGGTTGAGAGTCCGCCTGCCAATGCAGGGGACACGGGTTCATGCCCCAGTCCGGGAGGATCCTGCATGCCGCGGAGCGGCTAGGCCCGTGATCCATGGCCGCTGAGCCTGCGCGTTTGGAGCCCGTGCTCCGCAACGGGAGAGGCCACGACAGTGAGAGGCCCGCATACTGCAAAAAAAAAAAAAAAAAAAAAAAAAAGAATATAAACTATTCAGGTAAGCGGTTTGGCTGGCAAGAAATTACATGAAATTGAGTTTTGGTTAAGAAGGATTTCAATTTACGAGCATCCTGCAGATGAGGAAGCCAATACTTAGTAAGGTCAAGCAATTTATCTAAGAACACCTGATTGTAAGCATTACACTCCAAGACATAACTTTGATTCCAAAACCTATCCTTGGTTTAAACCAAATAGATGGCACAACATCAATGACATAAATAACAAAGTAATTAATAATATCATCACCCTAATATCATCTCCTTTTCCCACTATACCACACTCCATTAGAGCCTTAGTCAAACCTTGTTTTAAAACGATAATTATGGTAACAAAGGAGAGGATGGTTCAAAGAGGAGAAGCACTGCAGGAAGTAAAAAGGGGGCAGAGTGGAAGAGTTATCAAAGATGACCTCAGGGTTTGTAGCTTGGTTGACTGAATTAATCATGATGCTGTGAAAAGGAAAAGACAGCCCCAGAAAAGGAGCTGTATGTTGGGAAAGGAAGGAGGAAGTGGGTGTGATGGAGAAGACTGTGGGAATAAATTTTTACAGTTCCTTGGCATTTGCCAGTCTTGATATTCTTATCATACACAACAATGCCTTTGAGAATTTTGTGACACTTGACTCATTTTTCATTAGTGAAATGAATTTCTATAATCAGTGTTGCATCAATTACAATATGAACAAAAGTCTAAATTTAAGCAGACAACGGTTAATTTGAGATCAATTTAGTTGGTTATTGGTGTCATTTTTTAGCTAAAATTTAAAGTGGTGTTTAGTCCTGAAGAGAAAAAAATGCAAATGAAGTGTTTTTCTTATACATTTATTGAAAGAGAAAAATAATGAATGGCTTGGTTGAAACCTCTGGGGAAAGCTGTGTGTTGTCTAGTTTTATGTGAAAACCTTGTTTTTCCCTCTAGAGAGAAAACCTTGATATTTTAATCATCATGTTTATCAGAGCCCAACTATGACATGAAACTCCTTACCTGGAATTAGTTTGGGTGGCAGTGGGAAATTTGCAGAAAACTATTAAAGAAGAATGACAGATAACTGAAACCATATAATTTGAACCCAGTCTTAATTTTAGAGTTTATACCCATTTTTTTTTGAATTCGGAACCTTTAAAAATAGTTATTAATTCAAACCCTTTCATCTAAAAGCCTGAATAAAGGGAGCCCAAAGAAGGATATACATGGTCATTAAATTAAAAACTAAATTAAAAATTAATACTTCTGACTTTGTGTCAAGAGCTCCATTAACAGTTGCTTCAGAGATCACAAAACAATAAACGAAAAATATAGCATTAAAATTAAGAATATTTGAAATTCATATTTTTTGCATTATTAACTTTAATCAGAGAAATGGCATTTCAGTACATGTGTTACCCATCCTCTAGAGTTGATCCCCAACAAGGGTCCTCCTGCTCTGTGTTGTTCGAACCAATAGAAGGAGGCTCAGTTCGGTTCTGAAGCAAAGGAAAGCTTTATCTTTGATCAAGGAATGGAGAGGTCGGAACTCCCTGCTCTAAGTATGCACTCTTTCTGACAGGCCGTGGGCGGGGTGGCTGTGTAGGATTCTGTCCAAGGCAAGGGGATGGAGCTCTGGCAGAGCAGGCGCAGCTGCGCTGCTGAAGCTCCCGATCCCAGTGCTGGGAGCAGCGTGTCTGCATGCGACCCACCGCCGCCATCTTGAATTGCAGTGTCGTGCGTGGTGCTTCTGCTGCGCAGCCTGTGTGCGGTCGTTTCCTACAGGGAACTCTGGTCTGAAGGGCCGGCCGAGTGCAAGGCCTCTGCACATCATACCCTACGAGCAAGTGAAACTAGACTAAACACAAAGGGAAAGCAAAAAAAAGAAAAGGTCAGACTTTATTACCCAGATTCTATTGTCATTTCAGGGAATTGTCAATGGGCTTTGCTGGTGACACGTGGTTCAGACATCTTAGGTATGAGTTTGAATAAGTCCCAGTGTTTTTCTTCCGTTTTGTAAAGTGTTTATAGATCCTGATGGCAACATTCATACTCACGGTTTTATTTCTACTACCTCAAAGAATTAAGGCCAGACAGTGGCAGAAATCATTTGTAAGGCAAAAACCAAGGTTTTAAAAAATCTCAACTCTGCGTTTGTTCTCCTGATATTCTTCCTTAACAATCGCTGTGACAGCTACCAGTAAAGAAAGGGTCAGTATTAATTACAGCAGGTTTAGCTTTTCTGCATATTGCATGAGACGTGAGGATAATAATAGTCTCCTATCTTGGTGCTTTTGCATTATGTTAATGACCGTCAGGACGGCAACGTGCCAGAAAGACAACCCAGGCTTCTGTTTCTGCCTGAGGTATCTGCGTTTTAATCCAAAATATCTATGTTTAAATTCAAGTCCCCGAAGAGACTCAGATGAGTCTACTCTGTCTTATGAAACGCTTCCTTGTGCCAGGGAGTGGATTATCACGCTGTGATGCAGTCAGACGTACTCTATCCAGTTCTATAGCAAGTGTTCCTTAAAGAGAAGCTTCTGTACTTTGCTTCCTCACTGGATATAGCTTTGGCCATGGTCCGGTGAGACTGAGAAAATACTCTCAAATTAGGCATGGACTGGTGATAATTGCTAATTATTGAATGTCAATGGATGAGAAAAGAAAAATCCATGTAATGGCAAAGGTATGGTGTGTAAAAATACCAGGAACACTGTCATAGTATTCAAACCATCAGTCTTATAAATAGAGGGCAAATTCAATTAGGCTAAGTAGATGGTTATTTAACAATAGTCAATAAAATATTTCTTAACCGTATAGTAAATAAGGCTTATATTTAACCACAGCTTAGTATATTCCAGCGTTAATACCAGGGCAATTTGTTTTCATAGCTTGATCTAAACAGCACTTTATGTTGACACTTCTATTGCATATTAATGAACTCATATCAAATATGCATGGCAAATAAATACTATGTTCCTGGTAAACCTTTATTCTTTCCCCGCTCTCTTGATCTTTTCAAGTGAAGTAATGCTCTTTTCACAATATATTTCTTCTCTCATAAAAATGCGTATCACAACATTGCAGCTAAATCTTATTTCAATATTTTTGCAAGACAGAAAAGAGAAATCTAGATCAGCATAAGTGCAGACTTGCTGCTGTTTTAAAATGCAGCTTGCAACTGTACCTCAGTTGGCCTCCGAGCAGTCAGTTGACTGAGGAGTACCCTCTAACAGAAAGGATTAAAGCTTCCTGAAAGTCCTTAATCTGCTGCCCATATGGAAAAAAGCTGTGGCAATGCATACAATGCCACCCATCAGAATCAGGCCTGGCGGTGATGGCTGCTCTTGGCTTTGTATGCACGACAGCGTATAGGAAACAGAGATGCAGTGTGGTGGGGCATCTGGGCGTGGCAGCAAGGTATTGTTAATCTCTCCCAAGAATAAAGTAAGGAATATTACAGACCAGAAATTTGGGTGGTTGGATGTGCCTTCACTGTTATGAAGTTAATACAAAATAGTATTACAAGCGACTTGGATTTCAGAGATTTGAAAGGGTCATGTATTTGGCAGGTCCTTAAATCTCCTATTTAATCCATACTAAAAGCACAAGTAATAACTGAACAGTGGAAAGAAATCGGTGAACACATGCACAATGTACTGCCTAGTGATTTTTGGCAAAATCATGTTTAGACTGTGATGTTGCCATGAGTATCACTTCCGCTGATGGAGCAGAGGATCACAATTTGCTCCCCAGGATTTTAGAACTGGCATGTGGTTCAGCCAAACAGAGAGGAATATAGTGATTTCTTCCTTTATCTGCTGACAAATCTGAAGATAGAAACTGCTCTGCAGTGTTTGTCCTGCCCAGAGACAGAGTATGCTGTCTATAAGGGTTTTCCTGGTAATTAAATTTTGAAAAAGTTATGAATCCCTTTATTTATACAGGGTAACTTTTGAGACCAGAAATAACAAATGTTTGGTTCTTTAGCTCAGTGGACTTTGAAATAAATGTTTATTTTTGTTCATCTCCAGCTTTGGGTATTTTTTGAAATGCAGCTTTAAAGCTAGCCTTTCTTGTAATTCACTATGGGATGTCTTTATACACTGCTGACAGTAATACAACTCATTTTGGGTGATTAAGTTAACCCCCAGTATTGCAAGTGTCGTGCTGCATTAGCATATGTTTCAAGGAATAGTTGCAGTGTGAGAAAATTGCCTGTAGGATTATTTGCAACTAGGAACCTGTGAAATGTAAAATAAAATTGAAGACTGTAAAGTAAAACATCAAAGCTACCTAAAATATTAATAGCCAGCACTCTAAAATGTAATTTAGAAGATTGCATGAGGTAGTGAAAATCACTAATTTGAAAACAGAGTGAAAAAAAAAACAGGCAGGAGTTTAGAACAACAGACAATAGAAATTCATTTTGTTCATACTATAAAAGGAGTTCAAGGAATATTGAAACCTTATCAACTGAGAGGGTCCAGAGTTCGATATTTGACCATCCTGAACTTAAAAAAGTATGAAAGCAAAGCTGACATTTTCTCCACTTCACAATTGGAGGGAAAATATATTGTACCCATAGTAAAATATTGTAGTGGATCCAAAGAGCATTTTCAACCCCCCCTGGAAATTCTGTTTCATTGAAGCATTTGTTTTTTAACTTGCTCTGTGATATCTGCCTATGGTCCAGAGATCATTTCACTGACTCTGGCTTAGATATTTTCTAGGTACAAAGCTAATCTTTGAGTTTTTGTCTTCTCACTAGATTTTTGTTTTGAGAGGAAAAGTGTCAAGTGACATGGTGAATGTACTTTTCTTAAAATATAGAATTGGTTTTCTCGGCAGAATGCATGGATTTTGGAGTCATATGCGATCTTGTGCATGCCACATTCTGTGTGACCTTGGGTAAATTATTTAACGTCACTAAGCCTTAGTTTACTCATTGTAAATAGGTTATAAAGTTACCTCAATGTGTTGTCAAAGATTCCATGAGATAACACACATAAAACTTTAAAATTTTTGCTTGGTAGCAAATATTTAACAAATGGTGATTACTTTTATGATTCATCGTTCAAGATAATAGTTTCAGAGGTGGCTGACAAAGCTCTGTACGAGATGGCATGGAGCTCCATGTGAAGATTATGATGTGGCAGACCTGAGGGCTTTTTATGGTACTTTTCCACACTGGAAGAAATGTTCTCTGCTTAGATCTGTGACAGGTCTAAAGGGACAAAGGGGAATTTGGAAGAGAAGAGTTGAATGGTGGGAGAAGGAAAGAGAATTACACTTCTTGCATCTGGGGACTCAGGGCTCATGCTCTGTGCCTAAATTTGTTGTGCCTCTTTTAGATGATGCTTATCTCATACAGGAAAAAAAAGTTAAAACTGAGCATGTATGTAAAGCACATTATGTTTCCAAATATTTTAAGATGTCTAAAGAAGTACAGGCTATACTCAGAGTAGAAGAGTGAGCAAGTGAGCACATTAAAGAAAAAACGATAGAAAGAAGGAAGGAAAGATCTTAAAAAAGGAAAGAAAGCACACATGTTAAAGAGGTTAAAAAATAACCAAAAGGAAAAACCAAGAACAAAGATGATAGAGATAATCATAATGATGATAATACTGTTTTATGAACACTGGCTATATGCCAGGCTTTGTACTAGGCATTTTTGTTTAGTTTTTTTTTTTTTAATTCTTGAGTTTTGAACAAAGATCTTATTATTTCCATACACAAGTAGGTGAATAGGTTCAGGAAAGTTATGTAACTTATTCAAGATACGTAATATTTAGAAAATCAGGATTTTAGGAAAGATGAGGAAAAATGATGTTTAAATCATAGGCATCAAATGAGATCATGTTCTATGACTTGAAGAAACCAGAATATAATCATAGGAAAAGTCACCATGAAAGTCATTGTAAAGTTTAAATTAAACCATTGAATTGTGACAGGAGTACTGTTATTATAAAATATATACTGTCATTTCTTACATGTCATGTAAATCATGTTTATATGCTATTAATTTTTCAAATTATTATTATTATAGCACAAAGATGGCATACATTGAGTTTAATTACTATGCATATAGTCAGAATTTTTTAATATAAATTTAACAATCTTTAGAAGTGTACCACTTAACAAAACATGCTGAGGATTTAATAATATGGTGAACACAATACCTTCCTTTTTACTTTGGCACCAACATCTAGTTTTTAGCAGGTTGTGTTCTGTACTAGGACTTTGTGGACATAAAGGAAGAAAAGTTGTGTATTGTCACTGAGCTTATATAATAATTTAGCTAGGGACCATGAGGGATATGAAATGCCATAATATAATATATATTAAGAAAGCCATAATATTGCCATACATATATACAAACATACTGCTATAATATTAAGAAAGCAAATAATTATAATAAAAGATATGGATCAATCAGTACTGGTAGCATTCAGAAATAAGTCATTGTGGCTGAAATATTTGGGAAAGATTTTAACAAATTTTAGAAACTAATTTTTAAGAGGTCATATAAATAAAATACTAAAAGTACTAAAAGGAGACATTAGGAAAATCCTGTATAAAAGTAGGAACGGCCTAACCATTATTAAAAATCTAGAAGTCAAAAATGAAAAGATATACTATATAAAAATAAAGATCATCTGCTGAGTTAAAAAAATGCCTTAAGCAAGGATAAAACTCAATGGGTAAACAAAAGATCAATGCAACCAGTATATGAGACAAATGGGCCAATCTCTAAACTACATAGGTAGCTTATAGAAATTGTTAAGAGAGGGATAAACAATCCAAAAAAAAAAAAAAAATGGATCTGGGATATGAAATAACAGTTCATCAAAAAGAAATTACAAATGTTTCTTAAGCATATGAAGATTTGCTTCACCTGATTCATGACATGCAAAATGTAAAATACTTTGCAATACTATTTTTTACTTATCTAAACTAGGAATGGAGCCCCAAATAAACCACATGAACTAGTCAGGAAGGCAGAGTCTCCAGAGGAATTTCGATGTAATATCGTAGCATAAAAAGGGAATGCTGGGTAGCAAACAAAATAAAACAAAATAAAATAAAACAAAATAAAATATCTGGTATAAATGCTAAAAGTGTAACATGCCATCATTTCTTCGTGAGTACTTTATGCCATGGGTGTTTCTAATGAAGAGGTTATGTATTCTGGAAAGGTTCACCATATTTTGTATACTCAAATATGTTTTAAGACTGTTGCTTTCAATCAGGACGGAGTAAAAGGACATCAGATTTAATCTGTCACTTGAAATAAAGTAGGCAAAATATATTAACTAGTATTTTCAACACACTGAACATTAGAGAATGAAGAACAGTGATCCTCAAGAATTGGGAAACAAATGAGATAAGCCCTATAATTGCCCCAGTTTATTGCCTTAAGAGAATTTTCAGGTTGCAGTGCATGGAGGGAGAACCCAGGCAGTGCCTGGCAGATTTCTTGAGTTGGAGAGAAGCAGCTGAGAATTTAGGGAGACCAAGGTGAGCAAAAACCAACCAACCAAACAAAACATATTTCTAGATGTCTTCAGGGAGTCCTCCTTGAGTAATCAACAAAGTTCAGCAAATATGCATGAGCAAACTGCTGGAGGCCAAGGAAATAACTACCTGATAGCATTAGAAGCAACAATACTCAGAGCTCACACTGGGCCAAGAATATTGCTTATTCCCCAGCCAGACTTGGAAAATCATGTAATTCATTGAGTTGGATAAACACTCAGAAGGGTCTTGCCTCAGTAGAGGGGAAAAATTAGACATAGATTACTATTTTACTTTAATTTAACAAATCTTAATAGCAAGACCCAAAAGGATCAAGCTGTTTCCAAGTTATTCAACTGAATCCCAGAACAAAGCCCAAGAATTTTCGAAAAATATAAAAATATCCAGCACCCAACAAGGTATGATTCACAATTTCTGGCATGCAATCAACAAACTACCAGCCATGAAAAGAAGCAGGAAAATGAGATCCATAATGAGGAGAAAAATTAATCAATTGAAACCAACGCAGCTCTGAAACAGATGTTAGTATTAGCAGACAAGGACATTAAAATAGTTATTATAACTATACTCCATATATTCAAAAAGCTAGAGAAAAGATTGGAAATGTTATATAGAGACATGGAAGATATAAAAAAGAAGCAAAACCAAATTTCTGGAAATGAAAACTACAATGTCTGAGATGAAATGTACACTGGATAGGATTAATAGCAGATTAGACATTGCAGAAAAAAGAATAGTTAAGTTTAAGAACTAGCAGCAGAACTTATCTAAAATGAAAAACAGGGGAAAAAAGATTCAAAGAAAACAACAACAAAACCAGGTTACCAGGGAGCTGAGGGACAACTTCAGGCAACTTAATGTATGTATAATTAGAGTCCCAAAGGAGAGGAGGGAGGAAAAGGGTCAGAAAATATTTGAAGAAGTAATGGCAAAAATTTCCAAATTTGATGAAAACTATAAACCCACAGATCAAAGATGCTCAATGAACTCCAAGTAAAAACTATATCAACACACAAACTAATCTATTTACTTAAAATGAGTGATAAATGAAAATATTGAAAGCAGTCAGATAACAAGATCTGATCTACAGAGAAACAACAACAATAAGAGGATTTCAGGCAGATTTTTTTTTTTTTGTCAGAAACAATATAAGTGAGAGGACAGTGGAGCAACATTTTGAAAGAAGAAAAACTGTCAAGGAGGATTTCTATAACTAGGTCAGTTTCTATTTCACCTTTGGAGAAGGAGACATCTGGAAAGAACCTTGTAATAAGAAAAATACCAAACTGCAAATTAACGACTTTTCTTGAATTTACCAGAGAATTGCCATGGGAAATCTTGGCAGTAGTGAGGCATTGGCAGAGAGAAATAGTATCCAAGCATTTGTTTACCTGGGGCAGATATCACTGGCTGTTATAAAAGCTAGTAAGAATTTACAGCTAAAAATTGTTAACAAATTACTAAAGGTGGAATGTGGGCTGACATGAAAGTGGAAAGCCCCTAGGACTTTAAATATTACAGTGTTCTCACACTCTTTCCTTAACCCCACAAGACACTAACAGGGATGATGGGGCAAGTCCTGAGATGGGTTTAACTCATGGTGCTCTTTGGGGAAAGAGAAGAGCAGTCACTGCCAAAACTTCACCCAGAACATTTTTCCTATTTCTCTTTCAGATCAAAAGACTTAATCTTTGAGGTTAGGTGGTGGTGGTGAAGAGCAACAGAGAAATGTTCCTTTAGGGTGCTGGTGGAAACCCATTGTAATTTAGGAAAGGGAATTTTTAAAAAAGTACTACCCATGGGGAGGAGCAGAATATGTTCCAGGTACAACACTACAGTAGGAAGAGGGGCAGGAGGCTTGTGAAGGATACACCCTGGCTGGACTCATAGACACTGTATCAGCCTAAGATTGTCTTAATCAAAACGTTAGAGAACGACCCCTTACTTCCCCCACATTCAAGCAGGCTAAGAAATGTTGAGTGAAAATAACAGTGGAATACAGCTGAAAGAGCTGCAAGGAACAGATTCTCTCTGAAGGGAAGTGCACTGGGAAAACACAATATGAAGGGGGGAGCAAATACTTTAAAAATCATCACTGGCAATCATCCCACACCATAAACCCAAGTTATCACTGAGGGAATTTGAAGCCTGTGGTGAACCAAGGCCAGTCATAGCAACAGCAAATCTCAAGCACAGCCCAACTTCTGAACAGATTAACATAAACCATTTGCTAATAGGCTATCAGAAAAAAGATATACACAGTTCCAAGCATAAAAATATTTATCTTAGTATCTACAATCCTACACAAGATGTCTGGCTTTCAGCAAAAAATAATGAGGCATCCAAAATGACAGGGAAAAACATTCGAAAGAGACAAACCAATCACCAGAACTAGTTATCTCAGTTATAACATAGATGTTGTAATTATTTGACAGAAAAATTAAAATAATTATGACTAATATGTTAAAAGATCCAATAGAAAAGTTAGATTGCATGCAAGATCAGATGGGTAATTTCAAGAGAGAGAAAGAAGCTAGAAATAGTCAAATAGGAAATGCATGAAATAAAAAAACATGCTGACACAGCTGAAGAATGTCTTCCTTGGGCTCATCAGTAGACTTGACACAGACAGGGAAAAAATCAGTGAACTTGAAGAAAGGTCAACAGATCATGCAAACTAAAACAGAAAGTACAAGGAGTGGAGGGAAAAAAAAAAAAAAAGCCATCCAGAACAGAGCATCTAAGAGCTGTGGGACAATATCAAATGGTTAATGTAGGGCTTCCTTGGTGGCGCAGTGGTTGAGAGTCCGCCTGCCGATGCAGGGAACACGGGTTCATGACCCGGTCCAGGAAGATCCCACATGCCGTGGAGCGGCTGGGCCCGTGAGCCATGGCCGCTGAGCCTGCGCGTCCGGAGCCTGTGCTCCACAATGGGAGAGGCCACAACAGTGAGAGGCCCGCGTACCACAAAAAAAAAAAAAAAAAAAAAAAAAAAAAATGGTTAATGTAGGCACCATTGGAGTTCCAGAGAAAAGGAGAGAGAATGGAGTAGTAGAAATATGCAGCTGAAAGTTTTCTAAAATTATTGACAGACATTATGCAAACTAGTCCAAGAACTTAAGGGAACATGAATTATGATAAATACCATAAAACCATAGCTAGGAGTTTCATATTTAAACCACTGAAAATGAAAACAGAAAGATAATCTTGAAGGCAGCTAGAGCAAAAAAGATACATATGTCCAGAGGAATAAGATAGTAATTACAGCCAACTTCTCATCAGAAACCATAAGAGCAAGAAGATAAGTAATATCTTTAGAACGCTAAAAGAAAATTAAAACAAAAACAAAGCCAGTCAACCCAGAATTCTATGCCCAGAAAATAAATCCTCTAAAAGTGGAGGAGAAATACTTTCTCAGACACATAAAAATGGAGGGAATTCATTCCTAGTAGACATACTCTATAGAGCATTTTAAAGGAAGTTTTTCAGGCAGATATTTTGATATCAATCAGAAGGAATGAGGGGTTTTGAAATGAATAAATTAAGGTAAAATTTAATTTACATATTTAGGTATTTTATAGCTTAATATCTCTAAGAGATACTGATTGTTCAATCAAAAATACTAATAATATAATGTGAGTTTAGTGTATATGTTAAAAATATGACAATGGTGCAAAGAATATGAGGGAGAAATTGGGATTGTATTCTTATAAAATCCTAACACTGCAACCGAAGTGGTGTGTTATTTGAACGTAAATTCAGATAGCTTAAAAGTGCATATTGAGAAGTCCTATGGCAACCAATTTTTTAAAAATATAAACAATAATTCAATAAGAAAGATTTAATAGAATCATAAAAATTGATCAGTTAACCCAAGAGAGGCAGAAAAAATAGGAGAAAAGAAATAAAGGACAATATGATCCAGCCATTCCACCTCTTGGTATTTATGGAAGTAAAATGAAAACATTTGTCCATAGAAATATTTATATACAAATGTTCATAGCTGCTTTATTTATACTAACAAAAACCTGGAAACAATCCAAATATTTACCAAAAAATAAATGGATAAGCAAATCATGTTGTGTTCATACAATGGAATATTACTCAGCAATCAAAAGGAATGAACCTTTTGATTATGTATACAATGACATGGATAAATCCCCAAATAATTATGAGTAAAAGAAGTCAATCAAAAAAGTATATTTTTATTTGTATAAAATTCTAGAAAAGGCAAACTAAGCTATAGTGACAAAAAGTAGATGGGTAGTTGCCTAGAAATGGTGGCATGGGTGTGTAGGGTGTAAGAGATTATAATGCAGTAGAAGAAAACTTTCAGGGGTGTAGGATATGTTTATCTTGATGTGATGGTTTCATGAGTGTACGTATAGTCAAAACTTAAACTATATCCATTAAATATGTGCACTTTGTTGTGTGTTAATTATACCTCAGTGAAACTTGAGAAAATATGGTTTAGGCAGATATTATAGTACTTTCTGTTTTATAACAACTGTAATTTTATTTTTCCTCCAACTTTACTATGCTTCTATGAATTTGTTCTCCTACTTTTCTCATTCAGAATCAGAATATCATGACTAACTTCACCTATGCAAAAATTATGGCCCAAAACTATTAAAACCTTACTCTACAGCATACACTACTTAGTAGTACCACAAAGTCTAAAATTATGACTTTTGATTTCCATCTAGTGTTCTTTCCACTAAGTCATTATGTGGCTAGCTGCTCACCAAGTCTCTTTCCTCTTCTTCTTAGGCTATATTTCCTATATTCTAATACATAGCTATATTTCCTATATCCTCCTTTGCATTGAGATGTGGCCAAATAACTGAGTTCTAGCCAATGGCATGTAAGCAGAAATAAGCATGACTTTCAGACCTGATCCTTAACTGTCTCTTGTACATGGCATTTCTTGTCTTTTCCCATTGTCTGGCTGAAAGAGGACCCTTCCGAGACCCTTGGAGAAGGCAGAGCCTTTGTCTTTAAAAGGTCTAAAATGCCTTTGTCTCTAAATTAGAAGGTGGAAAGCTGCATGCTAGCCAGGGACAGTGGAATTAGACTGTTATGTGAGTCATGAATTAAATTTTATTGGGTTAAGTCATAAAATTGATGGTTTGCTATAGCATCCATATTATCATAACTAATATATATTGTTAATATTACCAGCATTAATAGAGGTAATAAAGGGGACCCTTAGGATGGCAGTGTTTTTCCCTGGACAAGCCTCTTATGAGCTGTATCCAAACATGTTACTCTGGTGCCATATTCACAATAGATATATAATAAATGCTTTTTAGCTTTCTTGACTTACTTTTTTCCCTTTCCTTTTTGGAATACAGCAACAACGAAACAGAGAATATACATTTATTTGTTTTAATTAGCATTTCTTTGTCACAAAATTTAAAAGTAAGTTTGAGAAGTTTTGTCAATACAGTTGTTTCACAGTAGCTTTTTCTATTATCTGTAAGAATAAGAATCATGTAACATTGAGATTGAGAGAAATAATTACTATTGAAATAGAATGCATATAAGGATTTGTAGTTACTTTCAGAAAACTTATTCATATTTTTGATCAAAATTCTATCACACAATTCCAAATTATGTTTTCAAAAACAAATTACAAAACAAAATACTCTTCTTTAGTGCAAAATCATCTTGTAAAAGGATTATTTTCATGAATAGGGATATTTCATTTTAATTTGTGGGTATTATTTCTAAAAAAACCTCTTAAGTGGCTCTATTTCTTATAGGATTTACTAAAACAAACTTGACTGCGTGAATGCAAAAGGAATATAGCCACTTGCTTCTACAGTCCAACTAACTGGTAATTGTTGAAAAGCCTACCCATGGTGTTCCTTTTCTGGGTAGATTTGGAGCTGCAATACCATTTCCACTAGGCACTCATACCACCTTGCATGCAGCATAACCACAAGCTCTAAAGTCAACAGCACCCCAGACAAGGAAAAAAAGGACTCTCTTCTCAAATTGTAAGAAATAGCCTTTCCAGAGAAATTACTACAGTCATAGCAGAATTGCAGTTCCTTTAAGGAATAAAAAAGGAATGCATGTTATACAGTTGGGAGTCTATGAGTTTAGAGTGGGAGATGTGAAGTGGCCACTCCAAGATGTAGAAAGCCCTTTGTATGCAGCACATAGGGCTTGTTGAATCAAGCCCTTACTTCACAAGTACAGATGGGTTCAGAAAATATGTGAGCTAACTCAGTTCAGAGGATAGTGTTACCTGGGGGCTATGTACTTTATACACTGAGATCACAGATGTTCAATGAGCATTGAGATATTCTTGATGGAGCTCTGTCCTTACTATATTGTCTGCTTATTTATTAGAGATACCTATTAATTACAGAAGTACACACATGTTTGGTAATAGATAGACTCATTCCATAAGTACTACAAGTGATATCTTCATCGAAAGAGTGGAGAGTTTAAGAAAGAGCTTGAATAGGTTGGGAATACTCTGAAGAGAGGTTGAAGAGAGAGCCTTGAGGCAGTTCGCAGGTCACAGGCCTTCAGATGAGTGAGAAGCCATTCAAAACCCTCCTCTATACCTTATTCAAAATATATCAATGGACTTAATATGAATAAATCAACTCCATTCCTCTGCCCTGGAAGATCATAAATAGAAAATCAAAGATCTAAAATCAGAGGCCTATAAAGGACTTAGAGTAGTCACAGAGTTCACCAGTTTGCCTCCCAGCATAAGATGGCATCTAAGTCTAACAAGGTAGATGATGAATATTCTTAAAGGTAGCTGGTGTTTCACACTGTCTGAATGGATGTCCAACTACCATTTATTAAAAGAAAGAGCTTTTTTTCTCCCCCTACTGATACCAGTGGCAGAACCATTCTAACTAAAATATGTGTTAGATATCAGAATCTATCAATGTTCTTATAGAGGTTTATATTTCTTGCACTTCTCAGTAACATTAGGCAGCGTGATTTAAAATTGTGACTTGTAAATCATTTATCTGTGCATTTAGGGGACAGACTTCTTTAAATTACACTGCTTTCACTTTTCTCCCTGTCCACCAGCAGTTATAGCTGGGATCTTTTACAATTTTTCCTACTTTCCTTTCCTCTGCTTCTGTCATAATCCTAAGGCCATGATTTGGAATTAGGACAATTTGGTATAATTGAGCAAACCTTGGACTCCTGAGACTTGTCTGAGTACTGGAGGAGCAAGTAAGCTGTTTCAGGGTAGTGTGGTGGTAGAGGCTTTCACAGAGTCACACGCAGCAAATCACTGATGGGTCAGTTAATTTTTATTGGAGAGTCAGGAAAAGTAGTGTGGAAGTCATTTGGCCAAGAGGACGGAGATATGGATGGGTGAAGAAATTAGCTAGCAGGAGTCCCACAAAGGCTGGAGAGGCTGTTACGGACATAGCTGGAGCCAGAGTGATAGATACACTGAGAAAAGAGGAAATAAAGATACTTTTATAACCCACCCCAACTGTCCCTTTCTCTCAGTGGTGCATTCTGATGAGCCATCCTGGGGGCCCAGAATAGCTATCATCTCTAAGGTTTAAAAAGCTATGTCTCTAGTTTAGATTTTGATGGCAAGACCAACTTTAATTTAGGTCAAAAGTTGACCTGAATTTAGGAGAAGGGTACACGGTTGTTAGACAATCAGAAGTCTAGGTGGCAGAGTTCTGTTTTCACATAGGGTGATGTCCAATGGTTTAGATCCCAAGCCATCCAAGAGTCTCCTTCTACCTGCTCCCAATCCAGCGCAGTGCATTATTGCATCGCTTCCTTAATATGCTGATGAGGTCGCACAGTGCTGATATATTGTCTGAACTGCCCTTTCTTCGAAGCTAATCTGAGCTACAGAATTAGTTCCAACATTATTGGAAGTTGTCTTGAGTTGTAAAGTCAGTCTCTCTTAATGATTATTTATTAGGACAGCATTTATTCCGTAAATAAGAATAAAAAAGGAAGTGGAAGCCCAGCTGGACTCCTTCACTGTTATCAGAGCAGCAGACATGTTGAAAGTACAGGTCACTGTGTCAGTTGGTTTCCACCTTGTATTCATGTGCATCCCAGGCTAGTGTCAGAAGGAGTCTGTCTCTCAGGCTAAGCAGGGATGTGAATAGCAGGGAGGGGTACAACGTCAAGACTTGCCTGGCTCTTCCCCAAGATTTGCATTTTCCCAAGTACAAAGGTGTTGTGCAAGTCCGGCTTCAAGGCTGATAAAGAAAATAAAACTGACTCCTGTCCTAAAATATAATAAATAAATAAACAAACAAATTCTCAAAATAGAGAAATAAATAAAGGCAAGAACCAGGTCTCCAACCTGAATCCCAGAATTCTACTGAGCTCTAGTTTTAGGCCAGGGTTTCTGCTTGAGCATCCATCCTAAGAAGATGTTCTCCTTGCCATCTTCCACTACACATGGAGAGGGCACTTTTTCTTCATATTGGATTGTCCCTAAATGTGTAAATCATAACAGGATAGGAATGAACCTTCATGACAATGGACTTAGCCTGTGTAGCTAAACATTTCTTACCAATTAGGCCTGCTCACTAGTTCTATTCTTACACAGCTATAGACTCTTCCCCCATATATATAAACTCCTTTCTGTGAATATTTTCCAAACCTCTCTGAGTCTCCAGAAATAATGAGTATGTGTAATGGTCGGTGTGAAAAGGGGAAAAGCCTGGTTTGGAAGGGAAGGTGTTCCAGGTCAAGAGTCAGTCTGAAGAAGCTCCCATTTCATTTTTTACCATGTAAGCATCAGGACAATGAATTTTTTTTGAAGTTAAAATGTATTGTCTGAAATCTACTTCATACAAAATGATTCCATTTGAGACCATGTTTCAGAGGTCTATTGGCAATTTAAACTAATAATTTGTAGATGATTTTTCTAGCACTATAGTTCAAGGAACAACTCCTGTTATCCATCTTTTAATGGATATGTCATGTTCTGCGATACTTGATTTGTAAGGAGTAAGTTATTCCCATATCGTTGTAGTTTTCTTCTTTAGACATAAGATCAAAGTAAAATTCCTTAATTTTTAAGATTGTGGTTAGTGCCATTAAGATTTATTGAGTTAGTTTCTAGGTTACTCTTTTTGTTAATATGACTTTTCACAAACTAAGTGGTCTGAAAATAACTAATTATATAGTGTGACAAAAGAAGTTTATACAGTTCTCACTCAAAAGTATTGTGCTGAAAGCACAATTTTTATTTTATTTTTCACAATGTAAAAATTAGAGGCAGATTTTAGGACAAATAATGGCCTCAACTTCATATAGCTTTCTTCTCTGTTTGGGGCTCTCATTGCCTTTGACAGATGATGTTGATTCAGTAGGAGAGTTCTGTTGTTTAATTTGATATCCTGACGTTATAATATTTTCATCACAACATCTAGTTGTCCCAGATCTCTTCATGCTATTTTCTGGGAATGACAGAGTCAAAAAAACATGCCTCTTTAAGCTGTCATTCTGCTTAACTCCTCCTCTGCAATTACATTTGCGTGCATAGTACATCATAACAAATTGGATGTTGCAAAGACTCACGACAGGAATTATGTGAGCTTGTGGTAAGAGATGTAGCTGATGTAACATGAGAGGTGGAGATTGGAGGGTGAAAGAAAGAAGAAAAGAAAACTAATGAATGAAAACCACCATAGAAGATGGCAACTAAAATCTATCTTCTCATCTTTTTAAGGCCAGTGATCAATTGCCAAAAAGTAAATGAAAAGAGAAAATGCAAAAACCAATTTTGTTGCTACCAGTCTGCTAAGAGATTAAAATTAAACAACCTATTTGTTTCTAGAGGGGAAGATATTCATCAGTTTTTAGATAGTAAACGTTACTATGACATTGAGGAAATCTCTTTATTTCACATGCTAACCTGAAAAAAAAGATGGAGCGATATTGAGGTTGTAATTCAAGCTTATTGGAAGTGTTTTCTAGTAGACTGGAAGCAATCTTCTTGACTGAATGAAGCTAGGCTGAAATTACAGTTATCCCCATAAACACCTCAGCTACTCTGTTCTGCTCCTACCTTATAATGACTGGATTAAAGTCTTTTTCTTATGTGATTGTATGTCTTCTGGCCTCCGGACACATGAAATTGGCCAATTTAGAAGCACTGGTACCTGATGGTCACCGAAAGGCCATTGTCCCCAAAGTGCTATTAGTACATGCTGTACCTTGGCCAATAACTGTGTCAAAGACCAGGTCCTTCTCTAAAAGGTTTGAATAGCCACTTTCAATATGATGAGGGTCAGCCAATATCTGCTGATGATTTTAAATGTTTCACTTAGTCTGACAGAAGCAGGAGAAACAGGAATTGGACTCCTGGTCCCCTCCATTTTTGTCTTCTTTTTTCTGTCTCCATTTCTTTTTTTTTTTTTTTTTTACTCATTTTTGGTCTGTTTTCTACAAATATATAAGGGAAATAATAAATTTTCAACCAAATTTTCAATCCAACGTAGAAGTTGGATTAAGTTGAGGAGAAGCTCAAAATAAGAAAGTGGTTATGATACATGCTATAAATCTTTGCTTTCTGTGCTGCTCTCCTCAGCTTCTATTTCCTTTGCTTCCTCTCAGTCCCATTACTTCTCTTCTCATCTCAGGCCAGGCATCCCACTCTGCAAGGAGGAATGTAACAGATTGCTTCATTGAAGCATTTGCCATTCTCCAGGTTTTTTCTCATCATTCTCTTACAGCCTTTTTCCAAAACTCCTGACAATGTGGAAGAACTCCCCAGCCAATCATTTTCTGACATTCCATTGGTTCCATGGCAAGATCTGAGGAAGCCCATCAGCCTCTGCTAGGATGATAACCATCACTGCTTCTAATGTGTGCTTCGGTATTTCTCATCACAGCTTGCATCTGTTGGGGAGATAAAAGGAGAGATTTACAAATATATAATCAGCAGATACATGAAGACTGTTGAGGCAAAGTAGACTAAGAAGGAAGCAGATCCATATTTTCTTGGGAGTAAGAGTAGATAAATATTCTGGCTTTTATATGATTAGGTCATTGCTAACACCTGGAGGCTGTGTCAGTCCTTGGAGGAAAACCATGGAGAATATTTGGTAACGAACACATTTGGTTCACAGAGGGGGTGATTCTGAGCCAGATTGGAAAACATTTTAAAATGGAATATTGCCTGCATAAAAGAGGCAGCAATTTCAGCTTTGCTGCATAACAGGAGTTCTCTAGTGGATCCTTCTGCATAATGGAGCCGTATGGTAGGTCTATGGAATATCACACTCTGATGTCAGGAAAGCATACATATCCTTAGCCAAATGTTTGCATGTGCATTCGAGCATGTACTGTATTATTTAATCATTTTCTCCTGGGCCCTTGTGCTCCACAGCCCCAGTTGTATAAGGAAACTCACTTTAAACCAGAGGGTTTCTGAATACTAATGAAGAGTTAATAACTTTAGTCCTTGAAATACTGTTTGAAGTCTATCTTTTATTAATCATTATCATTCTCTTTCCCTACTCCCTAAATTTCCTTCATGAAAAACATGGGAAATTTTGGAAACCTTTAGAATAAATGTCAAAATAATCTCATATTTGAGGCTTTCCTTTTACCTTAACTAATGTAAAACTGATAAATATTATTGTGTCTCCACATCAAACACATTTTATTGATGAATTTATCCAGCATGTTTTAGAATCCATAATTTTTAAGGAAGGGAAAAAAGACAGATCCTAAACTTGAGGGGAGAGCAACAAATACCAAGAAGTTAATTACCTACCCTTTGTCTGACAACAGGAGAAACTCAGTGTAGTGATTTCTCACTGTGGACCCAGATTTCTAGAAAACTCCACATAACCAAGAGAAGCTCTGTGGGTCACACTAAGTTATCAGGATATTGGAAGGTTGCATTAGGATGACACTGTCCAACAGAGAGGAATTGCGTGCCCTGGTAAGAGATTAAAAATTTAATACTCTAAGATATTATATCAGTTCAGGCCTCTCTCTGTTTCTTTCCACTTTCTCTCTCAAATTGCCTAGTTGTTTTCTCCTTTCTGCTCTATCTATGGTGAATATCTTGTATTTAAAAAAAAAAAAAACATTTTTTTAAAGGAATTTTTCAGTCTTTTCTTTTGTAAACTGATTATTTCTGTGGGCTAAATTATCTTAAACATGAAACCTTCCTTTCTATATGCTGGAATTAGAGGAAAGAATTAACCTGGGTGCTAAATACTGTGTTTACAATAAAGCAAAGGCATTGATTTTTTGGATAGAATTAAACGAATGGTTAGAGACGCTAAAATAAGAGTGGCACAGAATAATGTCAATACCAGCATCTGACATGCAGGCTTCCTTGGTTTAACATCACCTAAGCTATTTTAGGACACAGCTACATGTCTTTAATGATTACAAATCTTCTTTCATCTCTAGAGTGAGATGAAAAAGAAATTATATCTGTTTTTCTTCATTGTCTAAAAGGTATACACGTAATCTATATGATAAACATGTGGCAAGCAACTGGCACATAAATAATTCAGTAATGTTGAACAGGAGATACATGACAGAATGCCATTCCCCACATCCCTCCTCACCCTTCCCCCTTTCCATCAGCAGTACTCGATACCAGAATGACATCCATTGAGTAGGTTTGTTCAAGTTGAAATTTAGGAAACTTCTCAAGTTCTATTATAACTCCAGAAACAAAACAAAACTTGCTCTTATTTTTATTTTTTATTTATTTATTTTTTTGCGGTACGTGGGCCTCTCACTGCTGTGGCCTCTCCCGTTGCGGAGCACAGGCTCCGGACGCGCAGGCTCAGCGACCATGGCTCACGGGCCCAGCCGCTCCGCGGCATGTGGGATCTTCCCGGACTGGGGCATGAACCCATGTCCCCTGATCGGCAGGCGTACTCTCAACCACTGCACCACCAGGGAAGCCCTGCTCTTTTGCTTTTAAAGTACTATATTCCCTTTTTGAGAGACAAGTTTAACCCCTCTCCCAGTCAAAAGATTTTGAAATTCAGATAAAGCTGAATTTGGAGGGAATTTCTCTCTCCCCGCTTACATCTCACTTCTTAGAATTTCCATGAGTCATTTATTGTTTTAAGGGTTCATAAAAAAATATACTTGGTATTGTACCAATTTAATGTTCCAAAGGAAACATTTGCCCTTGAGATTCTTCTAATATGCTGCAGTTGGAGTCAATGAGAGAGTTTATGTGCATAATTTTTTGTCTTTATGGGATTTTCTTTGTGTTCTGTCTTATGGAAATTTGGGGATGAGAAAGGAAATGAAAATCAATATGGTATTATCAATTTCTGTTAATCACCATCAGCCTTCTGTCCCTCCCCCTAACACATTCCCATCCTCACGCACAATCTTTTATGGCACTAATAGATGACAACACTACTTCACAGCCCAAACATAACATCGTGGAGGAAAAGAAAAAAAAAAAGCCACTTTAGAACAGCTATTTGTTTTGTAGCCAAACCTCTCTTCAGTTTTTCATGCAAAAAAATACAAATTATGGCAGTTCAATTTTTTCCCATACGTTCAATAGCTAGTCACATTACTAATTTATATGATAGATGTGCTTATATTCTATCTGATAGAAATGACTTTTCAATTCTTAATTTAGACATATTTTGAACAGTGAAAAGAAAGTATTAAAAAGAGTCAGAAGTTTATAATATTGTAACATCTTATACGCATGCAGCTTTCCCTCTGTGATGGTATTGGTGAGCAGATACTAACAATAACACTTGGAGAACTTTATTATCCAATTTTGTGTGCATTGAACAGGATTATGTGCTTTTGATCATACAAATGCAAAAGAGATTTGGCAGTAACAGGAAGCAACATAGTTCTAGAAGCACAATTTCCATTTTATTAATCTGAGATAGAACTACTTTTTCCAAATTGCTACACAGCTTGAATTATCTGTTCAACTTCCTCTGTTTATTCCTTGCACCACTAACCTCAGAATGTCGGTGGTTTACATAAATTCACAATCCTGTGAAATCTGAAGGGGCTGGAAGTCTCTGGATGCTATCCACACAACTAAGTTGGAGCCAATAAAATGTTTAGCTTTCTTTGTGGGTGGTCTCTGTTAGTCTTCGTTAGTGACCTGTGTAAGTTAGAAGCGATGAAGAAGACTCTTGAGATTTATTTAAGGTAAATAATTTTAATAGCTCACACATTTACTAGAAATCTCTCTAATATGCCTTTGAAATCCGTGCTAAAATCCTCTTTTTATATGAGAAACTCTTAAAAGGAGCTGTCTCAGTTACTTCATTACTTCAGCAACGAACCCTCTTGAAAGGACCCATCCAATTTTTAATTGTACTCCACTTTATAGTGCAGTGGATGACAAGGTCCAGGGTAGTAGCCATTACAAAAAGATGGAGGTCTGGAATTTGTTCACAAAGGGCATTCTCCCACCTCTCCCACTGCCTCTTTAGTGCTATGTCACCCTGAGGCTCATGCCATCTGAGCCTGATGAAGACATCTCCAATTGTCTTCTGTTACGTTGCAGCTACCACATCTTATTGAGGAAGTTGGCATCATCTTAGTCCTCCTCTCCACCACCACTCCTGTTATCACCATGGACAACTTCAATCTCCACATGGAAAGTGCACCTCACAACTAACTTCAGTCTTCTCAAAAAACTTTTTTCCTTTTAACAATCCTCTCCCATGGCTACAACTGCCCTTTGTCAGTACCCAGGACTCTTCGACTTTATTATCCCACTCACTCACAACAGCAAAACAACCTTGTAGCCCTCCAGTACCTTTAGTCCCTTAAGCCCATCCAAATTTCTCTTCCATCTCATTAGTATCTCCAGTTCTTGGAGAGGCTGTCATTATCTCTTTGACTGCAACCTCATGTTGCAATAACGTACAGGCTTCTTTTGCTAAACCTTCAGACTGTGTTCATCTTGTTCTTTTGACAAATCCATTCAATACTTCTTCAACCTGAAGGCAGGGCTTGTATCTGATTCAATTTTGAATTGAAGGCAAACATTGCAAGGGTTACTGCTCAGTTACTGTTTTACTAAACTGAAATGGAAAGCAGATATCAGTAGGAGACTTCAATAAATGAAACTTAAGTGTCAAGCCTTGATGACTGGGTTAGTAATGATACCACTGGCAGAAATACAAGCTTAAGAAATGTTGGGTTTGAAAGGGGACATATTGTGGATTTGTGGACTTATTTATCAGATTTGAGGTGAACATGAATATTGCATTTGTTTTTTTAAGAAACAACTTGAGGTGACAGTAAATATTGCATTTGGAATGTTCCTTAGAAATTAAAAATGTAAGACTGGCAGTTGCTGGAAAGGTGAGACTGCAAATAGTGATCTGAAGTGTTGGAATAGCTCTCACTTTACAACAACAGCAGTCAGGGAGATTGACTCTGCAATTCCAATATTTAATACTTTGTCATGGGTTCCTTTATAAATACTACCTCATTTAATCTATTTAATCTTCATAGCAACAGAAAGGGAGAACATTATTATTTTCACTTTACAGGTTAGAAAACTGAAGCTTAAGGAATCTATTTATAGAGCTACAAGATATCTCAGTGGAAAGTATAAAGGAAAAGAGTCCAAGGGCCATAGACAGTTTTAGTGTATGAAGTTGCTCAACAAATGCTTCTTGTTTAATTGATTTAGTAGACTTGCAAAATTTCAGGGAAAAGAGAATTGGAAGAAAAGGCAGTTTTCAATGCCGAATGCCAAATGTTCCAAGGAGGTAAAAAAAGATGAAGACTAAGAAGAAATGGTTGGTATTCCCAGCCCACTCGCTGGTAATCCTTAAGAAAGCAAGGCTCAGGAGAGTGAATAGAACTCAAGTTAATCACATGACACAAGAGAACCATAACCTAGAGAAATATGGCAGTGAGTAGATGGAGAGCTTGAAGGGTTAGGAGGTTTAAGTGAAGATTTGCCTTAATTTCATTCTGTGGTTTGTATTAGTTGATACAGTCTAGGTAGCCCAGGTGATATCCCAGTGGGGTACCCTGTGGTAACAGGAAGGTCACTGCAGGATTGTGAAACAAGGACTCAGGAATCAGATGAGAGATTGTGTGGAACTTATACCCACCCCTAAGTGTGTCAGATCAGAGTATATCTTCAGCTCCCAACCCACTGGCCAGAAGAGTCAGTGGCCCTAACCTACCTTCGAGGGAAGCTGAAAAATGTCAGGGGTATGTTCAACACTGGGTGAGCCCACCACTCTCTGCCACAAGAGTGAATTAGGTTATATTTCCTGCTGAGATATTAAAACTACAGCGCACAGGTCAGATTTCATAACCGGTCTTGGACTGTTTTAGTATGAAGCAGGTGATCCTGGAATGACTTCCAAGTTCCATGTGGAAGTTTCTCCAAGTTAGGCTTCAACATGACCTTCTCTCCTTGCTTGCTGTAATGCCTTTCCCCCTTTAACAAGTTAAAACTAGAAATGGTAATTTTAGAAAAACTTTTTCCCACAAAATATGTGTTAACATTTGGCAGCCTCAGAAATGTATCATTTGGCATGAGATTGCCAGATTGCTTGCTGGCTTGGGTAGAGAGAGAATGAAAAGTAGCTTTCTACCTGGGATGAAACAGATAGATAGAAAATAATAAATAGATCAGCAAGATTGGCTCCCTCTGAAGATTCTGGGATTGAATCCTCTGGGACTGAAGTCTTATTCTTTGCCTTCCTTTATTACTGTTTACAAGTTTGCCAGGTCTGCATCCATTTCATATCAGTGTCAGCCTTCATTCAGCTAACCAGAGGGACAGAACATAGTGTGAGGACAGGAGGGCAAGGCTGTGTCTCTTTTGCTCCCTGTGAGCCAGTGGGCGGTCACTCACAGTGTGTTTTTCAGTCTGGACTCTGAGCTCGGCATCCAGATTTCTCTGGTGTACAGTACATACAACGGTTGATATTCCCCTCTCTCCAGGTCTCAGAACACCATCAGCCATCCTGAACAAAGCCCTGGAAGCTGTAATAAAAAGGTTTTAAAACCTCAGAAAGCAGAGCCTGCTGAAGTACCACCATAGTCAAGGCAAATTAGTATCGCCCAGTGGAAAAAGCAGGCTCTCCCTTCCATAAAGGGAGTACTTATAAGCCTGCCTTCTGAAGCATCACAGATTTCCCGAGGCCCTGTGGACTAGCGAGTTAGGCCCCATTTTAAGACAAATGATCTGATATAATATGATGATCCATGGGCAAGCAGTCAGAAGAGAAAACATTGATAAGCTCTTGGAAAACAAAACACCAACTCCTCTATGCAAAAAAGAAGAAAATGTGGATGAAGGCCATATATAACATACATAAATAACATTACTGCTCATGGAAGATAGGAACTTTCTCTCTCTCCTTCTCTACTCTCCTTGCCTTCCTGCCTTCCTTGACTTTGGAATCCTTATTCCAATGATTCTTATGCAGAAGCCCAAAATATAAGCTAAGCTTGGTGACAAGGAGTAGGGTGGTTTGTGGGTGGAGCCACATGATGCTCCTGGCCTGGGGTCCTCCCTGCACCTAGCCCGCTGCAGGCCCCTGTTGAGACAGCTTGGGAGAAGTCTAGGATTCCAGAGAGCATGGTGTGAAAGTCACCGATCCAGGGTAAGGGCTGCAATAATACACTCCTACTTGTGTACTTGGATAAAAAGAAATTACTAGTTTATATTTGCAATTCTGCATTTATTTATGCCCATATTTATAATTTTCCATTTATTCCAAATCCCTGACGTCTGGGTTCCTGTGTGATCTTACCTCTCCCTATGTTTCTAATATCATCTAGCTACATTCTGCCCCTTATTTTCTATGTGTCAAGATCTCATCCGTGTTGTTTTCTCTGACTGTAATCTTATGCTTTTCATTCATCTGAGTAACTCCTACTCATCTTTTAAGTCTCAGCTAATGTCATTTCCTTAGAGACCTTCACCAAAACCTGAACTATATTTGAGGTCTTGTTTTATGCTCTCAAAATGTATTCTTCCTTTATAACACTTTGTCATGATTTCAGTCATATAAGTCTTTGTGTAATTATCTGCTTAATACCCAGCTCCCCATTAAACTCTAAGCTCTATGCAGGAAAGTTTATATGACTTATTAATCACTTTTTAACCAGCAATTAACAAAATGGTTCAGAAATGAGAGTTCAGTAAAGACTTGTTGAATGAATGTGTCATAACCATATGAGGCTTCCCACTGGCTTCTCTTTAAGATCAAATAAAAAGTTGCCTTTCTAATATTCTAGTATATGTTTCCAGTTTAAATCTTATAAAAATTGGGGTGACAATCCAACAATCAGATTGTTTTGGGCATATATAATGGTCCTATATTTGGATGGTGCTTTTATTAAAGTGCTTTTTTTGTATGGTAGCATTTAATCTTCACACCAACCCTGTTAAGAATGTAAGCCAGTTATTTTTTTTTAATGAAGTTCTATTTTTTAAAAATTAATTAATTAATTAATTAATTAATTAATTAATTATATTCTTGGCTGTATTGGGTCTTCTTTGTTGCACGCAGCTTTCTCTAGTTGAGGCCAGCAAGGGCAACTCTTCATCGTGGTGCACGGGCTCCTCATTGCGGTAGCTTCTCTTGTTGTGGAGCACAGGCTCTAGGCACGTGGGCTCAGTAGTTGTGGCTCGCGGGCTCTAGAGCGCAGGCTCAGTAGCTGTGGCACATGGGCTTAGTTGCTCCGTGGCATATGGGATCTTCCTGGACCAGGGCTCGAACCCATGTCCCCTGTATTGGCAGGTGGATTCTTAACCACTGTGTCACCAGGGAAGTCCCCAGTTATTATTATTATCTTGTGTATGAGGGAACGAATAAATCATCTGAGAAGCTGTATGTTGCCTTCACTTCTAAAGCTAACTAATGACAGACCTAGAACGAGACTCACAATTCCTAGCCTAGTGATAATTATTTTTTAAAGTACATATATAGGAGTATCCCAACTTGGAGCTTAGTCTATGAGTAATTCAGAAAACCAAATACAGGGCTTCCCTGGTGGCGCAGTGGTTGAGAGTCCGCCATCTAAGCTAAAGTAGGTACCATTGATTCATGTCTTCCCTTCAGGTTCTAGCTTATCTAGGTGAGTGAACAAACACCTTGTCCTCTAGAGGGTTTCTGGATATACAGTCAAGTTGTTATGATGTATACATCTTTATGTATACAGAAGTATGCTATTCTCTCCTCATAAACCTAAATGTGGCTATGCAAAACTGGCTCCTTGCTAAAACACGTGGCAATTACAATTGGGACATCTCATTAAAGAGCTGCATCCCAAGTACTTGGACAGGATAAGACTGAAGTGCCTCTATGAAACTATTCTGTTAAATGGAATTTCAGTAACCAAAAGTCTTAAAATGTGTAAAATATTCAGAGGAAACCTTGTTAAAGGAATTAGTAATGAGATACAGAAACATGTTATCTTCAATTTGTGGGCATGAATCCAGACTCAATTAATAGTAACCAAAAATCTGTTGCATTCGGGAATTTCAGATACTCTAGTGGAATAATTTAGGATGGCATTCCTCTGCTAAATGGATCATTGTACATTGACATTTTTATTTTCAAAAACAACATTTTCTATGTGTATATGTCTTCTCTTCTGACTCCATTTACTTAATACTGACAGGTACTTCTCATGGCTTACTCTTCTGACATTGTTTCATGCTGAAGTTCATCCGTTTGCAATACATTGAAACTCTACTTTAAGACTATATGCCTCTGAAAATACTTTCATAAATAAAGTAAATCTTTACAAGATCCCACCCAAGAGAAATTAATTTCTAAGACAGCAATTACTTATTGTTCCACACAGTCTTATTTGAAGCAGGTTCTAAAGTCTTGGGGCTTCAAAGACAGCTTCATAAGAAAGCACCATTGAGTTCTCATAATGCTCTGGAAAGACTGGCATATCGAGAAAGAGATCGTTTTGAGCTCTCTCGTATCATCAGGACGTACCCCAAAACATTTACTGCTAGGTGGGAAAAGAAAAAAAAAGAAAGGTCAGAAAGAGAGCTGGGAGAAAAATAAGGCAAAACCAAGAAGAGAGCTATTGGCATTGGGTTTGCCCTTGCCATCCTCAACACACATCTCTGTTTTAATTGGAGGGCATTGAGGAGTCTCTAAGATATTGATGGCTCTGGGCCAAGTAGAGAAGGAAATGAGTCAAAATTGTATGAGGTAATACATTAGAGAAATAATATGTTTATTTCCAGGCCTAGCTGATTCTGAAAAATTACCATTGCAATTGGTGGTTTTACAGATAATGCCAAAGAATAGACTAAACCTGGCCACAGAGCCTCACCTTTATTGATCCCTAGAAATAGTGGATCTAGATTAAGCTTAAGGCATACTAGCTGAATTTGAGGAAGTTTGTAATGTCTTAAATGCCACTCCCTCTGTTGCACCTGTTCACTGGTGATATAGATCACTTCACTTAGGAAAATAAGCACCTTCCATGAGCACTCAATTTAGTTGTCTGAAAAAGTAATTGGAGAAAAACAGATTCTTGTTCAGTCTGACATTCAGAAGAAACTCTTGGCAGCTTTATGAATGATGAGAGTTCCACTTTCATTTTGAAATTGCTGGCCCTATTTCTGATATCCATAAATTAAGCAGCTGGGTGGGTGTTGTTGTTTTCTCTTTTGCAATTAAGCACACAGGTCTCACAATGCACAATAAGTCCCTTAGAAGTGTGTCTAATCTGTCTACTCCCATTAAAAAAAACTGGATAGGGGATCATAAACAAAGACTCAGTTACAGTACATCTGTACAAAGCTGGAGAGTTAAGTTCCAAGAGGTTTTACATTGGGAAAATCCCCAAAGCAATAAAGAGACAAGCACAAACATGTCCACACTCCAAATCGTGAGGCAAAGTCTGATCTCAAGCCAACATGCCAATTCAAAGGATTGGAAAGCTTTTGTTTAATAAAACATTCAAATAGCTGTGTTCACAGTATTACGGGTTGCTTATAATAATTGTTTCACTGAGGAGGGACCACACAAATTTATTTTATAATGCAATCTGCTAATTTAAAATGCCCACCATCTTTCTGTAACGGTTTCATGATTTGAAGACCCTATCGACCAGCAGAACGTTGATTTTTCCTCACTCCTGTACAGTCTCAGAATAGACCTTTAACCAAAGCTGTGAGATATTAGTTCTTTTACAATAATGATAGACCTCAATCACCATATTATTCCTTTAAATTTGGGGCAGGAAGCACAATCAATATCTTTGTGCAGGTCTAACTACTTACTTAGAAAAGAAATTTACTGCAGTCAGAGTCATCCAGGCTGGGAGTTATGGCATTCTCTGGTTCACCTTCACCTCAGCATGACAGAACAGGCAGCAACCTGGAGCATTCAATGGGGGATGAGACTTGGCTGTGTTTATAAGTAACACCTGTGTTTATCTGTGCTTAGAGATGCCAGATACTCTTTTGTCAAAAATAGCTAAGCTTCCACAAATATGCTAGTCATTTCTGAGGAAAGCTTATGGTATCATTTTGTTTTCTAAGAATTCTTCTTTCTCCAGCTTTGTACACTTAGTTAGATTTGAATAGAATTAGAAGTGTTTAGAATCAATCATTCTAGGGCTGAGTTTCTAAACCTAAGTGATAGAAATAGCAATTTAAAAATGATAATCCTCTTAATTTATTACAGAAAGAGAGTCCCTTCTTCCCTCCCCTCGTTTTATCTCTCACTCTCTCTCTTTTTCCCCAAGCAACCATGCACGTGTTTTTGGAGGCATAAAAGCTCTAACCCATCCAGAAGCAGATGCATTGAAATGCCTCACTACTGTGATCTCAGTTCAGGGTTTACTTTGGACCTTGAGCTCATTAGGGAAATATTTGACATCTCAACTCCAATTATTTAGTAGTCACCAAGCTGCAAAGGCCACACATAACTGCCTGCAACTGCTTATAATTGGAGAGGATCAGAAGAATGATAGCAGAGGACTGCAATTCTCTTAATCTCCGAAGACAACAATACCTCAGGTCATGGTTTCTTTCCAAAGTATCCTGAAAGACTGGGAAAGAAGAGAAGTCCTTTCAGATTAGAAGAAACTAAAATATTTCTCCAGATTGTAAATATTATAAAGTCATCTCAGCAAAGTCTTACAGACCTACATTTGTCTATTATTATTATTTTTTTTAAACTGTGTAGAAAGTATTCTTCTTTTTCTCCTGAAAGATTCAGTTATTGAATAGCTATCTGGCTCTTCCTCTCCTTTGTTCTTCTCTGTCTCTTCCTTGTCCAGTCTTGATTCTGAGTCAGTCTGCCAAAGTGTTTCATTGCCAAGGGGAGACATTTGTTTCCCAAGGGTTTTGTTTGTGAAAACAAATTATTTCTTCACTTATAATGTTTCTTTGAAAATTGTTTTGTCTATTAATGTTCTATAGTTGAACTGTTATTATCAATATATTAGCTTTCTTTATCTTTCTGGAGGCTGCTTTATCAATACCTTCTTTTTTCTGAATATTTTTCTTGGGCTATAGTTGTTTTACAATGTTGTGTTAGTTTCTACTGTACAGCAAAGTGGAGTTCCCTGTGCTATACAGCAGGTTCTTAATAGTTATTTATTTTATACATATTAGTGTATTTAAGTCAATCCCAGTCTCCCAGTTCATCCCACCTCCCCCCCGCACTTTCCTCCTTGGTGTCCATACATTTGTTCTCTACATCTATGTCTCTATTTCTGCCTTGGCAACCAGTTCATCTGTACCATTTTCCTAGATTCCACATATATGCAGTAATATACTATATTTGTTTTTCTCTTTCTGACTTACTTCACTCTGTATGACAGTCTCTAGGTCCATCCACATCTCTACAAATGACCCAATTTTGTTCCTTTTTATGGCTGAGTAATACTCCATTGTATATATTTACCACATCTTTATCCATTCGTCTGTCGATGGGCATTTAGGTTGCTTCCATGAAGCTTACAATAGTGCTTACAATATTCACCATTGTAAATAGTGCTGCAGTGAACATTGGGGTACATATGTCTTTTTGAATTATGGTTTTCTCTGGGTATATGCCCAGTAGTGGGATTGCTGGGTCATATGGTAATTCTATTTTTAGCTTTTTTAAGGAAACTCCATACTGTCCTCCGTAGTAGCTGTATCAATTTACATTCCCACCAACAGTGCAAGAGGGTTTCCTTTTCTCCACACCATCTCCAGCATTTGTTGTTTGTAGATTTTCTGATGATGCCCATTCTAACTGGTGTGAGGTGACACCTCATTGTAGTTTTGATTTGCATTTCTCTAATAATTAGTGATGTTGAGCAGCTTTTCATGTGCCTCTTGGATACCTGTATGTCTTCTTTGGAGAAATGTCTATTTAGGTCTTCTGCCCATTTTTTGATTGGGTTGTTTGTTTTTTAGATATTGAGCTACATGAGCTGTTTATATATTTTGGGGATTAATCCATTGTCAATTGATTCGTTTGCAAATATTTTCTCCCATTCTGAGGGTTGTCTTTTGGTCTTGGTTATGGTTTCCTTTGCTGTGCAAAAGCTTTGAAGTTTCATTAGGTCCCATTTGTTTATTTTTGTTTTTATTTCCATTACTCTAGGAGGTGGGTCAAAAAAGATCTTGCGGTGATTTATGTCAAAGAGTGTTCTTCCTATGTTTTCCTCCAAGAGTTTTATAGTGTTCAGTCTTACGTTTAGGTCTTTAATCTGTTTGGAGTTTATTTTTGTGTATCGTGTTAGGGAGCGTTCTAATTTCATTCTTTTACATGTAGCTGTCCAGTTTTCCCAGCACCACTCATTGAAGAGACTGTCTTTTCTCCATTGTATATCCTTGCCTCCTTTGTCATAGATTAGTTGACCATAGGTGCGTGGGTTCATCTCCGGGCTTTCTGTCCTGTTCTGTTGATCTATATTTCTGTTTTTGTGCCAGTACCATACTGTCTTGATTATTGTAGCTTTGCAGTATAGTCTGAAGTCAGGGAGTCTGATTCCTCCAGCTCTGTTTTTATTTTTTATTTTTTTCCCTCAAGATTGCTTTGGCTATTCAGGGTCTTTTGTGTCTCCATACAAATTTTAAGATTTTTTGTTCTACTTCTGTAAAAATTGCCATTGGTAATTTGATAGGGATTGCATTGAATCTGTAGATTGCTTTGGGTAGTAGAGTCATATTCACAATATTGATTCTTCCAATCCATGAACGTGGTATATCTCTCCATCTGTTTGTGTCATCTTTGATTTCTTTCATCAGTGTCTTATAGTTTCCTCAGTACAGGTCTTTTACCTCCTTAGGTAAGTTTGTTCCTAGGTATTTGATTATTTTTGTTTCAATGGTGAATGGATTGTTTCTTTAATTTCTCTTTCTGATCTTTAGTTGTTAGTGTATAGGAATGAAAGAGATTTCTGTGAATTAATTTTGTATCCTGCAACTTTACCAAATTCATTGAGTAGCTCTAGTAGTTTTCTGGTGGCATCTTTAGGATTTTCTGTGTATAGTATCATGTCATCTGCAAACACTGACAGTTTTACTTCTTTTCCAAGTTGTATTCCCTTTTTTTTTCTTCTCTGATTGATGTGGCTAGGACTTCCAAACCTATGTTGAATAATTATGGTGAGATTGGACATCCTTATCTTGTTCCTGATATTGGAGAAAATGATTTCAGTTTTTCACCACTGAGAATGATGTTTGCTGTGGGTTTGTCATATATGGCCTTTATTATGTTGAGGTAGGTTCCCTCCATGCCCACTTTCTGGAGAGTTTTCATCATTAATCGGTGTTGAATTTTGTCAAAAGCTTTTTCTGCATCTATTGAGATGATCATATGGTTTTTATTCTGCAATTTGTTAATATGGTGTATCACATTGATTGATTTGCATATATTGAAGAATCCTTGCATCCCTGGGATAAATCCCACTTGATCATGGTGTATGATCCTTTTAATGTGTTGTTGAATTCTGTTTGCTAGTATTTTGTTGAGGATTTTTACATCTATATTCATCAGTGACACTGGTCTGTAATTTTCTTGTTTTGTAGTATCTTTGTCTGGTTTTGGTATCAGGGTGATGGTGGCCTTGTAGAATGAGTTTGGGAGTGTTCCTTCCTCTGCAATTTTTTGGAAGAGTTTGAAAAGAATGGGTGTTAGCTCTTCTCTAAATGTTTGATAGAATTCACCTGTGAAGCCATCTGGTCCTGAACTTTTGTTTGTTGGAAGATTTTTAACCACAGTTTCAATTTCGTTACTTGTGATTGGTCTGTTCATATTTTCTATTTCTTCCTGGAAATAACCAGTCTTGGAAGGTTATACCTTTCTAAGAATTTATCCATATCTTCCATGTTGTCCATTTTATTGACATACAGTTGCTCGTAGTATCAATACCTTGTTTATTTTCATGGAGGAATCCTAATGGTTTCCATGCATTTCATAAAGAGGGTAATATTTATTTGCAAATTATTAGTTTTTCATTATAAATATGGATTCTAAAATTTTTTTAAACTCATTCTTTCTACATGATTCCAACTATATTACATTCTGGAGAAAACAAAACTTCGGAGACAATATAAAGATCTGTGATTGCCAGGAGTGGGGGTTAGTGGGGTGGGGGGAGAAGAACAAACAGAGCATAGAGGTTTTTTAGGGCAGTTAAAATATTCTGCATGATATTAAAGTGATGGATACATGTCACTATACATTTGTCCAAACCCATTGAATATACAGCACCAAGAGTGAACACTTATGTCAACTATGGACTTGGCTGATTATGATGTGTCAGTGTAGTCATCTTTGGTAAAAAATGTATCATTTTGGTGAATGATTTTAAGAATGGAGGAGACTATGCATGTATGGGGGCAGGGGTTATATGGTAAATCTCTGTACTTTCCTCTCAATTTTCTTGTTAACCTAAAACTACTCTTTAAAAAAGGATTTAAAAAATTCTTCACTAAACATATTGTTGTATTTCTTTCTATATCTTTTTTCTCCCAGCATAGATGTGTTTCCTTTCCTTTAATGCTATAGTCCAAGAATTTCCCTATCTCTTTGAGAGTATAATGAACTCATGTACCTATGACTCCACTTCAACAGTTATCCCCATTTGACCAATCTTTTTTTTTTTTTTGCGGTACGTGGGCCTCTCACTGTTGTGGCCTCTCCCGTTGCGGAGCAGAGGCTCCGGACACGCTGGCTCAGTGGCCATGGCTCACGGGCCTAGCCGCTCCACGGCATGTGGGATCTTCCCAGACCGGGACACAAACCCGTGTCCCCTGCATCAGCAGACAGACTCTCAAGCACTGCACCACCAGGGAAGCCCTTGACCAATCTTTTGTCATCTCCTCATTTTAAAACCTTGTATTATAACGTAGTAGCTATCATTCCATTTACATAACTCTTCCCCTATTGTTTAGTATTAGATTATTTCTAGTTTTCCACTATGAAGAAAAATGCTGTGATAAACCAATATTTTTATATGCTTTGCCTCCTCACGTTTAGTTTTATTCTTTGAGTTCAAAGGCTACTTTTCATACTCTTGACATGTATTACTGAATTACTTTCTAAAAGCCTTGAGCTTTTTTGCCTTCAACCACAATTTTATTTTATGTAATTAAAAAATTATAGGTTAAAGATGGTTTCTATTTGGTTTATTTGGTTTTTCTTTTACTAATGGAAACCCTGAAGAGCTTTGTATAGTTTTCATTACTTTTCATTCTAATTGTGCTTCCTCATCTGTGAGCTATCCTTACCCTTTGCTCATCTATTTATTGGGTTCTCTGTATTTTTTTAAATTTTTCATATGAAATCTTTAGATAATAAGGACATTAACCATTTGAGAGGGGTAATTTTTAAAAGACAAACTGGACAGTTTTTTTAAAGTGAAAAGCTAATGGTAAGACATTTTAAATCTGTAGAGACTTGACTTGTCAAGGTTTGAGCATACCTGGGTGAGCACAGTGGCTGGTTTTATGGTCTCAGCAGTGTTCTT
Source organism: Neophocaena asiaeorientalis asiaeorientalis (assembly GCF_003031525.2). Classification (NCBI taxonomy): domain Eukaryota; kingdom Metazoa; phylum Chordata; class Mammalia; order Artiodactyla; family Phocoenidae; genus Neophocaena; species Neophocaena asiaeorientalis. The sequence goes on from NW_020185328.1 coordinate 14,269,002, forward strand.
AGCAGAAGTATCCTCTAGGGTCATTGACAAATCTTTTATTTCTTGACATTGGAATGCAGATATATGAGGATATGTGGACAAACTTAGAGAAAACTATATAGAGAAATTTAACCCCTCAATCTCAGGATTATTAAAATGCATTTTAAAATAATGCATCTCCTAAATAACTATCCTCTATTTTTTCATATTCCTTTTAAATATAGGGTGAATCAGGAGGAGTTTTCAAAGAGTCTGTGATAGGTGGTTTATGATTCAGGACCTATTTCGGTAAGAGCTATGCTAGTGTGTCTGGCACCAGTCCTAGACCTGCCTTTGATATTTAGGTGATTGTTTACCCACAAATATGCAATTACTGTTTATAAATGAAAAATGTACCTTTAGCTGCCATTTCTTCTTCACTTGTCCCCTGACCATTAGAAAGAAGAGTAACAGAGAATAGAACTTGAAAGAAGGAAAAGTGACAGAAAATATGCTCTGAACAGCCATGTGTGGTTGGCACCATGAGAAATAGCCCCGTAGTTCTGAAAACTCTGTTGTCATAATGGGAGGCAGGGGTCTGCTGAGGATAAGCTGTTCCTTACACTGTAGAATGTGAAAATATCTGTCTGATTACAATGCTATGTGGATTAATGCATTCAGTGGTCATTTCCATCAGCTCTGAGAAGAGCCTGGCAGAATAAATTCAAGTGCATATTTTAGGAATACCAGATCTATGAAGGTTCCTAACCTTTCCCTTTTCTATCCTCCAGTGTCAAACTTACCTGTTCTTGTTCTGGGTGATCCTGTTCTTCAAGGACTTCCTACATGATTATAGTTAATCAGTTAAACAAGACTGTAGAATGATATTAATGGATTATAACGATTTAATGTGACACATCCCCAACCTCACTCAATAACACAGTAGTTGTAACATTTTGATGCCTCAACTCAAAAATATGACTCATGGTGGAAGTTTAAGGAACTGTGAAATGCTGGTGGTAAGTGTAGTGATGGTGGCAGTTTGATCAGAATTTGACAGAGGATTTATATCAGTCTTTCGAATTTTCTATCAAGGAGGTCACCTATTTCATCTATAGAGAAATGCCATATATGTATATATATATATATATA